>NC_039272.1:25222684-25537934 GCF_003368295.1 Carassius auratus
TTTCTTTATTTGAATGTGCTAAAAGGAAACTTTATACACTGACATGTAAGTAACATTTCTAACATCTAAATATGGATGTGTGGCTCTGAACATCAAGGATGAGGATTCATACGCTGTCGTACTTGCATCAAACTCAAATCATGAGTGAAATTACTCTGTGTAAGTTCTAGGACAATTTTTTAGTTCAGTAAAAAAAAAAAGGCAAGTTTCAAAAGCAGAAGTAAATGAAAAACAAACTTTGTGTGAGAGAGAATGTTCACATTAATAAACAAGACATTCTGAAATGTTGACTTGGAAGACTAATCAATTAATTAGGTCACATATAAACAAAAATCCTGTCATCATTTAGTCCCCCTCATGTTGTTCCAAAAGAAAACAAAGTTAAATTAAGTCAAGTCAAAGGGACTACTTTTAGCATTTCGGTTTATTATTATTATTACTATTTAAGAGTTTAAGACAGTGTTTTTTAAGTGTTTTTAGATGCATCACTTTTTTCTTTTTTAATGAAATTTCGTTTCTGTTACGGTCATTTTTACATATCTCAAATTGCAGCATACCATGGAAATTCTTTGTTAGTTAATTTAATGAAATATGATATATCATAATGTTTAAAAATGTAATGAAAATTTATCAAAATAAACATTACATGTATTATATTTCACTTTTTATTTAGATCATTAGAACTATTAATTCATATTTACATGATTGTCAGTTTAAATTTTAAAATCGGGATCAGAGACATAAAAAAACATTTTATGTAGTAAAAATAAATGAAGACATTCTTTTGATCTTCAAATAACAAAAAAAAAAACATTTTACATTTAATTAAGGGTGAGTAAATAGCAATGTAAATTTTTTGGTTAACTGTTGCTTTAACAGTTAAATTGTAATATCATTTTAGCCATTTCCAGCAAACAGATGTCATGTTGGACTGCGTCTAAGAATTTCACGACAGCAATAAACCGAAGCACCAGGTGAGAAAGTGTGTGGCAGCTTTCCAACTGGGAAAGAAACAGACTGTGAAGCTCTCCGCTGGAATCCAAGTTATTCTGGCAGCGGGGCAAAATCTTTTGGTCGCTCTACCTACAGCAAAGCTGAGGCTTTGAATTGCCAGTTACACTACTGCATTCACAGAATGCCTGTCTAATACACCAGACCTCAGAGGTTCAAAATCATATATCCATCAAATCTGAAAATTCAATCAGTGCCCAAGGCCGAGCCTCCTCCAGATGCCTGACATTCAGTGTCAAACCCAGCACGAGACAGAAATAACAAAATATTTTTCACAAAATACTTGATTTAGAATAGCAGAGATTAGCCATAAGCCACTGGAGAGAGATGGGAAATGCCAATAATGAAACATGACATGGAAAACCTGCAGGCAGGGAATGTTTTCTGAAGGTTATGTCACCCTCAACACTTCACTGTTGGAAGAAGGCAGGAAAAGGTTAACTAATCTCATTGAGAGAGAGATGAATGTGCTGTCGGGATGAGTGGTGAATGCATGTAAATGACACCAGAGCTTCAGATCAAGTAATACGAATACTTGCTCTGGTCTAGGGATATGTGTTGCAAAGCTATAAATGAACTGAATATGCAGTCAGGAGATGACCAGGATGCTGTGTAGGTGTTTCGACAGTAGAATTGATGTGCCCTCAAGTGGGCTGATTTAGCCCTTGACTCACACTGTATCAACAGTCACAAGTCAGTCTATTCGGGTGTCGTTTCTGCTGCTTCCAAATTTTCTCCTAGATTGGAAAGTAGTTAATCACAGTTTTGTCTTTTTTCCCCGTCTTACCAGATTCAACTGAGAAATCTGATGTATAAATGTATCTGTTAGCTGGATAGTTCTCTGAATGCTATTAAATGTTGCCAAAATCCTAGGAGTGAACCATTCACTGATGTGGAAACATTGGTATACACTCTTAAAAATGAAGGTGCTTAAAAAGGTTCTTTTAGCGATGCCACAGAAGAACTTTTGAATTCACAGAAGAATTTTTGGTTCCACAAAGAACAAAGGGTGTCGAATCTGAATTTTCGAATCTTGCTGATATTCGACTGATAGTTGAATCATATGTTTGGGGACAGGGCAAAATACATTGAGTCAAGTCAGACATTCGACTAACAATTACTGATGTTAACACACAGGGAAAATGTGTAACAAATGCCTCGCAGATACAAACAGGGTAAATAATGTTTTCATGTTTTGTTTAAAAGATAGTTACCACTAAACGTCAGCGAAACCCTAACAATTCACAATTTTTACAATAGTGCTCTCATTATAAAGTTAGCCTATATGACAGAAGTTATTAATGTTTTGCATTTCTGTTTTGAGCTGCACACGCTGAGTAGAGTGAGCATTTGATAGCAAGTTTTTAATCAATGGGATTAAACTCATAATTACATATAGAATATGCTGTTATTTATACAACATAACGTTAATATTTGGACTTAAAGGTTATCTGCAAAAAGAGCCCGAATGCAAATGAACATGTCTGCGTGGCTCTGAATGAACTAATTTTGTGGACGCGTTCTTCATGAAACAATATAGAGAAACACGGTAGCTAAACTCTAAAAATTCACAGCGTTTTATTATAATGGTGTTCTCATTATAATGGTATGGGTGTGACAGTCCAGTCATAGTTATTAATATTCTGCATTGTAGTTTGACCTGCTCGCGCTGTGCGCTGAAGAGATATTACCGTAGTACTACCATGAAGTGCTTGACTCAAAACCAACTGCATATATATACACCGGCTGAAATGTTTTGAAATCACTTGGACCCTACCTGTTCGAAAAATCCAGTCTCTGCCTGTGTCAGTTTGAGTCTTGGTAAAGTTTTAAATCTCTGACACCAAGATGCTCCTCTTTCGGTCGCGGATTATGAAAAGTGAAACTTATATAGGGGTGGTTGGATTTATTCACGCACTTTAAAATATTTATTTGAAGCTTGTTTCTTTTCAGATTCTTATTGACGGATTTATCATAATAGGCTGCATATTAACTTATTGGTAGAAAAACGCAAGTTCTATGTGAAATCAGACATTTGAGCGCTCACATATAGTCAGAATGGCATAATCATAACAGCCCGCAAATATTCGACTGTTAGATTGATAGTCGAATCAGGCTCCTTGAATCGAAGCATCGAAATGTCGACTATTTGGGGTAACCCTTACAAAGAACCATTCAGTCAAAGATTCTTTAAAGAACCATCTCTTTCTTACCACTTTATAATCTGAAGAACCTTATGTGAAAAAGAGATATGTGAGTTCTACCATTCTTTTTTTATGTTTTCAAAAGAAGTCTCTTATTCTCACAATAAAATAAAGAAAATACCATAAAAAACAGTAATATGGTCAATTATTATTACTTTTATTATGTTTGATCACATGATACTTTGGAAATCATTCTAATATGCTGATTTGCTGCTCATAAAGCATTATTATTATCACAGTTGAAAGCGGTTGTGCTGTTTAATATGGAAACCATGATGACAGATTTGCACATTTTACTTTTACTTACATATCATTAGTTCTGTTGTTTAGGAATAAAGAATCCATCCTCACTATTTGACAAAAAGCTGCAGTAGTCGGAAGTAGGAGTGAGTCATTTTTGCAGTTTAATACAAGGTCTTTTTAGATTGGGGACTTTGGACTTCTGAAAGTTATAGTATGTTTTCACAATATAAATAACACATTTATCTCAAAAGATCAATAATAATTTGATTCCTCATGGATATATGACCCTTTTAAAATATGCTTTTGAAGAATTATGTTTCAGAATTTGTCTCCATAGAAGGCAGCTATTTCAGAACATCCAGATTTTTCCCTTTAATTTTTTGAAATAAAGGAAAATCTTTTGTTCTTATTTAGACATATAGGTCACTGATCCAGAATATGAAGACTTCACCATCACTTCCAGTGTAATGTAACAACACGATTATAAAAAAGAAAATGTTAGGACAACTGTAATTACTTCCATTCATTCAGCAGCAAGGATTTAGCTGGAGGACAATGGTAGATCAAATGAGAGAAAGTCTACATACAAAGCCACTCTAAAGCATTTGTTCTCCTATATAATTCCCTCTGCCCAGTGATCCAAAAATTACCACCCCAGTCTAAATCAAATCCTGCATTATTATTAAAGGCACAGGAATATTGCTTCAGATCATCAACAAATGGCTTCCACCAGCATTCTATATACAGGGTATATACAGTGTGTGTGTGTGTGTGTGTGTGTGTATACACACTGTATATACACATACAACATGTCTGAGCCTCAGCACTGTGCACTGCCACACACTAGCCTTAAATAATAAACAAAATTAGCCCAGCATTAAAAAACATTTATGTAATATCACTGTCTTCAATGTTTGTAGGCGGTCTGTCATTAAAATGTTCCGGGTCATTAAAATTCTATAATCGGTGTCCATATAGAAGGTACAGCAAGGAAAGCAACACATTTGTTAATGCCACAGCATGTTGACTTGTCACAGCTTGAAAATGAGCTTGGGTGGCTAAAAATGACAGTGTCATTATTTTCTCATCAGAATACAGAAACCATGTCCTTACATTTTTCATAAATGAACAATTTTGATGACAAGCGTAAAGCTTAACCTGACTAATGTGGATTCCTATTATTCAGATATTTTGACTGGAATCCAGCTCTATGTTTATTTATATTTGTTTCTTCCCATTGAACAAAATGCACATGTTCTCAGTTTCTCAAAGCTGTTTATTTAGTTATTTATTAGATAACATTATACCAATATTCAGAAACAATATATCGACTTAAATCACTTTTTGTTTATATTAACTGTAAATGAAAAGTCTTTAAATTATTTTAATTTTGGGGAATTTTACTACAGAAATATATATATATGTGATTACCTACAACTACTTACATCAGTTAGTTGCCATATAGTATAATTCATTCAAATATAATTTTTAATTGATACGTTTTTCTTCATCTGTATGGTTAAATACTGGATGTACAGCCATCATTGCCAAAGGGTGACATTTGCATTGAATGAAGAAAGAGAATAAAGCTGCTCTTTTCTTGAATGGGTTGCTGTCTCTTATATTCACGCTCAGCAAAGATTGCTTTCAGCTTTCGATGTTTAATATATGCATGTCAAAAGAATCCAGGAAAATAGGCTGAAATCTGCAAAGAAATTCAACACTGTAACTAACAGCACACAATGGCTGCACACATCATAAACATTTAAAGCCATTTTCGAAATGAAATAATGTGGACTCTTTTTGCAGGTGTGGTGACATCACGTACGTTCCATAATTGAGTGTTTGAGGTCTTACATTGAACTTAAAATGAAAAGGTTATGTGCTGAATTCTTATTTAGAATGCAAAAGGCATTTCCAACTGTGAGCAGGATCAGCAATATATGCAAAATTTATTTTATTATGTTTACCTTATATATAAAAAACAACTTTATATGCATATTTTAATCTTTTAATCTGTTTTTTTTTAAGTTTTGAAGTTGACTTTAATCTTATTACAATGTGATGCAGCACATCATCACAAAGCACTGTATTTTACTATCCACCAAATGCAAAAGTGAAGCTTTAAAAATAACAGTTTCATTTAAGAATGAATATTTATTGATCCAGTATTACCTTGCATAGGTTTCTAAACTGGTAGTCTCCTTGATCTCAGCCACAGTCTTGTAATTGTGTTATCATGGAGTGCTATTGATTGTCTTTAAACCTAAAGTGCATGTAGAGTCACAAATTGATATTGCTGCCCTTACATTAGGACTATTCAAAGACTGAATGGTTCTGCTTGTACCAGTAATGATAGAGGTAGTTACCACTCTTAAATAATGTTTCCATTATACTTAGGAGCTCTACTACTTAACTGCTGTCTCCTCCACATTATGTACTTGAGTCATTCTAGTTCATGTTCATAGGATATGGTCTTTCCTGAGGCCAATAACTTGATAAGAGAAAGGTCTTTATCTGATTGTAAGTTTTAAGTTCTATAATTTTAAAATTCTATATATAGAGAGAGAGAGAAAAAAAGAAGCCACTTCTACTGTTGTTTTGCTTTGTTTAACTAACAAAAAGTAGATTTTTGTTCTTCAAAATTGATGTTTCATAAAAGATAGTAAGTCAAGAAACAATGTATGAGGGGATAAAACTGTCCATTTATGGTGAAAGTATTATTATATCTTTCTGTAAGCTATTTATTGTGACTGATTTAACTTTTTTTGACTTAACAAATAATGAGTAAGTGATATGATTCACTCAACAGATTCTTTCAGAAATGCTAAATCAGAATGGTGTTGCTCAGAGACAAAAAACAGTTCTGCTGTGGCTTCATTTGGAACTATTTGAACAAATGAATAAACAAATTAACAAACAAATTATGCACATTTGTATGACTGGGTTACCTTTTTCTACTAATTATTGTGACGAGTCGGCTGCCTCGTTATCATCCCCTAATTATCATCATCACCCTATCCCTTAAACACTGCCCTACACCAGGCTCCCAGCCAGGTCTGGAGACGTGTGATAAGGCACACGTGAACCGAATAGAGACTGGTCACTGCCAATGTTAAATGCAGAGCGCGCCTCTCTTTGGGAGACCGGTCTCTTCCCCCATGCATGTACGCTGTTGTAATTGTGGGTACAGGAACGGAACGTAGAGGGACTCCCGCAACGCAAATGACACAAGCTGCAGGACCTGCAAGAACTGCACCCCTTATATGGCTGAAGGGCCAGGATGACGGACTGTTTACACCCGTGAAGCATAGTGGGCCAAGCAGGACGCAGCCGCTAGAAGAAGCCACCGCCCACTCACTCCCCGGACCAAAGTGGGGAGCACGTACAGCCTCCAGACTCCGCCTGGACCCCTCCTTCCTGAACACTGCCCTTCACGACTTCCTCTGCATGACGATGACACCAGATCTCCTGTTCATTTATGGACAATTTATTTCCCATTTTGGACACTTGTTTAACAAAAGCCTCTCTGAGGCTTGACACCACACCCACTGTGTCTGTTGTTTGCACCTCCCATAACATTATGTTGTATTTATAAGCATTAAATGCTATGGTTATAATTAGGGGTGGAGCAGTACACAGATGTCACTGTTCAGTACGTGCCTTGGTTCAGAGGTCACAGTTTGATACGATTTCGGTACAACAAACAAATCTATTATGCTCGGTGTCTTTTCATTTATTTTGAACAGACAGTAGTACAAATTTAGAAAATGTCCACCTAGATGTGAAAATACTAAATATTATTACATTATGCTAAATATATATAATCTGCAGTACACATATACATTTAAGAAATACATTCTTGAAATATATTTGATTTAGTTTACAGATAACTATTTGTTTTCTTTATGTTACAGAAGCACAATGTTTTGTTTTCATTGTAAGTGTACACAAATAAAAGTAGACCTTCATACAGTGCATTATTAATGCATTATTAATAGGACAATAAGCACTTAAAGTTCATTCTGCTGGTATAAGCTAACAGCTTAAGTAATCTTGCCGGTGCGTGATCAAACACATACACACACAAATCACATCAGTTCCAGCATTACTAACTTTACAGCACAGCTGGTACTTTATCAAAATAAAAAAAGAGTGAACCAAACATCAGTGTGCTCGCCTCTGTGTCACCAATGGAACTGAAGTACATAATAGCATAATAGCATAATAGTAAATGAAGAATTGACATAATAAATAATAGTTTAGAATTCTGTTACGTTACATCGAAAATATGGAAATATTATGGAATATTTGGATTTGTGTTGAATGAGAGAGGTAGGATACGCGATCACAAGCTCCATTTCACAAACATTTGAGTGCACAAGCCTTCAAAGAACACTTTCTTTGTTTTCTTTGCTTTGTTTTCAAGTGCACAACTCACGGCATCTGCTGTTCTTCTGCTTGCGGAAGGTTATCAAACAGTGTTGCGTTACTGCAGGTGCCCCCTTCTGGATTGGGGGTGAATTGCCTGTATTCGTTGTAAGGCCTTATGCACCGAACGGAGATGTCTATACCGTGACGCCCATATGTATTGTTCCACCCCTAGATATAATATATAAAATGGAAAAGAGAAGAAAGGGTTCGGAGTGAATGGGTTTGGTGATGCCTATGGTGTAGTAACAAACAACAAAAAAAGGTTTATTCAAACACTCCCTGTGCTTTTTATTATGTTCACACGGCAAAGGCTGCTTATATTACTATTAAGGTTTCAAGAGTTGCTCTCTGATTCCAGCCTCAAAGTAGAGCTCTATTCTGAGACAGGCAATGTGCCACAGTGCCACTGGGACTGCTTCCTGGTGGCCTTTCAAATATGTGATGTGAACAATTAATTACTGAGACAACTCACGATGACATATTTCATTAACATTCAAAGCATTCCCCAGCCTGCCAGTGCAGCCTGAGCTTCAGTAAGGATGGCAGGGGAAGGACACACAGCTGGAGGGAGGCCAAGTCTAAAACCCAAGACAACTGTGTCTCATTTTCTGGAAAAAGAAATTAACAAATACTAAGTCATTTCAAGGTCTATGCACTACAAATTAGACAAACACTCAAACATTATGTGGCACAGGTTAGTTATTGTTACACAGGGTTAGGTATAACTTCAGACTAGGGATGTAACCATTACCGTTTTGATGATAAATCATGATTAAATTCCCACGGTTGGTATTACCGTTTATCTTTTATTCATCATTAAAACCGTATTAGATTACCGTGATTTGAGCAACTCGTGATTAATAAATACCGTCCAGCATAAGGCACAGTTTTCAGTAACAGTCTCATGTGTGCACAGCATGTAGTTTCGTTTTGAGTGAAAACGGCGGAAAAGATGGGAGGTTTTAAAAGAGTGCTAAGGGAATTAATCAAATGAATATATGAATGAATTAATTATATGAATGTACCTCTAAAGGTTCTGTCTTCAGAAATGATTCAATGCCATTTTGTTTATCTTCGCTCCATGTATTACCTAAAGGAAGTGTTCTTAATCGAATTACTGCTTTGTCCACGGAGGTTATGTGAAACAGCTCTAATTCAGCTTTTCCATCAGCGCCACCTGCTGTCAGTGAGTGGATTTACATTCAGCCTGTGTGCAGTTTCTGTCCTGCCGAAAACAGACCAAATTTGTAAATTTTGATGGTTAATGTAAAACAAGCTTATTATGGATTCTACACATTTAAACAATTCAGGTAAGTTATCTCGAATTATTTATGGAGCAGGTAAAATACATATACAGTGGGGCTCGAAAGTTTGGGCACCCCTTGCAGAATCTGTGAAAATAGTAATTTTCAAAAAATAAGAGAGATCATACTAAATGCATGTTATTTTTTATTTATTACTGTCCTGAGAAAGATATTGTACATAAAAGATATTAACATTTAGTCCACAAGACAAAAAAATTGCTGAAATTATTAAAATAACCCCCTCAAAAGTTTGGGAACCCTTGGTTCTTAGTACTGTGTTCTGTTACCTGATGATCCTCGACTGTCTTTCTGTTTTGTGATGGTTGTGCATGAGTCCCTTGTTTGTTCTGAACAGTTAAACTGAGCAGCGTTCTTCAGAAAAATCTTTAAGGTCCTGTAGATTCTTGCAATTTTCACTCGCATTTTCGCATTTCTCATTTCGCATTTTTACTCGCATTTTCACAGATTCTGCTAAGGGTTCCCAAACTTTCGAGCCCCACTGTAATCATTTATTAATCAGTTATCATTTCGACTTGTGTCTTTTCTTTATTTAAAAGCTGAAATGTGAGGTTTACCTTTTTATTAAACTTTTTCAAAGCTTTATTTGAACATTTACATTCGATGCTATTAAATTCGATTGCTACATGCTATTAAACTGTTCTCAGTCAAGTTGTCATTTAAAATGCCAACATCATTGGTAATGCTATTGTTTTAGTGACTATGCAAACAAAAAGTCATTTTATTTGTTGTTTGTTGATTTTTAAATATAAAACTTGAAGTGATTTGTGTCGTTACTTTCTCCAGCACAATACCGTGATAATACTGATAATCGTGAAATTTTGGTCACTATAATCTAAGAAATTTTCATACCGTTACATCCCTACTTCAGACGCTTCATACGGATAAAGACAGGTTTATTTTAAAGAAAGATCAATTTATAAACATGTTTAACATAAAAACACCTTGAAGCTTTTAACATTAGCCCCAAAAGATACCTAAACCACACTTAGATAACAAAAAATACCAAAGTAAATTAGACGATGAAAAAGCTTTTCTCTCTCATTTTAAATTTTTTTTGCTATGACAATGGGTTCCAAAGTGATTTTTGGAAGTCAGACTTTAGAAGTTAGTTCCTTTAATAAAGTTTCATTCATTCATTAATTCTTTCATTCTTTCATTCATTCATTCATTCATTTTTTTTTTCTTAAGTGTCCTAATGCTCTGTGGAACCACTGTTAAAACACTATCCAGTAGGCTGAATATAAGAACATCAATCTAGAAAGAATCTGAAACTATTAACCATTTTTTAGGTGATGTTAGCCTCTTCGTAGGGAGTAGGATTCTTTGCTAAAACAAGGGATATGTATTCATTATACATGTTGTTTTTCCTAACCAGCATGACACTCGCTTGCTTCACAGACACAGCATGTGTTCATGGATTAACACGAGAGAGTCTTCAATACTTAATTCCCCTTGTAACCATTGTGAGTTCTTCTCCTTAGCTTTCTTCAATGAACAACATCAATCACAGCTAATAAATACGCAGCAAATGGAGTTATTCTCTCTTCTGCTTTCAATATTTGAGTGAATATTTGAAAATTAACAATCCCTCACAAAATAGGAAAAATACTGCCTTTGGTTAGCGCAGAGAGGCAACTTTATGACTCCAACATTATAAAAAGTCATAAAGGAGTGATAAAAATTATAGCTGGTTGACATAAAAAAAATTATTCTTTTCATGTTCAGTAATCAGATTTTAGTAATTCATTACCTCTGATATTCTGAAAACACCTACTGACCTATTTTAACATTGTCCTGAGTAAACACTGCCTCAGATTACATTCAAATACCATTGTAAAGGTCTTTTCTCCTTGGAAATGACAGATTTACAGATTTGACTTTGTGCTTTTTGTGAAAGTCATACATTTATATTATAGGTTGAGATATCTATTAAAATTTTATTCTTTTTTCCAAGGGACAACAATTTAAGAGACTGTTCACACAGGACACGTTCTTGCATCAGCCTGCACTTTCGTGTATGTGTGTGTGTATGTGTGTGTGTGTGTGTGTGTGTGTGTGTGTGTGTCTTTTTTTCTAAATAAACAAAATAGACCAAGGTTTATCATATCCGGTCCTGGACAACCACACAAAAGAGTAGTAGTAGTAGTAGTAGTATAGTAGTAGTAGTAGTTTTAGTAGAAGAAGGTAAAATATTTTGTTAAATGAAAATAAGACATATATTGGCAATTTAATGTGACATTTTGTGTTTTTGTACACCTTACCTCTTTCTCTGAGGTGCCACTGCAACATACATGGCAACAAACTCAATATATACACTACCATTCAAAAGTTTGGGATCAGTAAGATTTATTATAGTTATTTACCGAAGTCTCTTGTGCTCATCGAGGCTGTATTTATTTGATCAAAAAAAAATATATATACATTATGCAAAAAAAAACAAATCACAGTTCTGAAAACAAAATTGCAAATTATGAATACAAATCAGAAAACAAATCAGAAAACACAACAACCATTCCAAAAACATTATAACAAGTCAGAAAACACAATGACAAATCTTAAAACAGTTGTACTAGCAGAATAGTGGTAGAAAGTTCAGAGATGGTCTCTAAGTAACACAGTTTAAATATTTTGTATGAATTGCATTCATGTACATTAACAACACTGTACTTATATTACCTTTTGAATTATATCACAAAAAAACAAAAACAAAAACTATAATTAATGCTAATGGGAGTATTTGTAATACAGTATCTATGTGAGTGATGGTATATTTGACACTCTCTTCTTACCTCAGTCATGAAAACACTATTGTGGCAATTTTCTTTTGATATCTGAGCAAATGGGAATGCAAAAAAGAAAAAAAGGCAGAAGCGTGTTAAATTGGGATTTTTGTGAGGCAGAGAGAATTTAAAGGGGAGAATATAAATGCAAAATTTAGGGTTGAACAGCCTTTTTATTAGGAAAATTAAACTGGAATTGAGTTATATCAAACCGCGTTAAGGATGCTTTCACACTAGCACTTTTGGTGCGCACCCGGATAGATATCAGAGTTTGGTTCATTTGGATGATGAATGCTGTCTTCCAAACTCAGGTGCCTGCAAACCGTATCCGATTCTGCTTAAAAAGTGTGGTCTCTGACTCTGGGGAACGGTTCATGTGAACTCCGGTATGGTTCGCTGCTGATATGAATAGAATCGTGCCAAATCACGGAAGTGAACCGATATTAATGATCTATTATTTGTTTTTTGTGTGTGTGTTTTTCATTTACTTTCCTGACGAGCGTGGCTGATGCGCTGCAAGCAAAGAGCTGTATATCGTATATATGTATTTTGTATATATCGTATATATATGTATTTGGATAATTTTTTTATGAATAAAAAGTAAAATAATTAAATCTTTTATAGCAATATGAGTCTTTACTATCATTTTTTTTAAATCAATTTAACACTTATTAAAAGATTAATAAAAGTACTCCAAACTTTTGAATGGTAGTGCATATTGTAACACAAGATTTCCATTTTGAATAAATGCGTTTTTTTGTTGTTGTTTTTTTTTAATAAGAAACCTGAAAATAAGTATCACAGGTTCCAAAAAACATGACGCAGCACAACAAGTTTGGTAACATTGTTAATAAATCGGCATATTAAAATGATTTCTGAAAGATCAAGTGACACTGAAGACTGGCCTAATAACGCTGAAAATTCACCTTTGCATCGCAGGAATAAATTATATTTTACAGTATATTAAAATAGAAACTCTTTTTTTAAATTGCAATAATATTTCACTATATATATATATATATATATATATATATATATATATATATATATATATATATATATATTGTAGCAGAAATGAGTCGAACCAGACAAATCAAAGAGGAGACTGTTTCACGGCTGTTCACGGAGACGCGCCTGCGGTTCAGTGAACGAGCCGTTTAACATCAAATCTGCGCTGGATACTAATATCCAAACTATAGTGAAAACACTATTAATTAGCACAGTAACAAGATCGGCAGTTCAAGACATTAACTTGTAAGCACAAAACACAAGATACTTCTCTTTTCAATATGAATAAAGCTTTATTAGATAAATCTAAGACATATAAACTAATCTAACACATAAACGCACGCACTCACACATTCACACAAGTTGCAGGAAGATCGAAAGTTAGGAAAAGATGAGTTTAAGAGAATGGAAATATGGAATTCCGAGTTTACAGCAATACGTTAAATTGCATAGACATGAACAACCATCAATCACGTAATTACAATATATATATATTGTAGCAGAAATCAGACAACCAGACAACCAGACAAATCAAAGAGTCTATCAGAGCTGTGTGCATTGAAACGAGAGCCGAACTCCTCAGGAAGTCATAAATCAGTTCTAGTGCCACAAGAACCAAGCAAGATAACCAACCAACCAACTTGTGCACACAACAGCTTTCAACATTAACACCAATAGAACAATTATTGACAATTTTAATTCGAAGAAGAGATTGTCAAATTTATTGTTCGTGATTGAAATGCAACGCTGGACATCACATGTAAACCCAGGAGATCAAGTTAAATACTTGCATTGACTTCCCCCCACCCAGAAGAACCAGACTGAAATTCCTAAGGGGGAAGGGCTTTAAACTTTTGTCTTCACAGAAAAGTCCTTTGCCAGAGAATGGCAAAGAAACTGCTTGTTGTACATTATATATGGACCAGAATGAACTCAAAAAGACTTATAAACGAATCATTCCATTGCTTAACTCCATATTCATTTATGTGTAACCCACACATTTGACTATCATGTATAATAACTTATTGTGTATGTCTTTTGATAACTATAGGATACATAGTCATGTCTAGTATTGATATAATTGAATTTTCTTGCTTGATGTTGTCCTGACAATCATTTATTTGTAAAATATATCATAATCATGTTACAGGAATCATGTCCAAAATTAGATCCTGCGAGGCAGGAACCACATGCTTGATAAGATAAACAAATGATTTATGACCCCAGACCATATCTGATTGGTCAAGGCAACATTTGAGGGGTGGCCAACAAGGAAGTTTAAATACTTTGGACCCCATGAAATTTTGCTTTTAGTTCTAGCATTGCTTGTGCTATCAGTCATGCCTTGCTTTTAGTCCCTTGCTGCTGCTATTAGCCATGTCTGTTTCTAGTCTCTAGCTATGCTTATGCTAGCTTGTAGCATCTAGCCATGCGGTTAGTCATCATTGTTCTTTGAGCGCGGTTCCAGCGTGCCTGCCTGCTGCTACTATGCCACGATGAGAAGGAACACAACCTAGTCTCGTCAAACTTTATTTCTTTGCTTTTCCGTTTGAGAGTTTCGTGTTCTGAGTTAAGCTTTGTAACGTCGAGTCTCCGACGCCTGACCTCGGATGCCCGTTCAACTTTGACCAGCGCACACGACTCTGCACTGTCAGCCAACGCCCAACAACCACGGGCTTCCCAAGACGTCACTTCACTACTGAACTTCCAGCCAATCAGCGACACCGGGATACCCCTTTCAACTGGAGTCCCTTTCACAGGAAACGAAGGCAACGTATCCCCAGATATTTGTTGTGCTGGTGTATCTAATATAATTTTAGTCACATTGAGGAACTCAATGCGAGCGCTAATTACGTGATTGATGGTTGTTCATGTCTATGCAATTTAACGTATTGCTGTTAACTTGGGATTCCATATTTCCATTCTCTTAAACTCATCTTTCCCTAACTTTCGATCTTCCTGCAACTTGTGTGAATGTGTGAGTGCGTGCGTTTATGTGTTAGATTAGTTTATATGTCTTAGATTTATCTAATAAAGCCTTATTCATATTGAAAAGAGAAGTATCTTGTGTTTTGTGCTTATAAGTTAATGTCTTAAACTGCCGATCTTGTTATTGTGCTAATTAATAGTGTTTTCACTATAGTTTGGATATTAGTATCCAGCGCAGATTTGATGTTAAACGGCTCGTTCACTGAACCGCAGGCGCGTCTCCGTGAACAGCCGTGAAACAGTCTCCTCTTTGATTTGTCTGGTTCGACTCATTTCTGCTACAATATATATATATATATATATATATATATATATATATAGAGAGAGAGAGAGAGAGAGAGAGAGAGAGAGAGAGAGAGACTGAATGGAGGTAAGAAGAGAGTGTCAAATATACCATCACTCACATAGATACTGTATTACAAATACTCCCATTAGCATTAATTATAGTTTTTGTTTTTGTTTTTTTGTGATATAATTCAAAAGGTAATATAAGTACAGTGTTGTTAATGTACATGAATGCAATTCATACAAAATATTTAAACTGTGTTACTTAGAGACCATCTCTGAACTTTCTACCACTATTCTGCTAGTACAACTGTTTTAAGATTTGTCATTGTGTTTTCTGACTTGTTATAATGTTTTTGGAATGTTTGTTGTGTTTTCTGATTTGTTTTCTGATTTGTATTTATAATTTGCTATTTTGTTTTCAGAACTGTGATTTGTTTTTTTTGCATAATGTATATAAATACACACTCACTATGTATTTTGTATATATATATATATATATATATATATGAATGTGTTTGTTTTTTATATACATGATAAATATATACAGTATACACATATTATGTAAACAAAAACTAATCATTTCGCTGCACTAGTATACATACAATTTTTTCTTTCTTTTTTTGGAGTCATACCTCTAACCTCAACTCTAGAATTCCCTTGTGCGCATTCACACTCTGCATTTAAAGGGACAGTTCAGCCAAAAAATAAAATTTTATCCGTTTACCCCCAGAGCATCCAAGATGTAGGTGACTTTGTTTCTTCAGTAGAACACAACAGGAGATTTTTAACACAAACCATTGCAGACTCTCATTCTTGTAATGGATGTGAATGGAAATCATGGCTAAAACATACAATAAAAGTTTTAGCCATGATTCCCATTCACATCAATTAATTTCTGCATACAATGCAAGCTGCTAACATGACACTTAGTTGATCTTGATAATGGCTATGCAATACACACAGCGATATGGATTAGAAGAGCATTTACTTATCTTAGATGTTGAATTCACTGTTCTAAAGCAAGCTGCACTGCTACAGCAAGCTGTAATCATATACCAATATACCAATACAGGAGAGAGCTAATCAGCTGTGCCATGTGATGATGTCATTATGTCAGACTGAGTTAGACCCAACGGACTGCACCATCAGAGTTTCATGCCAGAACTCTGTACAGTATGTGGGAATAGCTATACTGTAGCAGAGAATAAACATATGAAAGGGCACAGCCTTGGGCACCTGTTCTGCGGGCCCTCATAAGTGTTTCTGAAGGATGACTGGTAAACAGACAGCCTGTGTTCATCTATAGCTCATGGGTGTGATGTATAGTGAGAACCTTGGTGATGGACCATATGGAGCCCAGCAGACCTGACACAGATCGCTTATCCCCACCGCACTCCATATCAAGCTGTGAAATGACATAAAAATGGCTTTAAATATTCGCTGTGATATCATGATCTTAAGTTCTTTGAAAAACAAACAAGTGTACCATTTTTCTATAGTACGTCAGTCTTCTATCACTGTGGTACAATGAGGTCAGATGTGACTTTCAAACACTACTTTCTTTTTTCCCCCTGGAACCTAAAATAACTTTTAGATAGCAAAATATCAAGACAATCAGTGTGAATAGTAACTGGGACTTTCAAACTCTAAAAAAATTAAATAGATAGAAATAATTTTATAAAAAGCTTAATAAAAGTACCATAAAAGTAGTCCATGTAACTATTTGTGCTATTTTCTAGATCGTCTGAAGCCATATGTTGGCTTTGTGCAATAGACCAAAATTTGGAAGGACATAAGTGTGAGTAAAGGATCATAGAACTACTTTTTTGGGCTTAGTATCCATTTAATAATAAAATCGAAAAAATAATGCCATAGTCAGGCAGAAGTCACAACCAACATAAGAAAAACAAGCCAAGATAAATCAGACCCAGAGTATCCAAGAGAATAACAAACATTATTGCAATAGAAATGTCAAGATGTGAGGACGTGGGCTTTTTAAACATTCAAAACAGGAAATTAAAGTATGATGGTGATGACTGTCCATTAGCATTCAAGAGATTCTCTCATTCTTCAGAATATCTGCTTTTGTCTTCTGCAGAAGAGGTTTGATGTGAGGGTAAGTAAATTATGACAATTTTCATTTTAGGCTGAACTATTCCTTTCAGAGGAGGACAACCTCATGTTTGATCTTTCTAGCTGACATTAAATATCACATACTAGTTAACTTTGCCCAGACAATCTGCAAGTAGAATTTAACCCCTGCTTTATGGGGATTTTGGTTGTGAAAGCAGTCCTGTCATTTCTTTTGATGGATACCCCACTGTGCATTATCCTCTATGACTTTGGTCCTTTGTTCTGCTGAGTGTTTCTGTTCTCAAATGTGCTTCATTTAAACTGTAGGGCTAATGACGAAGTTGACTCAAGCGTATAAAAAAAAAAGACTTTCGGAAAGAGGATTTTTTTTAATTTATTTTTCTCTCCCAAGAAATGCTGAATTGCAGTAAACACAGTAATATATAAAACAAAAGCAAGCCTGGCCACAGAAAGTCCCTCAGTTTAGTTATTTGATTTAAAGGTAACCACTAAAACATCTTTGAAAAACTGCAAGTTTTTTTATCACATTTAACTGTGAATGTGAAGCTACTTCGATCGTGGGAAAGCATATGACCCTAAGAAGTTATATATAACTCCTGAATCATCATGCGTCCACACGCATCGGCTTCTCTCTGTCCCGACAGAACAGTGTTTTCGTGTTTTTCGTTGTCTTGTGAGTCGCAGTGTTTTGGTATGTCGTCATCGCGTCTACCTGTCTGTTAGCGTGCATACAACGATGTCGGCAGAACTGCATTTTTACAGTTAAACTCAGCACATGCAGAACAGCTGCAGGATCTCTGTCTGCTACGGAGGCCTACACCATCACCGACCCCCACTACTGCATGTCGCCCACAGCGGAGGTGCCACAAGCAGTGTGGGAGGAAGTAGAAGAGGGGTAAGTGCGGAGGTATCCGGAAAAGGCTAACCCACACAAGCCATCTATCCCCACCATCGCACTGGCGAACGTACGCTCGTTGGACAATAAACTGGACTACATTCGATTTTTACGTTCAACACAGAGGACTATAAGAGACTGTTTTTTTTTTTTTGTGTTCATGGAAACATGGCTCAGCAACAGCATTCCAGCCAGCGCTATTCAGCTCGATCAGCTGACATGCTATCGAGCGGACAGAGCTCTCGTCACAGGAGGAAAAACCTGTGGCAGCAGGCTTTGTGTTTATATCAATGACGCGTGGTGCCGCGATGCTGTTGTGATCTGCAAACACTGCTCACCCCTGGTGGAGTTTATGATTATTACGTGCCAGCCGTTCTATATACTGCAATACTGCTCATTTCGGTTTACATTCCCCGAACAACAACAACAGGAACGACGCACTAAATGAACTGTACCAGCACGTCAGTGAGCAGCAGACAGCACACCCTGATGCTTTTCTCATCATAGCTGGTGATTTCAACCATGCTGACTTAAAGAGTGTGTTTCCAAATAGACACCCACACATTAACTTTCCAACATGAGGTAATAACATTTTGGACTTGTTTACACCACACAGAGAGGAGCTTACAGAGCCTTTCCCCTCCCCCACCACGGAGCCTCAGACCACATCACTGTCATGCTAATGCCTGCATATAGACCGCTCATTTAAGCCGCCAAACCAGTTCAAAAACAGATTCAAGTGTGGCCAGAATGATCATCAGAGGTTATTCCAGACTGTTTCAACACAACTGACTGGGACATGTTTAAGCAGGCTGCCACATACAATAACTACACTGACCTCCAGGAGCACTCCGAGACTGTCACTGCCTACATCAACAAGTTTATTGATGATGTAACAGTCACAAAAACCATCACTGTCCGGGCCAATCAGAAGCTGTGGATGACAGGGAAGGTCTATAGACTCCTGAAGACACGGAACGCTGCCTTCAGAGCTGCAGATGAGGTGGGCCTGAGAACAGCTCATTTACATTTAGCTGACGCTTTTATCCAAAGCGACTTACAATTGCTATATATGTGTCAGAGCTCGCACGCCTCTGGAGCAAACTGGGTGTTAAGTATCTTGCTCAGGGACACATTGGTGTCTCACAGTGGATTCGAACCCGGGTCTCTCACGCCAAAGGCATGTGTCTTTTCCACTGCGCCATCACCACCCATGTTTCAAAACTACCACCATCATTCCAGTTCCAAAGAAGCCATCTCCATCCTGCTTCAATGACTACCGTCCTGTTGCACTTACTCCCATCCTCATGAAGTGCTTTGAACAGCTAGTCATGCACCACATCAAGTCTGGGGGGGGGGGGTGGCTTCCAGATTGCATATCGGTCCAACCGGTCGACCGATGATGGCAGTATGGGTCGGCAACATCACATCCAGCATCATCACAATGAACACTGGGGATGTGTGCTGAGCCCCCTCCTTTCACTCTGCTGACCCATGACTGCATACCGTCACACAACTCCAACCCAAACTCTTCATTAAGTTTGCGGATGGCACGACTGTGGTGGGTCTCATTAGCAACAAAGATTAGAAACTACAGGAGCGAAGTGAGCCACCTGGCCGGGTGGTGCAGTGACAACAATCTCTCTCTGAACGTGGAGAAGACAAAGGAGATTGTTGTTGACTTCAGGAGAGCACACACTCAGCATGTTCCCCTGACCATCAATGGTGCGACTGTGGAGAGAGTGTTCAGCACCAAGTTCCTGGGTGTGCACATCACAGAGGACCTCTCCTGGACTGAAAACACAGCAGCACTGGCCAAGAAGTCACAGCAGCATCTTTACTTCCTCCGTAAACTGAGAAGAGCCAGAGCCCCACCCCCCATCATGCACACCTTCTACAGAGGCACCATCGAGAGCATCCTGATGAGCTGCATCACTGTGTGGTATGGTGCCTGCAACGCATCCTGCCGAAAGACTCTGCAACGCATAGTGAAAGCAGCTGAGAAGATCACTGGTGTCTCTCTCCCCTCCCTCCCATCTCACTCGCAAAGCCCTCTGCATCACAGGTGATCCCACACACCCGTCACACTGCTTCTTCAGTCTGCTGCCATCAGGGAGGAGACTGCGGAGTCTCCAGGCCAGGACCAGCAGACTGAAGGATAGCTTCATCCATCAGGTTGTCAGGAAGCTGAACTCACTCCTGAACTTCGTCTTCCATCCCTCTTCTGCCCCAGGCACCACTGAACTATGAACCCCCACCCCCCGAGATCCCACATCCCCAGGTCCTTTCCCTGATAATGTGGTTTTAATGATTCGGAGTTCGAAGTTCTATACAAAACAATAGCCATCAGTTTGATGGACTGGTTTTTAATTTTTCTGTCATGCTCCATCATCCGTATCTATTATCAAAATACATGAATATCTAATGTGACAATAATAAGCCATTTAGTCTTACCAAGTGCTGCACTGCAGGTTCTTGGCTTTTGTTTTTTATTCTGCTCTCGCAATGTGCAAAAGATAAAACAATCTGCAGCCTTTTCCAATGAACAATTACCCATGAATTATTCCACCGGACTACATTTGGAAGCTCTCATTTTCCTCCCTAAATCCTCACCGGTCTGTTTTCACATGAGCAGAGAAAACTTTATCCTCTCTCCTTTTCTTCACTTTTAATCCCTATTAGCATCCTTTGCTGAAAGGTTTTTAAAGTAAGGGAATGCAACAGACCAGATACCTTGTTTGTTAAAAAATACAGAAAACTTATTTAATTATATACTACTGTGCAAAAGTCTTAGGCCATTATGTTGTAATAATAATAATAATATTAATAATTATATATATATATATATATATATATATATATATATATATAGAAAATGTCAGGTTACATAAAAAAATCCAGTGAGAATTTTGTTCGCAGAAGGAGTCTGACAACAGCGAGATCTGATCATCATTCAGTCTGTATGGGATTACATGAAGAAACAGAACAAACTGAAACAGACTCAATCCAGAAGAACTGTGGCAATTCAAAGATGCTTAAAGAAACCTTCCTCTCAGTTTTTTTTCTTCTGTTTCTTCATTTAATTCTAGACAGACTGGATGATGGTGAGATCAGATCTCTGTTGTCAGACTCATGCATACAAAAATCTCACTGGACTATTAAAATTAATGGCAAAATGAATGCTTGGAAATTTAAACTGAAACTCCCTACTGACACACTACAGCAAAATATAGAAATAACCTTTTTTTTTTTTTTTGCTGGTGAAAACACTAATGGCCTAAACCTTTTGCACAGTAATGTGTGTGTGTGTGTGTGTGTGTGTGAGAGTGTGTGTGTGTGTATATATATATATATATATATATATATATATATATATATATATATATATATATATATATATATATATATATATATATATACACACACACACACACACAAATGTATAATTCTGTAAATTAATGTAATTTGTAAGCCATTAAAATCCATGCTTTTTCCCTCTTGTCTTGCGTTGTCATGATAATTTTTATTTTATTTTAATGTTATCTAAAAAAAATTCTAAAGATAAATGTCTTCTCATGATAGAGTTTTCTCTTTTTTCATGATGTCCTTTTATCATGATGATAATTTTAAAAGTTAGTAAGCCTCAATTATGAATTTGTTTGTTAGTCCTGTGGATTACTTGTGGATTACTTGTGGATATTTGTAATTCTGTTCTGATTAAAAAAAGAAAGTCATCTGCCTCTTGAATGGCCTGAGAGTACAATTTCAGCAAATGTTCATTTTTTGGTGAACTATTCCTTTAAGTCTTGACTATTGTTTTGTCTAAATCACAAGGGGAAAAAAAACAGGGGGAAAAATATAAAATATGGAATCTGTGGGATTCTGCACTCATGCAATATGTACAGTACAGCTAGAAAAATACTGCATCCAACCTTTGAAAAAAAAATCTCTGAATATAGCAGTATTTGGGATTTCTAGGAAACAATCCCTCAAAATAAATGGAAAGAAATGTATGAGATACCACCGCGGGGCATAAAACTTTAAACCTGAGCATCTGAGAGATCTCTGTGTGCAGCCATGATTGTCTCTGCAGCAGCAGTGGAGGAGGAAATCACCTCTATCACAGAAAGTCCCTGCACCCTCAACAGAACTCATACAAACAAACATCCACAGCTGTGACAACATATATATCTGATCTTTTGACTTCTTTTGTCATGATTACCAGGTTCTAGAAATGCACCGCTGTGCAAAGTATCTGTGAAATCAATGCTACATTGCCATCTTGTTGCCTTTCGGATTAACCAAGCATATCCTCAGGGTGCATCTCAAAAGTGCACTGTTGCATCTTCTCTCTCGGCCCCACAGCATGTAGAAAATAAGAGGGTGAGTGTAAGAACAGAGAAGAGGTTTTGAAGGGAATGAGTGTAGAGCCGTGCCGTCAGTCTTTATTAGTGGTACGCTAACGCTTCTGCACCCTGTCTGCTTTCATTACCATGACTCATTAGCTCGCACTAGGGTCATGAAAGCCAGGCAACTAAAAGGGGGGATGGAAGGACTCAGGAGGGAAGTGAGCTTTGTCACTTTGGACATTTATTGACCCGTTTTCACAGTGGGAAATAAGAGGAGAAGGAGAGCGGGATGCCCCTCAGAGAAGAGGAGAAGCTCATACAGATGAGCTGTTGGACCCTCAAACTGAAAGATGACTTATTCTGTCAGCAGCTGCTGTAATGCACTGTAGCTGAGGCTTTGGGCGCGACTTTCAGAAAAGTGTGAAATCATTTTACTTCAGCTGGACTAGCTGAACATTTCACTCAGTTGTACATTACAGGAAGGCACTCACATAAAAGAAAAAAAACTACACTACCCTTCAAAAGTTTAGATTTAGTATGATTTGTGTTTTTGAAAAAAGTCTGTTATGGTCACCAAGGGTGCATTTATTTAATTAAAATTGCAGTGAAAATAGTAATATTCTGCAATATTATTACAATTTGAAATAACTGTTTCCTATTTTAATATAATTTCAATGGCTATTTATTTTAGTGACGGCAAAGATTAACTTTCTGAAGTCATTACTTCAGACTTGTCAATATAGATAACAGATGTTTTTGTACTTAATATTTTTGTGCAAAGTATTTTTTAAGAATTCTTTGAAGAATAGAAAGTTCAAAAGAATAGCTTTTAAAAAAACATAAATCTTTTTTTTTTTACATTATACATTTATTTACCGTTAATTTAAATTAATCATTCTTGCTGAATAAAATAATTAATAAAAAAAAGGTTTACCCTAAATTGAGAAGTTGTGTTTCTCAGGTTGACAACACAGAAGGCTTTTATTTATATTCTATTTTTATTTTTTTATCTAAATTAGGGTCAATAAATTAATGAAGAAATGAGAAATGCAATAACATGAGCAACGAAAAAAAAGCTAGAAATAATAGGACAACCCTATGAATAAAATGCATTGAATCAGTGATCAAACTGATTACCTAAATCCCAAAGACAAAGACTTTCCAACATACAATATGACAATAAGCACATTCTAAGAGTGTTTGACTATTGCCTTCAGCTTTTTCGAATGCAAATATGTATGCTTATTATTGGAATAAGCAGCTTGTTACTGTAAAAAAAAAGACAGCAGCTGAGCAACTGCCACACTACTGAAAAGTGTAAAGAAAAATAATTTAATTAATCTCTCGGCTGAACCTCGCAGACTTCACGTAGAGTACGATATAGTAGCATGTATGTGAGAATTTACGAGTTTGGCACAACAACGAGAAGTTTCACGCTGCCAATTTGCACTTACGTGTCATACATGTTTGTAATGCTCTTACTTGCCACTCAAGTTTTCTTTCCTCGGCATAACAGCCAGTTCTCTCTGTCATGCTCAGCCCTTAAAGATTAGCTGGTCTTGTCAGATTTACAATGCAGCATTTCTAAAATGGCTATATGATTAAGTGGGCAGAAGAAGTCTGTGCTGAGGGAAGAAAATCAGCAATCTACCAGCAATGCCAATCATTTGAGAATGAACATTTTCAGTCAGTTCTGTCTATTCAGTGCATTGGACAAACAGGTTTGCAAAACAGTCTCAATTGATTTGCATTCATTCAGACTGCTCTCTCACTAAATCAGTTTCTCAGTCAGTAGAACAGACAGTATCGCCTACTTGAAGGAATCATCATCAAAACAGATTTGGAGAAACTGGATCCTCTGCAGTGAATGGGTGCAATCAGAATGAGTCGAAACAGCTGATAAAATCATCACAATAATCCACAAGAAATCCACATATCTCCAGTCCATCAATTAATGGTTTGTTTATCAAAAACATTTTACCTCAAACCATTTATTCCAACTAAATCAGCTTTTGTTTTCAGCTGATGACAATCACTCACTGCAAAGGATCATTGTTGAGCAAGTTATTGTAATGCAAATTTCTCCAACTCTTTTTGGGTGAACTATTCCTTTAAGGACACAGAGAACAAATAGAATTGAATGGATACTCAAATACAAACTAATGGCTACTTTTTGGGAGCTAACATTCAATTAAAATTCAGCTCATGCTAATGTATGTCATGATATGAATAATCAACTATTCGCTATATTGAAAACATCTTAGTTGATCATTTGATGTGAAAAGTCTTAAAGGGGGGGTGAAATGCTATTTCATGCATACTGAGTTTTTTACACTGTTAAAGAGTAGGATTTCCATTCTAAACATGGACAAAGTTTCAAAAATTAAGTTGTACGTTTGAAGGAGTATTTTTGGAACAAAAATACTCCTTCCGGTTTGTCACAAGTTATGGAAAGTTTTTTTTTTTTTGGAGTATGGGTCTGTGTGACGTTAGATGGAGCGGAATTTCCTTATATGGGTCCTGAGGGCACTTCTGCCGGAAGAGCGCGCGCTCCTGTATAGCAGAGCAGAGACATTCACTGATCAGAGCGAGAGCGAAATGTCACAAAAGAAGTGTGTTTTTGGTTGCCAGGGCAAGACAACCCTGCACAGATTACTCCAAAAAAAAAAAAAAAAAAAAAAAAAACAGCATTAAGGGACCAGTGGATGGAGTTTATTTTTACAGAGCATCAACGGAGCTGTGCAAGTGTTTTGGTTTGTTCCCTGCATTTCGAAGATGCTTGTTTTACAAACAAGGCCCAGTTTGACGCCGGATTTGCATATTGTTTATTTCTTAAGGATAATGCAGTCCCAACGAAGAAGGGTCACGATCGTGTGTTGGAACCGCAGGCGGTGAGTAAAACTGCTTCAAATATCTCTGTTTTGTTAACTTAGCTATCGGCGCGTAAGCACATCAAGTAAACAACATGCGATGTTGGCATAAAACTGCACTTTCCGAATGTACACCTTACCACCTTACCATACCACGTAGAGACGTCCTGCTGTAGTCGTTGCTGCTGCTGCTCTTGTTCAATTTCAGCCTCTGGATCTGATTCTGGATCATAAATATACAGCTGACACTGACTGTTAGCCATGGTTTGTTTTGGATGATGTTTTTTTCCTCACGGTAATGTCACAGTTTCTAGCGCTCTCAACGCAAAAGCCTACCCGTGCTCGTAATTCTTTAGCTCCGCCCACACGTCACGCCTCCAGCCACTCGTGTTTTTCCGGGAAAAAACGGTACAGACTATCTTTCTCTTATAAATATAATAAAACTAAAGACTTTTTGGAGTTATGAAGGATGCAGTACTACTCTATAGGCCCTCAAGATTAACAGGATATTGAATGAAAACGAGCATTTCACCCCCCCTTTAAAGTTGCAGAAAGTGAATTCTGAGAAACACTGTTGAAAGTGGATCGGACCAAGCATACAAAACACACTTTTAGCAAATCACCAGTAAGGGGCGTGTCCACTCATAATGGGGGAGTTGCTTATGTTGCACATATCAAATATGCATTATTCCACCTTTAAGTGTTACAGAAATGCATAATAGTTACATGAATGCTAGACATACTCAAGAAAATTACAACTTCTCTTAGAGTTGTATAAACATGAACATATATTGAATTACTGAACTTTTATTGTTGTTTTTTCAAGATTTTTCCCCTCTGTGTGAAACTGCAAATTATGCAAAACCCCTTGTATTTCCCTGCTGTTAGTGTCTACATACAGTACAATAGAATACATTTGCCAATCCTGTTTTAGCATGAAAAATACAGTTGCATTCACATCAAATTCAGAGTGACAACTGCATTCTGCTTTAATTAAACTAAACTGTCTGTGTTTTTTTAAGATGGTTATTCAGAACATTTTATATACACTACAAAGTGTCCACGTATGAATAATACAGTAATCATTCAAATCTAGTAAGGCCTTGGACAATAGTCTATAATGTGGTTTGGCAATGTAAGCTGAGATGCCCATTGTCAAGAGATTTGTTCTTGACTCAGCATTTTGGTCCTGCGACAACATTGATGTTTTTTATCCCTGAGCCTGTGACAGGTCAAGAGTTCTGCTCTCCGCTGGCTGAAAGATGTGGATGTGTGACAAGCCAATGGCATATTTGTCAAGTCCTGTCATGCCGTCAAGGTAAATGAATGTCCACTCATCCAACACTACTCAAATTTAAAAACTATTATAGTTAAGGGCACTGCTGGTCAGAGCTCGATTGATTCACAGCATTCGTGTGGCAGAACATTGCTCTTTAACCCAGGTTTCACCAAGCATTGGTTAATGCTTTCTAGGGTGGGTTTTGACACAAATTTCACGATTTGATAGGATTCTCATTCACAAGCTTTCGATTCGATGTGATTACCGATTTGATTCGATTCGATTCGAGTACTTACCAAATTTTCTCAAGGAAACAAATCTCTAGATTGATCTGTCACTCCACATTAAACAGTGTCAAAACTGTATTTATTGATTGAATACTGCAATACAATGGATGGACATAATTTAAAACCTGACACTTTGCTTCATATTAAAAGCACCAAAGAATAATGTGTATTGCGATTTATTGGGAGGGAAGTGCCCTTCAATGTTCCATCCATTTACTGAAAACAGGCTAGACTAATCGCTTCTTGGGATTTAAAAATCAATATCGTTCTGTAAAAAAAATAATCGATTAATATTGAGATATCAATATTTTCTACCCAGCCCTATTGTTTTCTATTCTTACATTTTCAGTAAAATGATCATATGTATCTTTAGGAACAGTGAGATGATCAATATATTTTTCCTTACAGTTAGCAACATGTCATATATTGGGGCTTTGGTTTGCTGTAGTGGGAAACAATACCATTAGACTGAATTTACTTATTTATTTGCCCTGTAATCAGATCTGTAAAGAACTGTATGTTGGAAAGCTTTGTAAGTAGCTTTGACTGGAAGGTCTTAGCCCCGCTCTTGCAATTCTCTAGCAATTCGAACACTGCTGTGGGATATAAAATATTTACCTTTTTCATTAGTGTTTTTGGAGTCTTCGTTCCCCCCCCGGTAATGAAAGCAGAAAAGTTTACGAAATAATAATAGTGAATATTTTGGAGCCTCTTGACAGGCAGACTTAAACAAGTTTTTTTTTTTTGCTGTCACAGTCACCGTTTGTTCTGTAGGTTTCCCTTCAGGAGATTCATTTAATGGAAAATCAAATGTAACTGAGCAAAGCTGTTTTGTCAATTACAGCTTGTAAGCTGTCACAACAGACACTTAAAAGAATAAAATGTCTCTTTTCCCATGAGCAGGAAACCTGGCATTTTGCAGACAAGTTAGCATTCTTGTAGAGTCTCACACAGCTACATAGCAACTCGTAATATAAAGGTGTGTTTTTTATACTACTAGGGTGTGTTTACGCTTCGGTTCTCTTGGCTATTTTGGTCCAGACATTTTGGTTCTAGAATGTTATGCTCCTATGACAAGAAGAACCAGGTATGCTTAGGGATTTTGTCCTTTTTAAGGTGGCATCTTGTGACATCGCATCCTGTTTTTGGTTTGTTTAGATGTCGTTAATTCAGTGTTGCATTCTTATATCAGTTGAACTGCACCAGAATTCATTTGGTGCGCACCAACAATTTGTTCGGATGCTTGTTTTTGTCTCTTATGTTCACCAAGGTTGTATATACTATTTTCTATTTTGGTATATTTTACCATTTTAATTTATTCCTTTGAAAATAGGCAAAGCTGAAGTATTAGCATAATAACTAAAGTCTTCAGTGTCACATGATCCTTCAGAAATCATTCTAATATGTGACCCTGGACCACAAAATCAGTCATAAGGGTCCATTTGTTTATTTTTATATTTTTTAAATAAGCTTTCCATAGATGTATGGTTTTAAAAGCATAGGACAATATTTGGCTGAGACTATTTAAAACTATTTAAAATTTAGAACTATTTAGATTCTGAGGGTGCAATTGCTAATAAAGTCCTTCGAAATCCATATTTCTAATCAAAAAATAAGTTGATACAGTAGGAATTTTACAAAATATCTTCATTGAATAAAGGTATTGAAAAAATAAAGTTTTCAACTTTGAACATGATTTTGCTACTTTGTTAAAGATTATTTAATGTAATAAATAATAACAGCTTTAATTTGAAAAATATTTTGCAATATTATCAACATCTTTACCATCTTTACTTGTAAATCAATTTAATGCATCTTTGCTGAATAAAAATGTTGATTTCTGAATAATAATTAAAAATAAACATTACTGACTTCACACTGTTAAATGTTTGTAAAGCATCGACAGAGAAAAAAATAAGAAAAAAAAGACAAAAAAGAGCTCCTGCCACAAACCTTTTAAACTTTGATAAATCCAGTGATTATTTATTTCTCAGCAAAAATGTTTCCAGGCAGACTGACCTGTGTGTTGTCACTCCTAAAAGTTTTGTAAAGCCAGCCAGACTCAAGCAGCCAATTTCATCAAATTTTTAGCACAATGTTACTCAGACGGTCAGTTCACAGACTCTGAGACAAAGTAACATGTTTGTGAGTTTGAATCGAAGTCTTACACAAAGAAACCTATGCAATATGATGAGCAACACCAAGCTTTATTAGCTTCTGTTCGCCATAGTTTAGATGAAATGGAGAATTAAGCAACAAGCAGGGTAGCGTTGGACTTTAAGTGGCTGAAATAAGCTGTCAAGAGCATGTTAATTTTCATGACAACAAACACGCTGTGGGTAATCCCTGCAGACCCCAGATCCAACAATCATATCAGCTCCCTATTTTTGCAGAACATCTACAAGTGTATATCTGGGATCTCATTGTTTTATTCGGTCGTAATACACAGGATTGCACAGCTCAGTGAATGTATTATTCATCAATGCAGTACAGTCATTTCAGTACTGAGTGTTTCATGTTTTTTTGAACACCTCAGGGGCGTTAGCTGCATGGCATGAGATGATTAACCATTTTTGGCATGTAAATGCCAAGTTAAATGGATTCGATCAAGTTAGCTCTCGGTCCAACCCTGGTAATTAGAGCGAGGGATGGGGCACAAACCTCTAGTGCAAGACAGCTTGTACTAAGAGACTGCCAACACCATGTAGGCAAAATACTTTGCAGTAATTCTGAAGTTAATTGTCACACATTGAGAGTATGAGCTGTATAAATGGTAGAGAATAAGAATCATTTCACTGCATAAAAATACCTAACTCTAAACTGTCAAACATTTATTTCAGTTAAACTCACAAGTGCCATGAGGCATGATCACAGAAAGACGTGTTTTCTAACTTTTAGACCTCAGAGACCCATTAAGGCACAACAGTTGCTTATATAAATAATGATAAACAGGCATGAATATCAATTTGTGCACATTTACATTTTCAAAACTGTAAAATATTAATACCATAAACACAATAATCAGTCTTTTAATTTCTTAGAAAAGGGAAACTTTTGGACTGCAATGCAAACATTTTTTAAGTGACAAAGTGTGTTGGGTGACAGTCTTTGCTGGTGTTTTGGACGAATGGCTTGGTAGTTTTAGTGCATTTTGGATTTTAAACAAATTTACTGCTGTGCCGAGTTGAAAGTTGATTAAAAAAATAAATAAATTGTGTGAAATGTTTTGGAAAAACTGACCTGAGCAATAGGAAATGTGTGGAAATTGTAAATAAGACACAAATCTAAACAGATATGGGTTAAAGCTAGATACAGTACAACAATATTTTACTCATTTAAATGTACCATAACAACAATTTTGGCAGGAACCTATTTAAAAATTGGCATGCCAAATGTTACAAAGTCAGTATGGTTTGTGGTTTTGAACTGCTCAATCATCCATTTGACCTGTCCATTTTCTTTTCTTCTTCCCCTCAGTTTTAAATGATGGGAAAAATACAACATACCTTCAACTTTATGGAAAGCAGCTGCAGCCTCTAAAGATGCAATTTCAGGGAATATTTCTCTGACATGCCTCCTAGCATGATCCTAGTACTCCATAGGTCAAAAGAGTAAAGTTTAGTCTAAATATGAATTTTCAGTACACTTCACAGTAGAGTCTGTGATATGTGGGAGTAGTGTCTTGAAAAGATTAAAAGTACTGCTCTCACACAAACTTTTATTTTATTCTAAATGTTCACCTCCTATGGCTTCTCAACAAAACAAAACCCACATTTGCTTGTTTTCCTAGTGCTTTTGTGTTACTTTACTTTTAAAATATTGCTTCATATTAATGGATTCAGAATTGAAATCCTTTGAAGTGAGGTAAAATTCAAAGAAGTTTATATAATTACAATTTTAACTGAAATTGGAATTATATTTGTCTTACATACAACATAAATCATTATCAATATTTGGGTCCAATAAATGTTAAATAAATTGATACAACTATTAAAAAGGGTTATGGCTGTTGTTTTTATTATTATTAGGTTTTTGAAGAAATGTTTTGTATCATTAATACATATCAGATGATGCTTGTAAGTACTTGTTAGAGCTCACCAAAGAGAAACCCTGGTGAAATCCTGCCGATTCTGAGGTTTTGAGTGTGAGAGAGATTGGCTTTCCTGGGTTGTTATTGATGTTTTCTTGTATTATGATTACTTGTCAAGCTGAATGCTGTAAACACATCTATTGAACAAATGAAAGTCTCAAAAGGTGTTCAACAGAATTTGGGGCAGGATTTCAAGCCACCTTTGTCTTCTATTGACCTTCACTTTGGCTTATTTATGCAACATTCAGTACAAGGTTGAGAGCATAGTGAAGATTAATAGCCCCGTTAAATGCCTGTGGTCTTGCACTGCATGAAACAGTGTAGCACATTCTTACGTTAGTGTGAATCTAGCTAGGCACTCTGCATGAGCTGCATACATACATACATATTAATCACTCCTCTGTTCTTAAGCGAGTTTGATGACATTCACACACAAACTGGAAAAAGAAATCTATCATAGATGTGAATAAAATTGTGTGTAAATAAAATTATTTGGTTGTGGCACTGAGTAGCATCCAGATTCCACATTAAGGAATGGCTTATGGATTTTCTTCAGATTCACATACACAGTAATGTGAAATTTCTTTCAGTAGCAGAAAGAACAGCATATAGTCTAAGAACAGTCTTTGTAGCTAAAGCTCAGGACTAGTACTCAAAGGTTATTGGTTAAAGGATTTACTCCACCCCAAAATGAAAATTTTGTCTTTTATCACTTACCCCTACAGGTATGTCATTACAAACCCATAAAAGCTACATTCATCTTCAGAACACAATTTAAGTTATTTTGGATGATAACCGATAGGCTTGTGACTGTCCCACTGACTGTCAAATAAATTGCACCATCAAGGTCCAGAAAAGTATGAAAGACATCTTCAGAATAGTCCATTTACCATCAGTGGTTCAACCGTAACGTTATAAATGTTATATGTTATAAAGCTCAGAGAATACTTTTTGATGCAAAGAAAAACAAAAATAACGACTTTATTCAATCATTTACTTCCTCTATGTCTTTCCACATCACCACAGTACTTTTGGAGAACATCCGCTGAACCCAAGCAATATCCACTCTTCTGTGTCAAAAAAGTCAAAAAGTATTCTCGTCGCTTCATAAAATTCAGACTGAACCACTGGTCGCAGATGGACTATTCTGACGATGTCTTTGATACTTTTCTATACTTTGACAGTAGAATTTATTTGGCAGCCAATGGGACAATCACAAGCCTACATCCAAAATATCTTAAATTGTGTTACGAATTGTTTTACGGGTTTGGAATGTCATGGCAGTAAGTGATTAATGTCAAAAGTTTCATTTTGTGGTGGAGTATCCCTTTAAAGCTCTACAAGGAGCCTTTGAGCAAGGCACTTAACCCCTGGTTAAATGGAGGCCAGGTCCACATAATAAATGTGCTGTGAGGCACTGGACAAAAATGTATACCAAATGACTACTTACAGCCTACTGTGTCTCAGCAGCAGACATTTATCAAGGCCTATTTTATGAAAAAAGCAGAAAAGATTTCTGTGTAAATTGTTCGTAAAACCCCGCCATTATTACTTTAAATAGTCACATTGAATTGCTGTAACACTTTACATTAAAATGGTATTCAAACCATTTGGCTCATGTGCCCATGCTTAATAATGAAGTCTGCTGTCCATCTGATATATCTTACACAGCTCAAAAAGTACTTATGAATATTGTAAGCTTCACTGATAGTGCACGAATGAAACCTGCGGGAATCAGGTAGCACAGGTTTTCATCAATGTAAATGTCTATGACCTATGCCATAGCCTACACACAGGTGCCCTCCCTTACGCTGTAGCCTGACGCCCACCTCTATCTAACCAAATCTAACAGCACGTACATTCTACGCTGAAAGCACATGCTATGATTGGTCTGATAGAACCTTCCTCCATATGCACTTGAGTTTTGTGTGTTTATGTGCACTTTAATATATAAAATAAAGCAAAGAACAAGTGTCTTTTCATTTATTACACTACATAGCATTATACATCAGTAGTTGTCCTCGACAAACAATGTTGTTAAATAATGATTAAATGATTTGATATTTATTTGCAGCCATCACGGCTATTATGCTTCTCCAACGAGCCACTTCTTCTTCGGCTTTTATCGTGGACACTGCAGACAAGTGGGTTGCATGTGTAATGCATGTCGACAATGACAAGAATCATAAATAAAAACTGACGCACAGCCTATGGCAATTAAATTAAATAAGTTAAAGTGAAACACTTAAATTACTGGAAACAAATACCAACTAAAACTGAACTAAAATCAAATTAATATAAATAATTATATTATATATTAATTCTTGGAGAGGTGAGGTGTACACGTTGCAACATCTAACTACTGGGGTGCCTCAGGGCTCAGTTCTTGGACCACTTCTCTTCTCTGTCTACATGGCATCACTAGGATCAGTCTTTCAGAAACATGGCTTTTCATATCACTGTTATGCTGATTACATCCAACTCCACTTCTCATTCCATCCTTATGGTCCAACGATAGCTGCTTGCATTTCAACTTGTTTAAGACATTTCTTGCTGGATGAAGGACCATCACATTCAACCCAAAACCTCATCACAATTTCACCATCCAGTTAGGCACATTAAACCATAACTCCTTCAAAAGCAGCCAGAAACCTTGGCATTATGTTTGATGATCAGCTCACTTTCTTAGACCACATTGCTAAAACTACCTGGTCTTGCAGACTTACTTTATTCAACATCAATAAGATCAGGCCCTTCCTTTTGGAACATGCTTCACATCTCCTTGATAAAGCTCTTTTTCTGTTCAGGCTGGACTATTGCAATGCTCTCTTGGCAGATCTTCCAGCCATTTCTATCAAACCTTTACGATTAATCCAGAAAGCGGCAGCAAGCATGCTCAATTCAAATTCTATTCTTTAAAAAAAAAAAAACTGGCTTCTTTTAGACTTTTAACTGCTTATTTTCCACACAAAAAAAAAATATTTATTATACAAACAAAAGGCAAAATATGCCTCTAACACTATAGCTTGCTATATTCTTTTTCTATTCGGTTTCCTTTTTATTATATAATAAAAACCTTGTTACGTGTATTGCCTTAAGCTAACTGAGACTTGTCATAGCAATTGCATATTGCTCTTTTGTTGAATTTGATTGCTTCCATTATCCTCATTTGTAAGTTGTTTTGGATAAAAGCATCTGCTAAAAGACTAAATTGAAATTCAAAATGTTATATAAAAAAACTAACAAAAATTACAGAAGCACACAGCAACTTTAAATGTAACAAAAAATCTAACTAAAATTACAATGAAAACCAAAAATATAAAAATAAAAGCCAATTTAACCCAGGTAAAAAAAATAGAATAGAATAGAATAGAATAGAATAGAATAGAATAGAATTAAAACAAATAGTATATACTGTAAATAATCCAAAAAGAACACTGGGGATAAATAGATATTCAGAGAAAATGCATTTTGGTTTGTCCTTCCTAGAGGTTTCCCCCTAAGCCAGTGGTTCTCAAACTTGGCTAGACCTTCACTTAATAGCATTAAGAGCAAATATTGACATGGACTGAGATTGATTTAAACTCTTTTCAATACAGACACACTCTGTTATTGTTTTCATGATTATTAAGATACGAGCAAGAATGCAAATTTCCCTTAATATTGAAACGATGGCAAATGTGCCATTACTTTTTACAACAAAAAAGTTTAACAAAAAAATTAATTTCAAGTAAACATTTTACATTTTAAATGTGGCCTACATTTTAAACATCTAAATAATAGTTCCAACGAAATCCATATCATCTGTTGTGCGTCTCCAAGCAACCTACAGCGGCGTTTCATTAGTGAACGAAACTGCTGCTACGAATCAGCGACTTGCTGCCGGTTTTATTTTTAAATAACTTACATTTGCCATTATTTATTGCTTTATTTATTAAATTATGAAATGTTAAGATTATGAAATAAAACATGACATAAGAATAGAAAATATTTGCCTCTATACAGGTAAAAAATGCACCTGTAAATCAATTTAAGGGGCAAATATTGCCCATTATTAGAAAAAGTGTGATTGCGATCTAAGTGGAAGAGAGGGGGTACGCAGAAGACTGTTAAATGCCCCAAGGGGTACGTCACTGTTAAAAGTTTGAGAACAACTGCTCTAAGCAATTGACCTGCAGGAACATACCAAACAAGATCCAAAAAAGTTATGTCATCTATAACTGATGATCCAGCATTTTTCAGCTGAATTTTAGAGAGAGGCTTTATGGACAGTCGTTGTAAAATAAGAGGGAGTTATGTGCACAGCCATGACTCTCAGCAGGTGGCTGTTAACAGCCGTAGCATACTCCCTGCTGTGCTAATGATCCTACTGACTCCAAGAGAACATGCAGCTTGTTCAGTCGGTGGGACTGTGCTCTTGATGCCTCGGTGACCAATGAGCTTCTTCTCACACAGACCAACTGACAAAATATGACACTATTGTTAAAGAAGAAACTGCATCTTCCAGTTTTAATCGGTGTGTATTAAATTTGTAGGGCCCTATTAAATCAGTTTTATTTTCTTTCAAATTCCGTTTTGTTTATTCCAAATAAAAAAGATTTCAGCTTTAACCCCCTCCCCTCCATTCCGCATTATCTTTAAAATATCTTCTTTTTTTTTTTTTGGAATGAATTTTGCAATTCCATTTATCTTTTCTGCATAGCAGAAACATTCACCAGACAAGGTTGAATTATAATTTAAAAAAGCAAAAATACTCAGTAGATGTGACAGACTTGAACTAACATCGAATTGCTCAGAGTGAGCTAATGGTTGGCTCTCAAGGTCTCATCCAGCCAGCGTCACACAGGCATTCACTCTGAATTTACATTCATCTGCATCCCTAAGTATTAGCATGAATCCAAAACAAAAGTTAGTAACAACGGCAGCTCAAACCCATTGTCCCTCGGGAGATCTGTGGCAGCTCCAGACTGGACCTCATCAACAACTCTCTATGGTCCTGCAGCATTATGTCTAAAGCTACTCATTACCACCATTAGTCCATTAATAAACACAGGACTGAAACAAAAAGCCACATGAACAAATGTCCCCACAAGGAGAGTGAAACTGTAAACCACCTACATTATGGGTAGCTGCTAATGGCTCCAAGAAGAAAAAATGTTAATAATAAACAATGTTTTAATTAAAATCCAAATATTGTGCACTTTATGTGTAGGAATTAGTGATAAAAATCTTAATTAACCAAGTATAAGTACAATAAATGTTAATTGAAAGCCCCCAACACTCACTCTCACCCTCCCAATCCATATAAAATATTTAAATTATTAATGAAAAACAACCATTTTGAATAGTTGAGGGTTTACAGATGGTCTACAGCTTTATGGCTTTTAGTTTTGTTGAATGGTTTCAATATGAATGAATGATGTATGTATTCCTTCAAAATCATCTAAATATACCAACATAAAAATACTTTTCAGGTCCTCAGGTCATCCTTTGAAGCTTGTATGAGGAAACGGTCTGTCAGTATGCACAAACCTCCCATGCCCACATCTTCTCTGACATAGTTATGAATATCAGTTTGCTTAGTGACTAAAAATTGACAGTTACAATCCCTGGACTTAATAAATATGTAATCTATAGAGGAAAATTCATCAGATATAACCACATGACTCTTAACATGGTTCTCCAAAATCTTTGATTATGATTGGTCAACGACAGTATTGTCTTGTGCCTGTAGTTTTCTAAGCATGTGTTGATAGCACTTTATTTTACAGTCCTGTTCCTCATGTGCATACTATGTACTTATTATAGTAATTACAATAACTATGTAATAACTAGGTACTAACCCTGAACCTACCCCTAAACCTAACCCTACACCATGTAGTTACCTTGTATTCCCAGAACCTTCTTAGATAAATACACTGTAAGTACACTATAAGTACATGTTAGTACACATACTGTAAAATAAAGTGCAACCCATGTGTTTCTAAATCCACTTCCACACTAAGCAAACATATGGACTACCCTTCCATATGAAGGCATGTTCTATTCAACTTTTTGAGATACTTCACTTCTTTGTGAAAGACAAGTTACCAAATGTATCCTATTTTATGTGTGCATTTTTATAGGTCTGTCTTTCAGAGTGATTTACCTCAGTTCACCTCACCCACTTTATACATATTCTTCTTAAGTGTTGTATATTATTGAATGAGACTAATGCCTAATAAAAAAAATATGAATTTCAATATAATTAAGCTTTTTTTATTTTCTTTTTTCACAAAAACAATTATTGTCCAGTTTGAGAATCCTGAAAAGTCCAACAAAGCAACAACCTTTGTTATTTTAGCTCAACCATAATCATTACTTTTGTCATTCCATTTGATGATGCAACCATGTTCATGGTGTCCAGCAAAAGAGACAGTAGTTTAAAAGTAATCCACACAACTGCAGTAGTGGTTCTTGCCTGATGAATTCATAATGTTATGTCATGTGAGACGCAAGAACCAATGAGGTCTGATGATGTTCAGCCTCATGATTTTGGAACAAAATGAGGATGAGTAAATGATGACAGAATTGTCATTTTGGTTGAACTATCCATTTAAGACGAACTGTCATCTGAATTTGAGAACTGACAAAGCTTTACCACCTCTGGCAGAAATACTTTATCACAAACTTCAGAAAATTTACTGAAAAACTTGGTTGTTACATTCTTGACATTGATTGGAGTATGATAAATTGCCAGAACTTATCATCACATTTGGCCTTCTCAAATGTTACTGCGGTATTAGAAAATTATTCAAAGCAATTCTGTCAATACAAAGGTCAAAAGTTGCCATAAAATTCATGAAGATGTGTATTTATGCTGTTCTGCTTCTGAAAGCATGATTGCTTTAATGTTTCTCTTTGGACAGCAATTAATCACAGCTTAAGAACACAAAGTGTGTGAAATTGTGTTCTTACTACATACACTTAAAGGAATGGTTTACCACAAAAAAATAAATAAAATACAATTCTGTCAGAATTTATAAACCCGTGTCTTTCCAAACATTCTAAATCTTTATGTATAACTTTTTCTTTCTAATGCAGAACACAAAATCATGTCTATTTTCATGTGTCAATCCATCTGCACCACAGATCTTTTTTTTTTGTTTTTGTTTGCGCTCAAGGGAGGGGCACATCAGTACAAATTCTTGCCCTTCGGGCTGAACTTGTCCCCCCGTGTCTTCATGAAAGTTGCGGAGGGGGCTCTTGTGCCCCTGAGAGAGCAGAGTGTTCGCGTCCTCTACTATCTAACAACTGGCTCATACTAGCACAGTCTCGGGATCAGTTGTGTGAGCACAGGGTTTTGGTGCTCAGGGACCTCAGCCTGTTGGGCCAACGGGTCAACTGACAAAAGATCAAACTCTCCCTGATGCAGAGGATAACTTTTCTCGGTATGGAGTTGGATTCAGTTGAACAGACAGCACGCCTCACAGAGGAACATGCACGGTCGGGTCTGAACTGCTTGAATTCATTCAAGGGCTCGTGGTGCCTCGCTGACAGATATTTGTAGAGCTGTAAGCTGGGGGACCCCCAACACATTCACTAGATTCTATAGCCTTTGTGTGGAGCCTTGTGTATCCACCTGTTTTGTGTAACTGAGAGGTGTAGTGTTGGTTTGCTAAAACTCATGTGTAACTGCTTCCGAAAACTCCTTCAAGAAGGAGTGAGTGGGTAGTGCCACAAGAACAGTGACTGGGCTTCTTGTTGCGAGCCCCGGCCTAGACCAAAAAGGGGCCCGGGCGGCTCTCACAGGACACTGGAAGTGGCCGGGTCTCTGGCTCAGCTCTTCAGTATAAACCTGATTATGCACTGCACCGGCTGCCTACTTATACACGCGTTGTGATCAGTGGCAACTGAATGTAATAATCGCATGCCAATATGCATTGGCTCATTTAGTTTACACTCAAAGTGGGCTGGTCTCCAACCGACGTGACATCTCCGTTCCCTCCTTAAGGAAATGAGGGTTAAAATACATAACCAAGACGTTTTGTAAATAGTTAAAAGAGTGTTGGTGGTATATTTCTTTAAAAGTGGCAGATTGGTTGGACCTTTTGTGACGCTTTCATACAACTACAGCAAATGCATCCATTCAATCCATCTATTTTTAAATATGACCAAGAACATCTAGAGAAGGAATTCTCAAAGTCTCTCAATTAATTTAAATGATGTGCAAAATGCAAGCAAAATCATCAAATGGAATTTACTGTATGATGCGGAATATCACAATCGTTTTTATAAATAAATAAAAAGTCAGTGCATATAATCATTTTGCCATATGGACTCATGTCCAAATGACACAGACGCATAGTTTCATCTACAATACAAATTAAAAAAAAAAATAATAATTCAGTTCCTTAGACATTCTAAAAAATATATTTGAGGGGGAAAAAAACTAAAACAAAAGAGATTTAATATAACCCTAAAACATATTAAATACATTTTTGTTAAACTGTAAAAGTTTTATCATTTCAAATAATTAGATATAACGTAATCCAGAAAAATGTAAAATTCCAGGAAGTTCCAACGGCATCTAAGAGTACAAATTCTAGGCTTGATCATTGTTATAGTTATGGATATAACTTACGGATATATGAGTCCTTGGATAATTTTCTTCCCTGGCCCCAAAAAGTCTGAGAACCCTCACTGATCCAGAGTACATGTTTACTGGAATACATACAGTATGTAATACATTTTCTATGCTAAAGGAGCTAACCTTTTTCAGACTGTAAACTTGTTTTAATGTTTGAGAAAATGAAAGAAATTAAAGCCCTAAAGTGGAGCATATTTTATTAATACTCTGGTGCAACTGAGTTCAGCTGTCTTTTTGAGTGAGGACAAAGATTATAGTGCAGGACATTGTACAAACACAATGATTATATTTTTCTGTATACCCTATCCTCATTCTATCATTCAGTAATGACACGGCTATGTCTCTGCCATCCTATTAGAGTTTATTAGAAATTATTCGCTTTAGACCATTAAAATTTTGATGTCAAAATGTGCCAGTCCATTAGATGAGACTTTTGTTTATGCCTATATGTGATTAAACGAGACACACAGATACTGACAGACAACACGAGCCAGAAAGAGCAGAAGCCATCCATTTCCCATCACATCTGAAGATGCAGAAGACCTACTTGAGCCAAATTTCATTCAGCTCTCCCAAAGAGCCTGACTGGCTGTTGGGGCCGTGACACTACTTGATTTTGACAAGGAGCCAAATGAAAGCTTGGAGGATGTCACAGAGCATGAGGCAGCCTGACAGCGCAATAGCCAGCTGTTGGCAGACTTTTTTCAGACCCCACCTCTCAAACACCTCAATAAAGCCGTCAGGGTCTCAGAGATGTTTATTTCTCTTTAATACATGGCTTTCAGCAGTACCTGATGCTGGTTGGTAAATCGCAACATTGGGTGTGAGAGTCAAATATTTTTGGCTATTGACCATTATGTCTGTCGGAACATGTGGTGCCACTTTCATGTCCCTCATATTAGTCTGCACTCTTTTCATATCAATGATAGTTAGAATAACTAGTTTGCTAATAGTAAACTTATTCGGTAGCTCAACTTGGATTCTGGATTTTGGAGTCCTATGTAGCACGAGTCACAATAAAAAAGCTCAAAGACTTATACAAGCAATGGAATGGTTGTTTCACCAAATGTGTTTTTATCTCATGTTTGCTTTTGTCACTTTTCCACTGAGCCTAGTTTAGGAGTCCCCCAGTTAATATAAAAAAAATAAAAATAAACTGTAAGGAGACACAAAAGACATGGTATTATAATATAGAATATAATATTGTAATACTATTGCAGTTTGTAGTTTTCTATATTATTTGTCTGTTTACTCAAGTCATATTTCATGCTTATGTTTTTGGCAAGTAGCCATGTAATAAGCAGGATAATGCAAAGCCAACCAGTCGTTATTGCAAAGTAATACCGCTTTTCCATTCATAGGTATGGTTTACTCTTATAAGAAAATTAGCACATTCATGAATAAAGAAGTGACGTCTATAGTGTGAATAAATTCTAAAAAATATGTTTTTTTTACACTGGGTCTTTTCAACAACTCGCTTTATCTAGTTCTTAGAAGCAGTCAGAGTGATTCACTGTAATTATACTTTCAAAAATGAACAGGATATCCTTCAGAAATCACATTTAGAATTTGAGGAAAGAAATAATGGCATACAGATGAAGGTGCATAAATGATGACAGAATTTTCATTTTAGGTGATTTATTTCTCTGGAGAGCTCACAGAGAACACCAAAGGGTGAACACGACCAAACGAAAGTGCACTGCTTCAGCAGACACCTCTCGATCACAGAGGTCACATATGGAAATAACAGGGCAGTATTTCTCCGAATGGAAAACATAGCACACGATTTACAGCTTACTCTGCCTCACCCATCAAGGTCCTGCTTTGCCTCATCAATCAAAGCAGCCATCCACTGGCATTGGGAGTTATTATACTGCATTCGTTTCGCTCTCCTTCCCTCACCTAAGAGAAGGTACATGGGCTTTAAACTTGAGGTCCTCCCATTAAATGCCCCACACCTCAGAACTGCCCTGACCCTTCGCTCATCTGCACACCGACCATGTGCAAAGCTGTTATTCTGTTCAGCATGGAACCCACAGTTACTTTATATGACTGTGAAAATTAGACAGTGTAAAACATTAAGAAAACCACCTTGGATGAAATAAAAAAAGTTAACAATAACAATAAGTCTACAGCATAGCAGGGATTCATTTAAAGGTCTGGTTTGAAACTCTAAACCAGACCATTATTTTTTTTACATTTATGTAATCGCAAAACATCAGCAAGATGATAGACATCATGTGAAAAGTGCTTATTTGTGCTTTTGTGATCTGTCAAGGAATAGAAATGAGACATCAATTGCCGTCTTAATGAAGTATGGGCTTATTTAATGAGAAAAGTTTAGGAAAAGTTGGAAAGGAAAGAGAATGGGAAGTACTTGGACTGGTAAAATTTTAATTACCATCATTTTGCCAAGATGGATGTTTTTCTGAATCACATCTTTGTTGGTCCAATGTTCAATGAAGCTTCAAGCTGAACACCAATGAGAGATCTGTTTCTCAAACTAGAGTCTCTAATATACTTGTCCTCTTACTGGTGAATTTTCTTCTCTGTCTGTCCTGATTAGATCTAGTTTTTGCATTAAATCGCCTTTATCAATCAAAAGCACAATCAACTAATTTGTTTACAGAGAAACATGCAAGTCACAGGGTTGCATATAATGTCATTGTATTTATGATATCATTAGAACAAGGTTTCATTGTTTACTGTTAAATGCCAGTTTAATATTATTATGAAATGTTAATAACAACAACGTCTAAACATCTGACAGTATAATACTCTTCTCACATTAACAGGACAGCTCATGTTTTGAGGAGTTCACAGTGTGTGAGAGCACAGTAAATTAACAACTGCAAATTAGAGTCTGTGAGATGCGCATGGTAGTATGACTTAATTCATAACCTTGCAGATACACTGTGTCCACAAAAATTTCACTCATACTGATATGAATACCAATGTTAAATTGCATCCAAGGATGGTTTGCAACATTTCTGTGACCAAGGATGCATATTGTGCTGTATAAAGGAGTAATCAGTGGCAACAGAGCAAAAGGAATAGTTCACCCAAAAATGAAAATTCTGTCATCATTTACTCACACGTGTGAATTTTTCCCGCCCTGATAATGACTTTTTGCCACAGTGTACAAGTAGCAACCCAGGCTCATTGAAAAATTTGTGACTGAAATGTACAACAGAGCCAGTAAAATGCCAACAACTGTTCTTCATTTTCACACAAATGATGATTACAGGGCAAATTATCTATAAATAAAGACTTACAGTATATTTGTGTCATGACCTTAAAACATAATTAACATAACATAATAACATAATTTATTTAGATTTTTCATCACATAACAAGCTCTCTATATATGTTTATTCTAATGTAATAAGCTTGCTCTGTAACTCGCCTGGTACAGCACATGGAATTCAATCACATCACATAATTCAATCATGGACAGTGGTTCCAAGATATTAAATCAAGTTATTTAGACATGTCAGATGCCAAATTTTAGTTCAGTTACACATATGATCTTAGTTGTTGGCAGATACATTTTTTTTACTTGAAGCAACGTCATCTAAATTTTAGCTGGTCCTCAAACCAACCACACACTCCACACTTAACCACAATGGTAACTCAGCCAAAAAACACCAACGTACTATAACAGAAAGTATTTTAAAGTGCCAACATAATAGCACCTTAGATATTAGTTTCCCTCTTTAGGAGACTCCCTATTTATGGAGCCACGGGGAAGTTGTGGCCTGATGGTTAGAGAGTTTGACTCCTAATCCTAAGGTTGTGGGTTCGAGTCTCGGGCCGGCAATACCACGACTTAGGTGCCCTTGAGCAAGGCACCGAATCCCCAACTGCTCCCTGAGCGCAGCAGCATAAATGGCTGCCCACTGCTCCGTGTGTGCGTTCACTGCTGTGTGTGTGTGTTCACTGTTGTGTGTGTGCACTTTGGATGGGTTAAATGCAGAGCATGAATTCTGAGTATGGCTCACCATACTTGGCTGTATATTACTATCTCCTCTTTTAGCTAAAAACAAAAATCAATAATAAATGCATAAAATTTATTTCAACATTTTCCCTTCCCTTATACTGTACAGACCATGCAAAACATGATGGGAAGTGTAACATTTATTTTGAGGTACTTGATTGAAACATGTTCTTTTAAAATGAGTTAAAGCTGCGATAGGGAACTTTTGACGCTCTAGCGGTTAATAAACAGAACTGCTTGCGTCTTGCGGAAGAACATCGTAGCCGTATCTACTTCTCTCTGTTTATGTCTATGAAGAATCACAAAGGTACTGGGTTACTCTGCTGCGGTATCCCCGAAGCAATCTAAAATAGTCCGAATATAAACACTTATTATAGGTGCACCCTAGTGATTCAGGACAAGCCAAAAACACGGTTTGGAAAATGGATTCATGGTGTACTCACTTATTATATACATTTTTCTACATTTTGAACACAAACAAAGTTACGGACCGCAGCTCTGACTGGTTATTTTTTACCAGGAGCGATGGAGTTTCTGCAAATGGCAATAGGAACACTGGGAGGAACCAGAGGAGCTTGATTTTTTTCACAGATTATCCGTCTCATATTCTGCTGTCAGGACATAATGACAGGTTTAATAAATATGTAAAAAATATTTTCATTACATTGCTGTAAATCAATGATATTACTGTCTATTCCACTGATAGCCTAATTGGTCTCATTTAAAATATGAATGGCATGTTGCAGACAACATTTGAGAAAACATTTGAGCACAGGATACATTTTTGCCTGAATCCTGTTTCTCCTTATCAATATAACTTACAAAAAGACCTGATATAAAATCTCAGCTTAGACAGATACTTCTGTAAATAAGCCAACATAATGGCATCGGTTTATCTGGCATTGAATTTAAGGTAGTCTTGAAATTGAGCTCTAGAATTAAGACTAGTTTACATGTTTGGTATTAGCTCAGCTTAAGCACCCTAAGGGCAAACTCCAGCAAAAGTAGGACGGATAAATGTGCTACAGAAGAGATTGTTGCTTAGACTGGGCTCCTATCCCAGGTGTCAAATATAAAGACATCACTGCACAAAACAATGTTGAACTGTGCATCTCCGATACTGTCGGCAGGCACATAACACCACAGCGTCTTCCAGTGTTTGACACGATTTGCAGTCCTAGTTTCTCCTGAAGGACAAATGCTTCATTGGCAGAGGAAACTTTTTGACATTTCCCTCAGGTACATGGATACACACATCAGCATTTTCAACTGCTATTTTAAGCCCCATTGAATAAATGTACAGGAGATTTGTCTCATAAAAAAAGAGCTGTATGTGCAAAGGGCCTACAGTCGTATATTTTCATGAGGCACCTCAGGTGAAACATGCTAGTGCTGACAGAAAATGGTTGTCAAAAATATTCATCAAAAACGCTGTTTAATTCTTATTTAATTGTATATGTACACTGGTTCTACAGCAGAACTGATGAGTTACTAAAGAGAGTGTTACTACTAACTAAACTACATTTTTATTAGTGTGAGAGTAGTTCAGTAACATAACTCTTACTTGCTGGAAAGTCAGATTCATTGATAGTGAATCAGTTCTTCATAAATGGTCCTCACTTTTATAGTGCTGTAAAGTCAGATTCATTTAAGTGAACTTGTTCATCCACGGTCTTCTCTCATTCTTATTAATGAATCAGATAAATCTGATTATTCTATTGAGTCAGTTCATTCAACTATCCTTCATTAAACACTGTAAAGTCTGGTTCGTTTTAGTGAAACAGTTAATTTTCAACAGTCCTCGCTTTAGTAGTGCTGTAAAGTCTGATTTATTCTACTGAACTAAATGGTGATTCATTCTGTTTCTTTCTAGTGAATCAGTTTATCCTAAATTGTCCAGTCTCTCTTATTTGTTCTCTCTAGGTCTCTTGGTTTCTGTTTAAGTTTGTTCCTGTCTCTCTGATTAGTTGTTTATTCATTCAAATCCCCTTTTTTCAAAAATAAAAAATATTTGTTGAGCCAAAAATCTACCGGATTAAAATGATAAATGACATCATGATTATTTAACAACGCATCGGCTACTCCATAAGAAGCCTACTTTTTCAAAAGAGCAGCTTTAATGTAGCTAAATTAATATTCCAGTTGAAGAACATAATAAAATGATAAATCAACATCTGAAATTAAGAGTGGATTTTTTTCTTATTTTTATTACTAACCAACCATTGCAATTATCAATCATTGACTGCATTTTTAGCAGGAATGGAAGAAAACACACGTTTAAAGAGAAAAAAGAAAGCAAGCTCAGCTTTTTCCCTCATTGTATCTGCTGAGAGAGAAATATGAGATAAAGCATGTTATATCCTCTCACTTTTCCATGTTTCTTGCTGTTTGTTAACAATGAATTATTCTCTGCTTCTTAGTGATCCATTAAGTCTAAAAACATCATTAATATAACATTGAAATACATATTGAGCATATTTTCACACATGACAATTAAAACAGTGTTCTGCATCTGATTTATCTGATTTAAATAAAATAATACTTGTAATTGTCGTTTGCCCACAATATGATCTTCAGCTCATGTAAGAAAGTGTTTGTTTGTTTAGAAACGTTTCAGCTTAATTTCTTATCAATTAGCTCAACATTTGAAAGTACTAGAGAAAAGATATATTAAGCTCAACTTTTCTCTTTAACAATAATGCTACAGATCTGCTAATCAGCCTGAATGAGTAAAAATTATGAAAATGAAGATAATTTATTAAGTAAATAAAGCACCCACAGACAAGATCACTTCTTGTAATGTCTTAACTTCATATTAAACTAACATAACATATGAAAGAGCCCTGTGTTCACTCAACTGGATTAAATTAAAGCTGTACCTCCATGTCTGTGACCTTCATGAGACCTGCAGTGTTTACTGAGCATGTGATGACTAATGATCTGTAAGGACTGCGACCTTTAATAAAAATAGCCAAACAACTGATAGTAATAATACATCGGCCAAGAAAAGTCAATGCTGTATTATAATACTGTTTTTTTATTTTCAAAAAAAAAAAAAATGTTTTAACTAGGCTAAAATCTATAAACTATTAATAATAATATGACATTTAAATTGTAATAGTATAATAAACATGGTTTGGCATGTAACATTTACAGAAAAAAGATTGCATTCAATACATTTAATGTCAACTTCATTAATATTTCTAGACTTACATTAAGTTATAATATGCAAATGCTCAAGACATTACTTTAATAGAAATCTGATGCAAGAACTACAGCTAATTTAAGGCTTTTCAGCCATATATGTTCACTAAAAATTGTAATTCACACTACGGGTGTTTCAACGTGTAACCATATTTACTTTGCTTATTTTGATGTGTGCTCAGGGTATATATATATTTTTTTTTAATCCAAATTTAAACCATTATGTTCAGTTTGCTCTGAAGGATATCTTATCCTGAAATAAACTTTTTAGGAAATTTACAATAAAATAAAATAAATTATTGGTAACACTTTATTTTAAGGACCAATTCTCACTATTGACAAGTTGCTTATTAACATGCATATTACTAACATATTGACTGTTTATCAGTACTTATTAAGCACATATTAATGCCTTATTCTGCACAACCATATTTTAGATTCCTTAATCCTAACCTAAACTTAAAGGGGTCATATGATGTTGCTAAAAAGAACATTATTTTATGTATTTTATGTATTTGGTATAATGAAATGTTTATGCGGTTTAAGGTTAAAAAAAAAAAAAAAAAACATTTTTTCCACTGTATTTTTTTATGGTATAATTCTGGCAACCACAGCTGCCATTTTTTACCGTATATTTTACAGATTCTTTTTTACAGTGTAAATTTCATGGAGAAAAAAGTAACAGAACTATAAATGTAACTAATTACTAATTACTTTTGAAATACTAATTAGTAACGTAATTAATACTTAATCTGATTACATTTTCAGAGTAACTTGACTAACACTTGTTTACTGGCAGGTCATTACTTAGAAGTTCATTAGTACATGAGATAAAAATGCATTCTTTGGTGCTAACAACACCATAGTCTGTTAACAAGCATTTGTCAAGGGGTTTGGCAGCTCCATGCCATCATGCCACAACATTAAACCCATTACTTGTAACAGAGGCATCTGCTAGTCTGCATATTAATAACCACTAATTATTTAGACCTGCCGCCATATTTCCTGTCTTCTCCAATTCTTTCACTCATTTCCTAATGCTAATTAAAATGATGCAAAATTTCCATTGGCACTTCTGGTGTGTAAACAAATCAGCCAAACAATCCAATCAACATTTCTTGTGACAACTGCCAAAACAACGTTTTAACAAAGTGTTATATTTCATTTTTCGTGAGAATAAAGAGCAAGAGCATGCATGCAATCAGATATGGTCAATGTACCTGTAATAATAATGGACAGACAATAAAATGAAACCTCAACATACATGCGATTCCTCAAAATCCACTTGCATTTGCAAGTCTGTTTAACTGGAGAAAAACTCTATAATTCAAAGGCACATGCATTAGCTTTCACAATGAATAGGTTTAAAGAGACACAACATCACTTTGAGAACTGCATCATGGGTAATTAGCGGACAAATGTGAATGCACTCTCCAGAGAGCTGCTCTTAATTATTAATACATTTACAATTTAGAGGGAAGATGTAAACAATTGCTGTGTATTCATGTGCACATCATCACGTTTGAATACGCTGTTGTGAAAAGGGTTTTGACGTGTGGATATCAGCAGTTTATTTTCTTGACATTTTATCAACACATATTAGACTACAGTGTTAAAAAGATAATTTAATAAAAGTTTTTTTTGTATTAATCTTTTTTTTTTTTTTTGGACAAAATAGACTGATTGCATTTGTATTCATAGGTATTCCAAAAATAATCTGTACAAATCATGTTTAGTCTGTTTATATTAGAAATATGTATGTATAGTTGTATTTGATCATTTTTGAACCCCAACCAATTTTCATAATAAAAAAATATATATTTATTATATTCTTAATATTATAATTCCATTTACACTTTTGAATTTATCAAAGTTCGTTACTTAAATTACTTTTTTTATTACAACAAACTTAAACACCTATAACTTTTTTGTTTTAAATTTTATTCAACTTCTTTCACATGTACAAGAAACTTCCAAGTGTGTTTTTAAAAACGTGCCCAAAATTAGGTTTCAGCTCTACCCCAAAAAGGGGGGGTGACACTTAAGGGGTTAACTTACAATGGAAGCAATCAAAATCAACAAAAAAGCCATGATACGCAAGTGCTATGACAAGTCTCAGTTAGCCTAATGCAGCAAATGTAGCAAGGTCTTTTTTATTATATATATAATAAGTAAAAAGAAAACCTAGAACAGGAAAATAATAGAGTGAGCTAATGTTAGAGGCCTTTTTTGCTTTTTGTTAATTGTAGGGATGCACCGAATCCAGGATTCCGATTCGGATTCGGCCAAATACTGGGCCTTTTGACGGCCGAACCTTAGATTTTTTTTTCACCGAACCGAACCCTAGGCTTGTGCTACCATTGATTACATGATGGTGTTTACATGAGAACCGTTCTGTTGCAATACAGAGCCAGTCACATTGGCCGCTGACGTGGAGATAAGCGTTTTTCTCAGTGAGCCTTTGATTCCTCTTAGAGAGGACTCTCTTCAGTGGGGGAAGACAAACCAGCAGATTTCCACTGCTGGCAAAAATGGCAAAGATCAACCTATGTGTGCCACCAACATCTGTGCCCATTGAAAGACTTTTCAGTACTGCTGGGGACATTCGTTCCCACACTCTCAACCGGCTGTAACCTGATAATGCAGAGCGTCTTGTTTTTTTTTAAAATAAACTCTCATTTCATGTGAAAGGTTAGAGGTTTTACGTTAATTTAATTATGATGCAGGAGATGTGTGTGATCTTCCGTAATATTTTACTTAATATTTGAATACTGTTCTAATCGTAGCCTATCCTACTGTTATAAACGAAAACTGCCTACTATACATGTTTATTGAGTAAATGTTCAATAACATTAATTTCAGTTAAGGGGGGGGGGGGGGTGAAATGCTCGTTTTCACTCAATATCCTGTTAATCTTGAGTACCTATAGAGTAGTACTGCATCCTTCATAACTCCAAAAAGTCTTTAGTTTTATTATATATAAGAGAAAGATAGTCTGAACCGATTTTTCCCGGAAAAACACGACCGGCTGGAGGCGTGACGTGTGGGCGGAGCTAAAGAATCACGAGCGCCAGTAGACTTTTGCGTTGAGAGCGCTAGAAACTGTGACATTACCGTGAGGACAAAACCAACCAAAACAAACCACGGCTAACAGTCTTACGCGCCGATAGCTAAGTTAACAACACAGAGATATTTGAAGCAGTTTTACTCACCGCCTGTGGTTCCAACACACGATCGTGACCCTTTTTCGTTGGGACTGCATTATCCTTAAGAAATAAACGATGTGCAAATCCGTCGTCAAACTGGGCCTTGTTTGTAAAACAAGCATCTTCGAAATGCAGGGGAACAAACACAAACACTTGCACAACTCCGTTGATGCTCTGTAAAAGTAAACTCCATCCACTGGTCCCCTTAATGCTGTTTCTCTTTAGGTAATCTGTGCAGGGTTGTCTTGCCCTGGCAACCAAAAACACACTTCTTTTGTGACATTTCGCGACGCTCTCGCTCTGGTCAGTGAAGTCTGTTGTGCTCTCAGTGCTCTGCTATACGGGAGCACGCGCTCTTCCGGCAGAAGTGCCTTAGGACCCATATAAGGAAATTCCGCTCCATTTAACGTCACACAGAGCCAGACTCGAAAAAAACTTTCCGAAACTTGTGACAAACCGGAACAAACGTACAACGTAATTTTTGAAACTTTGTACATGTTTAGCATGGGATTCCAACTCTTTAACAGTGTAAAAAACTCAGTATGCATGAAATACCATTTCACCCCCCCTTTAAGTCACCAAACATATTCCGGTTTAAAAAAGAAAAGAATAACACTTTTCTTATCATTGTTGCACTTTTATTGAAAGATTTTGGTTTGTACTTGGTAAGCATAGGCTTATGGTAATTGTCAAAATAGTTTTTCCCACTTGTCATACTGGCTTAATGTTGCCTAATCTTTTTTTTTTTTTTTTACAGTTAAAAAAAATGAAAAATGCACTTCTGTGGACATTGTTTACTTCATCAATGTGTTTTACTGTGTTAATGGAATAAGGATGCGAGAAGGATTCGGTATTCGGTTTAGGATTCGGATTCGTAGAATTACAATAAAGAGTGCTAGAGTTAGAGGGTCAAGTAAAGATGAGCCGATTTTTGAAGATGGCCAAGGACACAGCTGCTCAGATTGAGTTGGGGAACAGTTAATATAAAAGTCAGTAAAAGTGATTTTGTGCCTCTTTGGGATGGCACAATAATGCACTGTTCACTTCCAGAGTGCAAGCTTTTAGAGGGCACATTAGTCTGAAGTAATGAATTTAGGTAAAGTGGTGCAGAGCCAGTGGTGATTCTGTAGACAAACATTAATGCCTTGAATTTTATGTGAGCTGCAAAACAGATGTGTAACATGCATTCTTTTCAGCTCATAAAAAATTAGTTCTGGATTTATTGTAAAGGTTTGATAAAACTGTCTGGAAGACCTGCCAAGACAGCATTGCAATAGTCCATCCTGGACAGAACAAGAGCTTGAACAAGGAGTTGTGAAGCATGTTCTGAAAGAAAGTGCCTGATGTTCCTGGTGTTTAATAAGCAAATCTGCAGATCTGTTATCTGCAGAGTGTGTGAAAAAAAAAAATCCCACTGGTCACAATATATTTTGTTTTTGAGCAACATACAGAGAATTAGAAACAATAGAATTTGTGTGTTTTTTTTTCTTTGATTTGTTTCCTAAAAAAATACAAAATTAAAGACTGACATCTTTAACATCTTTCTATGTAACCTAAATCTGTCAGTTATTTAATTTTAGTTATATAATTCTTATACATAACATTTATATCATTTCATATCATTTAGTTATATAATATTAATCATACACATCATCTGATTGAATAATAACCCAATTTGAAGCAAAAACTGAGTGTTCTGACAAGCTTTGTGAAATTATACCACGTAAACTTTTAAGAAGACAGTCAGCTGCCCAAAGAAATACATTCATATAAACCCCCAAATCAATATTGAGGATTTTCTTCCAATAGTTTGTGCAACATGAACAGTGAGTGATCTGCCTGCTACTGTATTTTTCTCTGTGTGTCCATCTTCGACATCTCTGGCCTGTGTTAACGGCATTAACAGACTTCATATTATCACATAAATGACATATTGCAACTCTCTGTTCTGGACTTGCACAAAGGCAAAAAACGGCCGGATGCCGATCGCGTAAAGGCCAAAGTATTTTTTTGCTGTCCGCGCTACGTTGGCATTACATTATTTTCATCAAGAAGGCTTGTGCACAGCTGTGCACCCCGTGGATCTGCGCATGTGTCGAGCTCATCCGTCCGCGCTCATCTGCGGTTGAGTATACCTTTGAAAGCTGTGGGACGCGGCTGTGCACGAGACAAAAGGAACGCTGACTGATAAGTGTTCTTGGGCATTAAGTTCGGTCATCCTACACACACGTGACTGACCGCTGGCTCACACCAACAGGAGGAGGAGGGGTCAGTGTTACTCTCTACACTTCATTCTCTTTCAGTCATTGAGGAGACATGGAAAACAGTGGATACCACAGGAACGGTATAATGGAAAATATTAGTGGTTTTGAAACCGTGACATTTTCAAATCGCAGTATACCTTGAAACCAGTAATCCAGCCCATGCCTACACCAAGGTTTCTGGCTGTTTTTGAAGAAGTTATGGTTGATGTGCCTAACTGGATGGTGAAATTGTGATGAAACGATGGGTGGAACCACAAGCAGTTCTGTCTTGGTAAGGTTGAGTTGAAGGTGATGGTCCTTCATCAAGCAAGAAATGTCTGTTAGATAAGCTGAGATGTGAGCAGCTATCGTTTCTTCCTGCTGGGAGATGGCATCACAGTTTGAAAAGAGGCACAGAGGAGAAACAATAATGTACATAAATGTAACTGTGCTGGCTCCAGCCCCAAAACTCAATCCAGTGCCAGCTACTCAAAAGTGCTTTAGGGCCGTTACATAGTCAACACGAGAAACACGAGCAAGCAAACCGAGAGACGCGAGCGACGCGCTCCCTTTCATAGTCTAAACAGTCGATGCAAGCGTAACGGTCAATGCGTGTATGCAATACACCGCTCACGCAACAGGGAGTAGTAGAGTGGGGTGATATTAGTAGAGTCGGGTCGTATTCAAACCTTCTTCTTCTGTAAACACAATATACTTGAATTAATGTACAATACTTGCAATGTCGCCGACAACGCATAGTATTGCGTACATCGGTGCGTCACGTATCAAAAACTAGGACAACACATTTGGCTACGCACCGACGCATAATGGAGGCCGAAGCGTAACGATGCGTAGCCTCGGGGACGCATTATGCGTACAGATGCGTTGACTATGAAACAGTCCTTACTCTGCCTGCTCCCCCAGAGTGCCCTCCAGTACCAGCCCTCCAGCGGGGGTGGGGGGGTAGAAGGGCTCCAGCTGTAGAAGTCGAGGCGGTGGCTGAGGCAACGGCCTTGGAGGCAGCTCCGGCATGGCCTCATGAGTTTCCTGATCCACCATGGCACCCCAAATGACCTCCAGAGCACCAGCACCAGCACCAACACCCCCCCCCCACCCCCCACCCCCCGGCCGCATCTTATATGAAATCCGTTCCGCGTCCCGTATTTGTTTAGTTACCTGTTCCTGTCCTGATTATGATTATTATGATTTTTCCAGGGGCTACCCGTTTGTTTTGATTGAATCCAGGTGTGTCTAGTTGGTAGTCCCTATTGTCTGTCTATTTAAAGAGTTCAGTTTCCTGTTTCTTGGTCCAGTTATTGTTGATGTCAGCTCCTTGTGCTACGTGTGATTCCCCGCGATATGAATAAATTCCTTGGTTTTATACTCCTGCTCTCCTAATTTCTCACTTCGAGTGTTACAGCACCATCAAATGACCCCATTAATATATATATATTCATTTTATTAAATTATATTTAACCTCAGTACAACCATTTAAATGCAACAGAGAATGGAGACGATTATCTATCAAAGTTCAGTTTTTATACTGATTTTAATATGGCTTCGGAACATTTAAAACAAAATATTATAAAAAAATGTTTTAACTTGCAGGTCTGAAGAAGTGCTTGTTGATTGAGTTGTTTTTGTTTTTTTTTGTCTAGCTGTTTACAAGGTTTAAAGGCATATGATTTCCTTGGATGTCTATTTTAGTTATATTTGACATCCCTTACAGCACCTTTGACTTCTTTTGACTTCTCTTCCTTTTCTTCTAAAAGTTTTTATAATGTATTGCTTGTCTCATAAACTAAAATACATACAGTTTTATGTAAAAATAAATGGGATCTGCATTATTTTTTTACACAGAAGAAATAGGTGCCTACAAATTTAGAATATTGCAAAACTGAAGGCATAGCTGTATATGGAACCTGCTGCCACAAACCGCATGTCTATAACCTCCTCCTGTCCTTGGAGATTCCACTGAAGATTCTGTCAAGTGAACACATAAAATATACACAGTGTGATTTATGGCAATCACTAATGTCAACTTTAGGACACATGGCTGTTCCTCTCTAACTGCTGAACTGCATCATAACGGCAAACTTGTTCGCTTTCAGTACTATTTGTTTCTCTTCAGAGCCTGCACATTGACGCAAACTCTATCAAACGCACACATCTGTGGGATTGCCTCTATCATTCAACCCTGTCCAGGCCAGATCTCAGCCTCTTATCTCTAGAAGATATATGGTGTTATTCCCGAGAAGGGAAATGAAGCTCCCAAAACTCACTGTGCTCCCATGAGTAATTTTCAAGCCAGTAAAGTCCATGCTTTAAATTCAGTAGAGATGGCCTTTATTGTTGGGTTCTTCAACACATGACCATACTATATATATTCTTCTTTACATTCTAGTACTGAATAGAGGTTTTCTTTCAACTCTTATGCAGAAGTAAATATAAAGCAACATAAAAGTTAATTATTGACATACAAAAGAAGATATTCTTGAAGAATTTGTATGGTGGTCTCCACTGACTGGGGACAATCAACTTTTTGGTTACACATATTTTCTTGAAAATGTCCTCTTTTGGGTACAGCAGAAGACAACTTGAAGATGAGTAAACTACATTTTGGGTGAACTATCCCTTTCATGAATATTATGATTATGTTTCTTAATACAATTCAGCAAAATGCATTATAATGTCAAATGAAAAGTTATGCTTTAAAGTATATTTTAAATCATTGTATAATTATTTTTTGTAATGCTTTAAAAAAGTACACTTATTGTGTTATGTTGACTTAAATACTAAAGCACATAAAGTAATTGATTATAATTTTATTTGTAATGTCATTTTTACAGTTAATGCTAATATACATTAATGGTTCTAAATTGCAGAATGTGTAAAAACAAATATTGAATAAAAGTTTAATTAACATGTAAGAATATATTAGTTTACTATAATTGCTTGTCATTCAGCAGTGTATTTCATATTTATTGTAACTGCATTGGAAACAGCAACCCGCATTGGCTTCACAATTTCTCCTTTTGTAATCCACAGAAGAAAGTAAGTCAAACAGGTTTGGTTCTTTAATGCTGACAAGGTGAATGATGTCAGAATTTTTATTTTCAGTGAACTATTCATTTAAACATTCCTGCTTTTACCCAAAGAAAAAAAAAGGTAAAGGCAGATAATATATAGAGCTCTTTCCATTGGAACTCCAACTAGCTCTCAGCTGCTCTGAATTAATTCATCATGCAGCAGGTCCTGATATAAATGCAATTTGTTTTGCTGGGGTAATGTTCCTTACTGCAAATTTATCATGCCAGACTCCAGGACAGTTTGTTCAGCTCTTCCAAGAATGCCATATTTCATCTGCTAGGCCATTTTAGATGCCAGGATCATGGTTAAGAGAAATAAATTTTAATTAAATGTTATCAACGATTTGGTCAGTATTAATCTCTTCATCACTGACTGATAGGAAAACTGAAATCAATAGAGATCTTTACTCAAAACATGACAGTTCTACGTGATCTTTGGCCTCATCATTTAAATGAAAATACACATTAGTAAGAGCGTGTGTAATGAGCACATTTTCATTATCACACATCACAAGTGACTTGAACTAATTATTGCCCATTAGTACCTGAACTTACTTACAGTAAGCTCAGAAATGCACTGTTTTCTCCCAACTGGCAACCTGGGGTGTTGAAATACTATTGGGTAACTGCAGTGGGTGGAATCTCATGGATCAAAACAAAAACAGACATTCCGAGAAGGAACACCTTTCAGATTGAAATAACTGGCTGTAGCACTTTTTTCCAGAGAAAAACAAGGTAGGTAAAGTTAGCATGTTTCCTAAACATCTGTAATTATAATATTGTATTTTTTTATGATTTACCTTCAATGGAGGCTACCATGTTTATACTATTACTTCATTTCGATAATACTGCTTTTAAATTTGCTTAAGGAATAAATCAATTGTGTGAGACTACAGAACATTTTTGCATTAGAATCATTAAATGACTTTCCATGCCTCCACACAACTAGGTGTCAGCAAAAATCCAAGACAACTGCCAAACCAGACAGGAGAATGAACAAAAACTTAAACAATAAATCCTTGTATGTAATGCTGATTTTAGCTTACAACACTGATTTCACACTACAGGACAACATACAGACAATTACTGGGATTATTCTAATAGGAACCTTTAGTGTGGGCATCCAAACATGCATTTTTTGACATTGCTTCCACACAATTTCTACTTTTGCCAAGGCCTGTTTTCCATTACCCTGCACTAGTTTGTTTGTGTTACAGAACTGCCTGCACAAAGCTTTTATCTTGACAATTAGTAATGTATTATTAACAATAAAATAAGTTTTTTTCTTGGATTGGTTTGTGCTTTTGTTGTCCGTCGCACACGCGTTTCAGCTGGCCAGCACTTCGGTCTGTAAAGTGCAACTACATATTAAAACGAGCACGAAGCTATTTGATATAGATGCCAGCTATGTTTTATCTTAGAAAAGTAAACTTTTCAAAGAATTCTTTGGAAACAGATAAAAAATATATTTCCTATCCAAGCTAAGAGAGTATTACTAATGAGGTCACTAAGAAGAAAGGCTGCTATACATTTGCATATTAGCAAAGATATTCATTCTGCTTGAATGCCAAGACATCTGAAAGAACGATATCACGGATTATATAGTTTCTGTATTTAAATCACATGCACTTTTTAGAAACTGACCCTATTAACTTTATCTACCATCAATGCTGGATTTCTAACTGGCTAAACAGCAGAAAGACAAATGGATAAGGATAAGAAAACAAAAAAAGACAATTCCTCTTAATTTCATACTTGCCTCCCTGTGGTTGATTTTACAATATGCATGTGCTTGTTACTTAGCAGCATTCCTCTTTATATTATCATTGGAGAAAGAAACATGAATTACTCAGCATGCCCGAAGACACAGATGTAATATAATGCCCAGCATGATCCCAGGCTGTGGATGTGACATGAGCAGATAACGAAAGATCTGACAGCTTTAATTTAAAAGAGACCTAAAGCTTAACAGCTCAACAGGTGGGACATGACATGTTTTTCAGCTAATCTGGATCACAGGAGCATAGCCACGGGCAATACTTTTCTCCAAATGAGGCCTTGACCTTTAGTTACGGTGAGAAGATAACACATTGATTGACTTAGATACAACACACTTAGCACAAGCTTAGAGCTCGGTCTGTGTGTTAGCGAAGAACAGAAGACATATTTTCAAACAGATTGTGAGACTGGCCTGCAATTCTACACTTTGTGTTTAGTCAAACCATCACAGACTTACCGAATATTTGTTTAAATACGAAACATAAAAAGTGTAAAAATAGATAAATAAATATTTTATTTTTATTGTACGCTAACTCTGCCGAAAACTGACAGGTGTTGGAAAGGATGGCACAAGTTATCCAAATGAGATTGTATTGAAAACGAACACAAAGCACCACTGTTCACATTTTTCAGAAAAATCAACATAAATGGTTTTCTTATAACTTTCTCTGTATATTAAACACAAATGAAAGTATTTTAACATTGAAAAACAAAGCTTCAAATAAGAGAGGACGGCAGATTCTCATTAGTATGATTGCCTGCATATAATATCCCATTTCTTCACCTCAGTTTTGATATTGGCAGAGCCCTTCCCCCAGGGGAAGCTTTCAAGGTTAGCTCAAACGTTAGCGTAACGGCTAACAGGGATACCAAAGGCTGTTTTGTGTGAATAGAAGTCAATGAAGGATATATCTTAGTGGCAGAGTTAACTTTTGTGCAGAAACAGTCTGGCTTTCTACTAATTTTCCACATATTAGCAAATAAATATTTGGAGTGAGATGTCATAACTAACTACTATCTGCCTGCTAGTGTTGTACCACTCAAGACTGATTTTATTTTTTATGTTATTTATTTATCTATTTATTTACATACTGTTGTGCCATGTCAGAATTTAAAGGGATACTCCACCCCAAAATGAAAATTTTGTCAAACACTTACCCCCATGTCATTCCAAACCCATAAAAGCTTTGTTCATCTCCAGAAACAAAATGTAAGATATTTTGGATGTAAATTGGATGAAAATCTTTATATTTATATAATTATATATTAAAGAGGGGGGGTGAAATGCTATTTCATGCATACTGAGTTTTTTACACTGGTAAAGAGTTGGATTCCCATTCTAAACATGGATAAAGTTTCAAAAATTAATTTGTGTGTCTGAAGGAGTATTTTTGTTCCAAAAAAACCTCTTCCGGTTTGTCACAAGTTTCGGAAAGTTTTTTTCGAGTATGGCTCTGTGTGACGTTAGATGGAGCGGAATTTCCTTATATGGGTCATGAGGGCACGTCTGCCGGAAGAGTGCGCGCTCCCGTATAGCGAGGCTGAGCAGCACAGACATTTCACTGATCAGAGCGATTCGCTGATCAGAGCGAGAGCATCGCGAAAAGTCACAAAAGAAGTGTGTTTTTGGTTGGCAGGGCAAGACAACCCTGCACAGATTACCAAAAGAAACAACATTAAGGGACCAGTGGATGGAGTTTATTTTTACAGAGCATCAACGGAGTTGTGCAAGTGTTTGTTCCCTGCATTTCGAAAATGCTTGTTTTACAGACAAGGCCCAATTTGACGCCGGATTTGCACATCGTTTATTTCTTAAGGATAATGCAGTCCCAACAAAAAAGGGTGAGTAAAACTGCTTCAAATATCTCTGTGTTGTTAACTTAGCTATCAGTGCGTGAGCACATCAAGTAAACAACATGCGATGGGTTCATCAAACTGCACTTTCCACATGTACAGCTTAAAAAAAAAAAAAAAAAACGACATAAAGTGGAACTTAGTCATTTTCCAAAACCGCTAAGCAAATATATACAGTTTCAGTACATACCACATAGAGACGCCTTTGCTGATGCTGCTCTTGTTAAATTCCAGCCTCTGGATCTGTGTCACAGCTTCCAAACGCTCTCATCGGAAAAGCCTACTGGCGCTCGTGATTCTTTAGCTCCGCCCACACGTCACGCCTCTAGGCGCTCGTGTTTTTCCGGGAAAAATCGGTACAGACTATCTTTCTCTTATAAATATAATAAAAATAAAGACTTTTTGGAGTTATGAAGGATGCAGTACTACTCTATAGATACTCAAGATTAACAGGATATTGAGTGAAAAGGAGCATTTCACCCCCCCTTTAATATATTTAACTTTATATCACACAAAGAGTCGTTTTTTTTCTCCTTTGTCTAGCCTTTTTTTGCTCAATTTTGCCAACAAAAATAGTTCCAAACAAAGAATAAAGCTCTGTTTTGCATCTCATCAACATCAGTATTCAACAATTTATGTTAACAAAACATTTATGCATCTATAACGGCATGTTAAATGCATCCATGTCCCCTTTGTGGTACATTAAATTTTTCTAAATTTCAAGATGCAGATTCGAAAAATGATTTATGTTGGAACAAAAGACACAAAATACTGGATTAAGTGCTTCTTATTTGTACCCAAAGATACAACATGGAACAAAGAGTTGAATGTTTTACCACTACCTGTTTTTTTTTTTTTTTTTAGTTCTTCATGAAGCATGAAATGGACATTTTTTACCGCTGTCTACTGCCTGTGACAACACATATCAAAGTTTGAGACAGTCTGTTTTTCTGGTTCCATCAGCCAAAATCAATTATTTCAAGGTGTAATTTTCCAGAATAAATGTCACGGTGCATCAGAGGGAAACGAAGATACGAGTAGATGAATACACAACTTGACTTTAATTAAACAAACCAAAGGAGAGGAACACACCATAGGGAGCGTTTAAGACTTGAAAAGGAAACATCAGGCAAACTACACATTTACACTGAACTTAACGAGTGAGAGCATGTTGCATGGAAACAACTAATAATGAGACAGATCAGGAAACAAAACCAAATATGGGCGTAAGGAAACACAAGGGAGAACTCAACACACCCAAAACATGGGACCGAGTCTGACATAACTCCCCCCTCCCAGAAGGCATGGTCCTTGCACCACACAACATCCAACGGGGATGGGGGGTCGGCGCTCTGGAGGTCCCTCAGGACAGACACGGGACAGATGGCGGTAACTTTTTAAGGCACCATGGCAGATCAGGCAGCTCAGGGAGCCATGGTGGATCAGGAGACTCTGGCGGTCATGGCAGATCAGGAGACTCTGGCGGTCATGGCAGATCAGGACATTTAGGTGGCAATGGCAGATCAGGAGACTGGGGTGGCCATGGTGGATAAGGCGGCTCTGACTCCAAGGGCATGACCCCAGCCCCCGCCCATATGACTAGAGCCCTACTACCACCCACCCTCCCAAAAAAGAACCTGAACTTGGGGAGCCCTCGCTGGGCTAAACAAGGAATCAGGAGCCCTCCCCGGGCTTAACTGGGGGTCAGGAGCCCTCCCTGGGCTAAACAAGGAATCAAGAGCCCTTCCTGGGCTTAACTAGGGGTCAGGAGCCGACACTGGGCTTAACTGGTGATCCGGGAAGTGCTTACAAGCTGCTAGCATTGGAGGGCACTCTGCAGGAGCTTGCACAGCAAGACGCTTTCGAGGAACTGGCACTGGATCGAACTCAGGGGTTGGAGCCCACACAGAAACAAGCTCTAGAGATGGAGCCGACAGCCTTTTCCTCCTCAGTTTTCATCAGGGTGAATGGCGTGGTCAGACAGCTTGACTGCAGAACCGCACCGATGTCAAGCTGGCGGTCTTTAATTCTGAGCTGCTGGCTTGCTTGTCTTCGGAGCGGCAGAAAGGCTAGAGTGAGCCACCGCAGGCGAGCTTATCTTTTGAGAGGCTGGCCGTCTTGACTTCTGAGTGGCTGTCGCTCCAGGGCTGAGGACCACGGTGGAGCTTTGGAGGACAGCCGGAAATATGGGGTTGAGCTGGCGGTAGGAGCCAATTGAGCGGTATGTACTGTAGGGGTTCTTGGTGTGGGGTCAGCTGGGGAGATGCGGCGTGTTCTGGCGGGGGCTGGATGATGAGACTTAGACTGTGCCGTTAATTCTTCGACTTCAAAGTCGGCATATTTAAATAAAGGACAAGGTTAATCAGCTTGATTAGCTCCAACCTCTGACCTCCCTGCCACAAACCACACACAGCGCATCCTCAGTGGCAGTCATCCTTTTGTTTTGGATCAAGTCTTCTGTCACAGTGCATCAGAGGAAAATAAGGAGATGAATACACAACTATGACTACACAGAGCAGGAGTACACACATGGGGTGACATTTAAGACTCGACAAGGAAACATCTTGCAAGTCTACACATTTATACTAAACTTAACGAGGGACAGATAGGTGCAAGGAATCAACTAATAATGAGACAACTAGAACAGGAAACTAAACCAAATATGGGCGTAAGGAAACACTTTTCAAGGTGCACATTAACTGTATTGAGCATTGGTGACTCTTACACTTCTTCCATTGATAAAGATGTAGAGACTGTCATCTTCACCTCCAGAAGAAAATCTCAAGATCTCTTAAGCAGCAGTCATGTTCTCTGGTACGGATTCTGTCCCTAAGCACCCTAGACACTTTACAGATGCAATTCAGAATCTCCCTCAACAGAGCCAAGTATGTATGAGTTTTTGTTTTGACAAATGCATGTGCAGCTGGCAAAAGCTCACTTCCTGTGAGAGAATGCGAGCTTTGTTAATGTCCGGAAGGGAGTGTAGCAGCATTGACAACTCTGTGACAGGGGCTGAGTCACCTTGTCGTTCATCATTGGAAGTAATGTTTTGACATGAATATTTAGACAGCGCACGCTGACGCACTGCGAGTGATGATTATGCTGTTTATTTGCCACTGCCTTCCAATGCAACCGCTGGGCAGCAAAAGAAATGAAAAAGATGAGAGAATGTGAGATAAATGTGGTTTTTTCAGCAGATCGCATTATCATGTAAACTTCACTGCAAAAATACATTAAAAAAAGAAAAAGTAGAGCTTAACAATTTCCGTTTTCCATTTCTATATGACAAGAAGCATCAGTCAAACTCAACACAACAAAGCAAAAACATACCGTGAATATATACTGTGCAGTCACATAGCAGACTTTTACTGTACTCCCAAATGCAAAGTCAAATAAACTGTCATAACGTAAGCTGAACAAAGGCGAAGGGAGGTGTCCAACATAAAAAATCAGGAATTTTAGAGATGCTTTTGTTCCACAGGATCAAATACAAACACGATCATGTGTACTGGCAACTGTAAGCCCACCAGCACTTGCAGACTTACACCCTTATCATTCAGATCAGCGGTTTTCAATCCCTCCACTCAGGGGGGCCGCCAGAGCATAACAAGGGAGGCACGATGATGATCAATCCATCAAGTAAAACTACAAATATGCTGTCTTGTAAGTTTTGTAAGTGAAGAGGCCCTTTGTCTAAGACACTGAAAACCCCTGCTGTAACATTCAACCTAAATATTCTGAGGTTTAGATTTTAAAGCAGTTTGCTAATGGTCTAAGAAAACACTTAACTCAAGATATTCTCTAAAAACATGCATCATCAACTTAATTTTTTTTACTTTTCATCTAAATTTACCAAGTTTTAGGAATGGTTAGATATCTTTACGGATTAATGCAATGATTTTTAGCAATGATCACTGAAGAATGCATGTACAATCTTCCAGCACTACCTTTCAAAAGTTTAAAGTCAGTAAGAATGTTTAATGTTTTTGAAATAAGTCTCTCATGCTCACAGAGGCAGCATTTATTTGATTAATAATACAGTAGGAGGAGTAATACTATAAAATACTGTATAAAAAATTTAATCTGCAGCCATAGCTTTGGTCTTCAATATCTGCTGCTTAATATTTTTGTGCAAACCATGATGCATTTATTCCAGGATTCTTTGATGTAGAAAGTTTAAAAAAGAACAGCATTACATATTTAAAAAATAAATATTTTGCAATGTTATAAATGTCTTTACCGTCATTTTTGATTAATTTGATGTGGCCTTGGTTAAAAATTCCTTACAGACTCCAAAGGTTTGAACAGTAGTGTATATTGCTGCATTTATTTAGGATTTACTTGGCTTTCTTACATATAACACAATAATGCAATAATAAATGAAAACTGAATAAAGTATTTAAGTAAATGTATAAGTTAATTTAGCATTATCTGCCTAAATATTAAATGTATATTGCCATAAGAGGACATCTCTCCTTGCCACTGGGATACAGGTCCTTCAGATTTTGTTTTTCCAAAAAAATTATATATTATTAAATTGATAGCATTCATATCTATTGAATAAGTGAATGTCATGTTTTAGATTCATACTATCTGAAAGAATACTGTACACAAAACCAAAATCCTGGATCTAAATACAGAAAATTCATTCAAAATAATACAGTACATTGTGCTGCAATTTTAGAAAGTGTATATATAAAAAAATAAAAAATAAATTAACCAATGCATTCTCCCTGGACACTTCCATTGTAAGTGCATTACTGGAATTTCTATTTATTTATTCATTTATTTGTGGAAATCAATGGCATGTCATAACCCAAGTTGGAACATTCAACAAATTCGTTTTACGATATGGCATTGTTCAGTCCACTGAGTGAGTATGACAGTGTTGTTTCACTCCGCAATACATTAGTAGAGCTTCAAATGGCATCAAACTAAATCAGATTTCCTCTAAATCAGGTGGATTCGTCCTTGCATTTCGTGATGTTGATAGCAGCATTATCTGTGCCAGGGGATTAAAAGATATATAGCACTTGGAGGAGAAAGGGCAATAACGTTTACATTCAGCCAAAGTATATCATGTTATCTAGAGCCTTTCATCCTAGCAGGATGTTGCTCTTTCTGGCCGGTGAGATTGCTGCTTTGCAAAGTTCAATCTCTAAAAGCCATGACACATTTAAAGTTTGACCACTTAAGCTTGTCTTTGTCTAAGTAGTCAGACCTGGAGAAATCCCTCTTTCTGTCTGCACGTCTATATAAGTCATAACACATTTAAAGCTTTGGACACTATTTTTCTCTAAATGGACAGACCTTTATACCTCTCTCCTGTATTTAATAGCTTTATTAAACCACAGATCAATAAGTTAATTTCATTGGCATTCACAGCTTGAGGTGTTAATGGGCTGGTCAGAGTGATCAACATGACAGCTGTTTCAGTGAGTGCCCCTTCTGCAGATCTCCTGAGTTAAACCTCGCTGCGCATCCCCATAATGCTCAGCAGTTATGTAGATCCTTAATTTATGATTGCACTCATATGGAGCACATACCTGCAATTATACAGAGCAAATCCTGTATTTAAAAAGATTAGGGACTTAATTTGATTCACTGATCTGATTATGGGAAATACGCAGCCATCTCGCAACTAGGAATGAAGACAAATCGCAGTAAAAAAGTGTTATGCAATGTTATAACCACATCAGTCTATCTCAAATGTTGTCTATACTTAAAAAATCACTAGATAACACTTTCTTCTGTAATTGTGAGTGGTACTATGCAAAAAAAAAAAAAAAAAAATGGTGTCGTGATGCTCTGCTGTTGTGGGTGGTTGCTTGATTGCTTGCCCAAGATATCTATGATATTCTGGGGCCAGATTCACAAAAATATTCCTAAGAAGAATGTTATGAAATTTCTTTAGACAGTTTTAAGAACTTCACAACGTTAAGTTATTCCAAAATACAGAGTTTTTTTCCTGGCTCAAAATGAGGCCTTCAATTGGCTGAAGCAAACACGTTTTATGTTAGGTTTTGTTTTTTTAGGTCTTCTAAGTAGATGAATGAAGAAAATGGCCTTTATCGCCTATATATATATATATATATATATATATATATATATATATATATATATATATATATATATATATATATATATATATATATATATATTTATTAGGGGTGTAACGATACGCGTATTCGTATTGAACCGTTCGGTACGAGGCTTTCGTTCGGTACGCGGTACGCATTATGTACCGAACGGTTCGTTGGACTAATTAATTATATTTGCAAAATAAATAAAAAATTGTGAAATATAATGATATGCGTTCAACAAGGTAGCTCAATAACCCAAACGACGTAACAGGCAACGCCCCTGACACTCCCGAAGAAGAAAAAAACACCATCTTATATGTTTATGTAGGCTACTCAGTCAGGCGCTCGCTCACTCAGTACGCGCTGAAGGCTCGTTGCAAAATGGCCAATGCGTTTAACAGACCAGAAATATAAGATCCTCCAATAACCAACAGGTGTGGTGTTTGGGTGCACTTTACCAATCGATCGGGGCATCCGAGCAAGCACGGAAATCAAAATGGACTAGTACTGTACTGTATCGGAATTTCCTGAGCAGTACGATACAATTAACAGGCCTGCACGTTATTAGATAGAACAACTGTTATAAATAGAACGTATGCACGGGCAGTTTTGAAAACTCCACCTACTTTGCTCTTGGCATAGTGCAGCACAAATCGCGTTGTATCTGAAGGGCAACGCTGAGCCCAGGGTCCAGCGCCGCGCGTACTGAGTGAGCGAGCGCGCTCTGTAGTGGAAAACGCAGGTTTTAAGAATATGCTTAATGTAACTGAGCCCCGTTACAATATTCCTTCACGAGCTCATTTCAGCCAGACCGTAATTCCTGCTTTGAGCCAAAAAACAAAAGCCCTATAGAGAACCAATTGAGTAAAAACACACTCAATATAAAGAGTTATAGAGTTCCATATAAAAAGTTACATCTTTGTATTTGTTCATAACTACTACAACAATAATATAAAATTTTCATTTTTTTTTTTATAAGGAGCTGTTTTTGTTTTATACAGTATCTTACTAAGAAAACACCATAGAAGATGGGTAAAGAATAGCTCCATCATTGTTCAATGTAAAAAAAACATACTTTGTTAGTTTTAATAAATATATTTTTTTTTAAATCAAGGAAATGTATCTGCCAATTTTTTCTTTTTGCTGTATCTAAAACGTACCGAACCGTACCGAACCGAACCGAGACACCAGTGAATCGTATCGAACCGAACCGTGAATTTTGTGAACCGTTACACCCCTAATATATATATATATATATATATATATATATATATATATATATATATATGTGTGTGTGTGTGTGTGTGTGTGTGTGTGTGTGTGTGTGTGTGTATGCTTACATGTACTCTATCACAACAGCTAATGTACTAATTTACAGTTAACAGACCACAAACTTGTTTAAAATCAAATAAAACTTTAAAATTAAATAACTATTCACTATTAACTAGTTGCTTATTAACAGGTTTATTAGTAGCATATTAGCTGTTTATTAGTACTTAGAAAGCCCTTATTAATGAGGCCTTATTAATTTATATATTCTGCATGACTAATTTCTAGATCCCTTAAACCTATACCCCATACCTAAACATCCAGTAACTACTACAACAAGTACCTCACTTACTTCCAATAAGCAGAAAATTCAGAGTTTGTGGGAGAACTCTTAGTTAATAGTGAATATGTGTTACCTAACTTTGTATTTCGAGTTCACAGTTCAACATTGTAAGCCTTTGCTTTCCTTTACATGCTTCACAACTAGAGGTAAAACTTAGAATCTTGAGTAAAACAGCATATTCACATACAAAATGAAGCACATTCATAAGACCTGAACCAGAAGAAGTGTGATCTGTTTTACAGAATATGGATATGCACATAACCTCTATTAGCATCCAGCTACGTAAGACAATTTATAAGATTAATAACTCACTTTTACTCAAAACTCAATTTTAAACCACTATAATGTTTAACTATAGGAAGTCGGGAAGTCGTGGCCTAATGGTTAGAGAGTCGGACTCCCAATCGATAGGTTGTGAGTTTGAGTCTCGGGGCCGGCAGGAATTGTGGGTGGGGGAAGTGCAGGTACAGTGCTCTCTCCACCCTCAATACCACGACTTAGGTGTCCTTGAGCAAGGCATTGAACCCCCAACTGCTCCCTGGGCGCTGCAGCATAAATGGCTGCCCACTGCTCCGGGTGTGTGTTCACAGTGTGTGTGTGTGTGTGTGTGTGCACTTCGGATGGGTTAAATGCAGAGCACAAATTCTGAGTATGGGTCACCATGCTTGGCTGAATGTCACTTCACTCACTCACTACCAACTGCAATCTAATGTAAATGTTTTTATATCTCAGATTTCTTAAAATAAAATAAATAATAATTTTTTAAAAATCCGTTTTTTTTTTTTTTTTTAGCTACTCCAAGAACTTTATTCCTAAGAATGTTTCATGAATCTGGCCTGTGTTCCTCCTTCAGGATACTGTAAGGTTCTTCTTGATTTGTCATCTGCAAGTAAGTTTTATCAGTTACAAAATTAATAGCACACTTCTCATTATGTAACTATCGTTTGAGTTATTATTCATTTTTATAACACAAAATGTAGCACAATACCTATTCAGGATTCAATGCTTTGTGGATGTTGATAAAAATGGACAACCAGAATCAGTGATCAGGGCCATGATGATGTTTATGGATGTCATATTCAAAACTCATATTTACTCATATTTCCATTATTTTCAGTGAGAGGGAAATGAGAAAATAAGAGATTGCAAACTGATTTACATGGGCTGCAGTCCTGAGGTCACGGAGCAGTAATGTGATTTTACTCCAGTATTCTGTAGGTATATGACTATGATAACCACATCAAGTAGACCTGTGTTTGGAGGGCGACCAATTGTCTGTGGTTCTGGATTTTAATTTGTTTTCTTAGATCACCATTTAAAAGCAGATCCAATCTTGCTTTAATCCCTCCATGCACTTCTGCTATAGTGTTCAGATATGACTGACTGCTCATTCCTCCTGTCACTGTCAGTAGGACCGGTAAGTCCTTTTAAAGCAGTGTGGGCTTTTGTTGTAATTCTTTTAAAATCTTAGACTACCTTTCCTCTCAGTGCATCTTTCGTAGAAAAGCAGCAGAGAGACGGAAGTAATGTTTCCAACTTCAGGTTGCCATTATGCGTTCTTAACAAGCCATAAAGCAACAAATGGTATATTCTTCCATAACCAGAAAGATCTCATTGCTAGTAGCATCATGATGACACAAGGAATGTGTTGGTTTTTAGCTACGAAGCAAGCAAAAGAGCATACAAGTCATCCACGATCTGTGAAGTGTTATTGGTTGTGATTTTGTTGCATCACATCTGGCAAGGAAACAGTACAAAGGTGCATTATGATGGATGGTGATTTTAGTTGAGCAACTGCATTTTTTACATATTTTGAAGCTAAAAAGGATAGGATGAGTTCGGTCAAAACAAAAATCATCATCATGACGTTCCAAATCATTTTTGGAACACAGTTATTTTTATTATTTCCTTATATCATTGATTAATAAGAATTGATAGAGTACATCAACTATGGTAAACAGAAGCTCAGCCATGCTTGTTTGTCACAAAATAATCAATTAGGCACATTTGAGCTTTCGTTACTATATTTGATGTGCTCCATATGTATGTCTGTTGATAATTGTTTATGTGTGAATAAAATAGTTAATTAAATCTGATCCTTAAAAAAGTGTGTATCACTTTTATAAAAAAAAAAAATAATATATATATATATATATATATATATATATATATATATATATATATATATATATATATATATATATATATATATATGTATGTATTTATATGATAGGTATATTATGAATAAATTATATTTAGTACAACAAGAGTAAAAATGAAAATAAAAACATTTGAGTCTTGGGTCTTCAGTCTTACTGATGGTGCTTGTGAGGGTACATCACAGGGATGAAAGTGCCTTAGTTCTCTCAAACAGCAGAATCAAAGAACGAGACAGTATTTGTAATGAAGACACGCTCGGTTTTGACATGTTCAGTCTGTTTGTGGACACATGACACACTAACTTGGAAGCTGGGAAATAGGAAGCGGAGAAATAGGATCAGGTCTGGATATTATAAGAACCCGAGACCAAGGTCTTCAGGTTGTCACTGTGTGCGATGCTGAGACCAGGAGAATTTGACATCCCCTTAGAAACTCTCAGCATAGAACCTTAATGCGTTGGGACAGTCACAGATGTGTCCCTAGTCACTGGAGATTCAGTGACTTTCCTCGCCCGGCGTTCAGTTGGAAAGTGTCCATCCAGTGAGACGTGAAGCATGTGGGTGACTGGGCTCGGCTCAAATCCTCAAGACCTCTCTCTCCCCACGTCTCACCAGACGGCAAGTTGGCAACAAATGCTATTACCTTCTGCTTGTTTATTCCTCAGGTGATTTATCAAACCCTCCTCAATCTGTCGGCATGACCATATTAGCAGCAGTTAAATTAGCATTGGACTCAGTCAGTCATGTAAGTGCAGTGGGGCAGAAGAACACCATAGGACATCCAAAAGTCTGCATATTTAGTATGCTTATTAGTATGGTTATTAAATATTGTGTTCATTTAGCACAATTAATTATAAAAATAAAGTGTCAACAAAAGCTAATGCATTAATTGGAGCAATTCTATCTACAAGTATTAACTAAAGGCAAGTATACTGTATATTTTTAGTGATGTAAAAATAAAAGACTATACTGCTGTCTAAAGCTCACTGTTAATTATATCTACTGTTATCTGCTACAATACTGTTTTCAATTACACTACCATACAATACACTACTAAAGTTTAGGGTCAGTAATTTATTTTGATGGAAGGAAAATAATACTTTAAATTGATTGATTTATTAAATTGATCAAAGACGATAGTAAAGACATTTATAATATGTTAATAATAAAAACAAAAAAAGTTTTTATATTTTAAGTAGAAGCTGTTCTTTTGAACTTTCTAATCAAAGAATCATGAAAAAAATGATCATGGCTTCCACAAACTATTAAGCTGCACAGCGGTTTTGAACACTGATAATAAATGTTTCACAGCATATTAGAAGGATTTCTGAACGATCACTGAGACTGAAGATTAGAGTAATGATCGGCTTTATCATCACACGAATGAATCACATTTCTGTTAGATTGTAATAATACTTCACAATATTACTATTTTTAATATCTCATTTCATTAATTTTCTCAGCATATAATCAGTATATATATATATATATATATATATATATATATATATATATATATATATATATACAAGAAAAATAATCAAGCTAATGATACTTTACTCTGCATATTTAACATGAAAAGACAGCCCTTGCTTTAACATAGACAGGCATATCTTTTGCCAGCAATTTTGCAGATTCACTAGACAGATGGGCAAATCAACAGATAATAGCTCTGACCAATCTGATGCAAAAGCAATCATGTAACATCCTTTAAGAGTAATTTAAACGAGGAGTTTAATGAGAAAAGAGAGATGCACAAGGCTGAAAATTAAGCATAAGATTATAAAAGTTCCCAGTGGAAGCTAAAGTACTGCTGAAGTATTGCTCTCTGACGACTGAATGAAGAAATCAACCCCTTCCCCAAGCACAGAATTTTTCTATATCGTCTAGCCTATATGATATTTCACTCTATAATTATGTGGGGGGAAAAAGGTTACATGCACCATCACTGCTTAGATGTTCAAACCACAATTACAAAGACCACTGAACCATGACCGGCCGTCAAGTTCAAAGGGGTGGACGTTTCTGCACTGCCTATTTTGCCACAAATGTAGTTCAACATTTATATAACATCGAGTGTACCAGTAAGAGCACCACCTGCAGGTAATATTTGAATTTTCTTAGCCATTGTGTAGTATTTACATCTACTTTTCCTTTCTAAAATAGACAGTTTCACTTTAAATTCTGTTAAACTGTTTTTATCTCTCAAGGTAGCTGATATAAGCCACCACTGTGCTGTGTAATGAGGTATATAGATGAGGAAGAGCTTTTGAAATGTACAAAGTCGACTAGAATCATAAAATAGTCAGGATGTGGCACTATTATCAAGAAAAAGCCCATGTGTGGCTTATAATAACATAGGAAGTGACTTACTGAATAGATTTAGATTTATTAATGAAAGTGTGTCGTGGATATGGCGGTGTGAAAAAGAAAAACTCAGTTGGACAGGAAGAGCTTCATTTCTGGCTCGCTACAATAATATTCTCGCAGTGTCTGCTGAGAGCCATTACATGTTCATATATATTCCCAACAAAACGAGTTATTGCACTGTAGTCATTGAATATTGAAGAGACACTGTCCTTGAGGACTCCTTGAGTAATGACCTGACATGTGCAAGTTAGGCGATGGGGATCCTGATCCAGGTGCCAAAGTAATTACATCAAACATTTTGGAATTGCATTGCAAGGTTTGCTCAACTACCTCTGTGCTATGAATGTATGTCACACATCAAGCATTTCTATATGGTGCTCTCTCTGCTTTTGTGCATTTCGCCTCCTCAACATGTAACCTAAGAAGCCTATGTTCTTTATACCATTGGGAGATCTTTGCACCGTGCCAATTTATTGATGTCAGAAGGTCTCGGGTGTTTCTCTCATAAATTCATCATAGATTTATTCTGTGTGCACCCTCTGGTCCAGCACAAGTGCTCTTGAACTGTAAAATATGCTAACATATTTTGACATAAATATTGCATTTGCTCTACAGAATCTACAGTATCTCAACTTGAACATCAGATCGCAAAGTAAGGATTATACAGTAAACAGAAAATGTCAGATAGGGAGAAGAATACTTCTATGAATGAAAAAGAAATCACAAATGAGGTGTCTCTTTGAGGGCAAATAATATTAAACTTAACAGGTTTAAGGACAAAAATGTACTCGTTCTCAGGCCATGATGGAGATGAATTTGTTTCATCACTTGCTCACCAATCATGGATCATCTGCAGTGAATGGGTACCGTCAGAAAAGCTGATGAAAACATCACATTAATCCACAAGTAATCCACACGACTCATTAGTTATTATGAAGTGAAAAGCTGCATGCTTGTGGGAAACAAAGCATTTTAATTTTAAACCGTCAAATCTGGCCAAAGTACCAGTCATTAATCCATCATAAATCTTCTTCCTGAGAAAAAGTCCATGTCATGTTGTCCTCTCACATTAAAATCCACAGACATGTTTGTTTAATACTGTTCTGGAGAGCTTTCACCTATAAACAATGAGTAATCAGTGTCATTTTTCTCCTGATTCAGACGAGAAGACTTTTCATTGGAAAAGCATAATTACGGATATATGACCGAAAGCAATGGGTTAAAATGTCTTAATAATGAATTTGTTTCTCATAAACACACAGCTTTTCACGTCAAAAGATGTTAATGGAGTAGTATGGATTACTTGTATATCACAGTGATGTTTTTATACTCTGTTTTGGACTCTCATGACGGCACCCATTCACTGCAGATGATCTATTGATATGAGCAAGTGATGTTTTGCTTAAAATTCCCCAAATCTGTTCTGATGAAGAAACACTCTTCTACAAGGTATGGTCTGAGTGCGATTATACTTTCATCAAATGTACATAAAAAAAAAAAAGTTTTATAATCGTAATTATGAGATTTCAATATGAACTCATGAATTTCCTCATGAACTTCTCGGCTATGATATGCACATAATTAGTGTCTTTTAAATGTTATTTTTACCTAAAAAATTTAAGGGGGAACATCCAAGAAGAAGTTCCTATTTTTAAAAGAAAGAAAGAAAGAGAAATTTCTGAGGACTTTATTAAAGAGCAACCTCTGAGCAATAAAATGCTCCTCTGGGTATACCGAGAGAAACCTGGCACGGAAAATGAAATTTGTCGAGTAAAACTGCAGAGTGGATTTTTCCAGCTCTGGTAAACACTTTTACTTTGGGGATGGTGAAGGTCTTCTCATGTATCAGTTTGTTTGAAATGGTAGCAATATTTCTGGAAGTGATTCAGGAATTCAGTTTAAGTGCTCTCTCCAAGGTGTTAAGCACACATCATGGGACCCATGCTGTGAAAAATGCCTAATTTCAGCAAAGCTATTTGTGACCAGCTAGCACATTTAAACGCATTTTCTGAACATTAAGATTTGATCACCTCAGAACCTGTTAGGACATTTTGTGCTTTGCTTTTAAACGTCCTTTAAAACTTTATGACTGACAATAAGCTACAGAACGTGGCTGAAAACTAATTCATTTGAATTAAATGACTAAATATTAACAACTATAAAAACTGTTGTGTTTAATTCTCTCTAGTCTAGACAGTTCTGCCTGGTCTCTTTAATTAGAATGAATAAATCTCTTACAAAAGAGATGTCCATCTGATTTACAAGGACAAAATAATGTGCTGTACCATTTGGTCAGCCGTGACTACTTTTGAATTTAGAGAATTTAGAGGTTTTATCAGAACGCCCATTTAATTTGAACCTCTGTGGCATGTAAATAAGTCGTTATTCCTGCTTCACATATTGACTTTTTGATTTTTGCAGTCTTCGTGTTTAACGTTTCCTGTCTATTTCAGCTTAATGAAGTGATTCTATAATAACTACACATTTTAATCACAAGACCAATGTTTTCCAAAGTGTGAACTACAGAGGTATTTTGGTAATCAAGACTTTCACAGTCCTGATTTTCCCCCTCATAATATCCGTTTGAAATATATCAAAACCATTTTTTCCTTACTTATATTTGCTTGCATTTAGTTAACGATTTCAGCCTGTCAATGATGATCCTCAGCCTATTCCAAATTACACTGATGGATGCTCTGTAAAAGAGGACCAGAGCACAACCTCATCAAACTCATCAAAATGATCTGATTTAACCACAAGTAAACTAAATGCAGTCCTGATTTAGTGAGAAAAAAAAAAAACATAATATTTGAACATGTTGAAAACATATTTTTTTTGTGGAAACTGTATTGCATTTTTTTCTTCAATATTCTTTGATAAATACAAAGTCCAAACAAACAGCATTTATTTGAACTATAAATAGATTTGAATGTAATTAATTTACTGCATCCTTACAGAAATTAGAAAAGCATTACATCACATCCTCCACAGTGAATGGGTACCGTCAAAATGAGAGTCCAAACAGCTGATAAAAACATAAATTAATGTTTTGTGCATGTTTATAATAAATAAATCTTTAATTAAGACTTAGGTGTAGCTTAAAACCATTGATTCCAGCTAAAATGTTAGTCCTCTATCCATAATGTTACTCTCTCCAGTGAAAAAGTCATTTCATCTGAACCAGGAGAGAAATATGCACAAACCAAGAACCATTTACAAGCTAAAAACTAACAAAAAATTTTTCTAAATAAACCTGTTGGTAGATTTTGATATGAGAGGATTTATGGACTATTCTGAAGGTGTTTCTTTCAAACGCACAGCTTCTATCAGCTATTTAGAATCTCATTTTGACGGCACCCATTCATTGCAGAGGACCCATTAGTGAACAAGTGATGTAATGTTAAAATTCTCCAAAACTGTTCCAACAAAGAAACAAATTCATCTACATATTGGATGACATCTTGGAGCCTAAGAGTGAGTAATTTTTTGACTTTGGGGTGAACTATTCTTTTAATTAACCGCGAGCTATTGTACAAAATCCTTTCCTCGTGTTCCAAGTGAGATTTGTCCAGTCATTTATGGAGGCCAGTCAGCCGATGCGACACAAAAGGGAAAATTACTTCATTGCGGCATGCAAGATGTTTTGCAGTCTGATTCCTTTGACTTCTTAAAGCTTATCGTAATGACCTAAAAATTACAATGGCCAATCAAAATACAATCTCACTTGTGAAAAGAACCCAATTACGGAAAAAAAAAGTCCACCTCTCAAAAGAAAGCTATTAATATGTTCTTTATGCCCACAACTGTTTGAAGGCGTGAAATAAATAGTTGAGCAAAAATCAATTTTAGACATTAATAACAAAATGAAATTTCAAGGACAAAATTATCTGGTTTTTGTTGTTGTTTAGGGACAACTAATGTACAATATACAAGGAAACTCCCAGACTACATACACAACAGAGTGATAAATCTCACACCATTTGTTCTAAAGCTCCTGTAAATAGTTCCCCGCAGATGAACTGCAGGTGTTACAATGACTGATAATAGAGAGTGTGTCCTCGAGCTCCGCTCTGCTGCAGGGCAACACGGCATCATCTAAATCTACAAGATGGCGTGCAAAGGAACAAACAGCTACACAAGACCAGAAAAGCAGGGCAAAGGACAACACATTTGGAGAATTGAGACCACATGGATCAAGTGTAGTTAGACATACCTGAAGATACTTGTGTGGGAGAGAGAGGTTACAGTAAAGAATAGGCATATCTGTATTATGCAACGCCGTAGCAGGAACCATAAGCAGTCAAAATACTCAGATGTCAGATGAAATATGGCCTTTCCTTCACTCTACTGCCACTTTCTGAGGTGTTGTTAAAAAATAAAAACCCACACAGCCAACGAATTTAGCATATTTGGAGGGTTGCTCCTACCTGTCATATCTCTTTAAGCATGTACCCAAGTTTCACAGCAACTCATCTGAACCGTGTTCTCTCCTGTGTTCATTTTTAGAAATGTTGTTTACAACGAGTCGTCCTGATGATTAAAACCTACAGGAATAGAGACAGACATTTCCTTAGAGTAAAGTGATATTGTTTTGAAAGGATCAGGCAAAGCAGGTTAAATGAAAATGCATCATGGCCATATGGGGGTTAGATAATCATTTTTTTATATGTTTCATAATAGGAATATTCTTAGAAATTAAAGACATGCACGTGCAAAACAATAGCCTCCCGACTTTAAGGTCAATAATTATTCACCTGCCTATTAAAAAACATAAAATGGTATAATGAGCAGTTACTAATAAGCTACAGAAATGAAAGTCGATGTTTTTAAATGTCATAAAATTTGATATGTGATTAATTTAATCAGTGACAATCTAATTAAGAGACCTATTATGTCCCTTTTTACTTTATATATTTTTATATATATATATATACACACACACACACACACAAAGGGCCCTATCATACACCCCGCGCAATCTGGCGCAAGTGTTTTTGCTAGTCTCAGCCCAAAGTAATTCTCATTTCCCAGTCCAGCGCCACGTTGTTTAAATAGCAAATGCATCTGTGCCCATTCATGCGCTCAGGGGCGTGCTGGTCTGAAAACGAGGGGTGTTCAGGCACGTTGCTATTTTGAGGAACTGAAAATAGACTTACTATAGACTAACTCAAACCTGGTTTAAAGTCTGGCTCAGTTTTTTCTTAGTTATTTAAAGAGCGTATTAGTATATGCAGGTCCACATCATGTGTGCAAACTGCTTATTACACACACAGGGACGCACAGCAGCACACAAACATGCCAAATATTTAAACTTAAGGATTACAAATGTAAAATAATATATTGTGTACGCCACATACAGTAAATATAAAAATGGCAACATGTCGTAATGGATAGTCATTGCATGTATCAGAAATAGGCTACATACTGTATTTGCTCGTGCACGAGCAGCTCCGTTTCCTCTCTGGAGATGCGTTCTGTCTCTGCACTTGCAAATTCCACAGATCTGTCATGGCATGAGCGCTACTGGCTATTAAAGATGGGAGATGACACTCTGATTGGTTTATTACACGTTACGCCCAAAAAACATCCATTATTCATGAAGAGAATAGGATCAACCCATTTAGAGCATGCACCAGGCTAGCACACCCTGAGTGCACCTGCGCCGTGCACTTTAGACCAAACACTTAGATTGTTAAAATAGAGCCCAGAAAGTGGCTGTCACACGGGATGTTCTCCCTGATGTCTTATTGCGCTTAAACTATCGAATACACACAAGTCTGGGGAAAAATAAACAAATAAAAAATAAAAAACACAAGCTACAAAAACTGTTGGTTATGTCTGTAAAGGTAAAAAGCTGGGAAAGAAATCACATTTATATTTGATCTGTGTGGAAGCATTGTAATATACAGTAAACAAATTAATAAATCCACTGCTCTCTTGTCTCTTCTGAGGCTGGGACTCTAAAAAGTGTTCTGTGCTCATCAGTGCAACCAAAGACAAAACAGTTGGCATGCTTTGCTCGAACTTTGCATAGGGTTAGAACTGGTACACCTTTGTCGCTTGTGAAAACACAATGGCAGAAAAATCCCTTTTCTACGTCATGGTGGGAGCAGCTCATTTTTCACAAGCTCTCAGAGAAAGGCTTACCCAAAAAATTAGTGGGTTGTTCTTTTTAATGTTTTCTGGGTTGGTAGATGAATTGGAGACCCGATTATAATGCTTAAACGTGGAAAAAAGTCTGATTTTCATGATACGGCACCTTTAACTGTTATTAGTATAGCCCATTTCTAGGAGGACAACAAAAAAAAAAAAAACTCACATATGCCAAAGGTTTATTTTGCCAATTTTTAGAAAGCCACTAGCATACAGATGCAAACTAACAGACATGGACACACACTCTTTACCTGTTCAACAAGCTTTTAAGAATTTGTTACATATGCTCAGTCGGATCACGCACTTGGTGGGGCAGATTTATCCAGTGTCCATGTCTCATTCTCTTCATGTTTGATTTAGTTAGCACATCTGGCTTAAGGAAGTGTGCAGATAAGTATTTGATCCAGCCTGCATGCTGGAGTAGTCAGTACAGACTCAGAGACAAGCACTAGTGCTTCAGCACACTTCACATATTTCAGCTTATCAGCAGTGGGACACACATGGCTTTACTGTGCAGGAGTCAAGCTGTTGATTCATGGGCTATATAAATGCAGCACTTCGCATTAGAGTCATATTAAAAGAAAGAAAAATAGACAGTAAGATACTGCAGAAAAGACCAGCATTGCTAGTGAAAGGTTTATTCCAAGGTTTGGAATTTGCTGTTTTGTTAGTGTCTCCACTAGCCTCCACTAAATTAACACTAAACTGTATCCAGGATGGAAATTCAGGTTGATCTTAACTTTTTAGCAGGGAAAAATACAAATATGAATGCTCATAAAGGATATTTGACCAACATACTACATAAAAGCTATAACTGCAAACATTTTATTTCTTTACATTTATTTTCTGAACAATTGTGTTATTTGAAAAACCCAGCAACAACAGAATTATGCTGCCTCAAAAAATCCTCAAAAAAAAAAAGTTTTCACAAAAAAAATATTTAGCAGAGCACTACTGTTTTCAGCGTAGATCATAATAAGAGATGATTCGTAATCTGCAAATCAATATATTAGGATCATTTCTGAAGGATCATGTGACATTGAGACTGGAGTAAAGATGCAGAAAATTCAGCTTTGACATCATAGAAATAAATGAATTTTTTATAATATATTCAAGCATAAAATACAATCTTAAAAATAAAAGTGCTTCACATTGCCATAGAAGAACCTTTTGGTCTAAATGGTTCCATAAACAACTTTTAACATCTAAAGAACCTTACGGTTTTACAAAAAGTTTTTTTGTGGCGGAAGAAGGTTCTTCAGATTACAAAAACACAAGAAAGAAATGGTTGTTCTGTGGCATCACTGTGAAGAACCTTTTAAGCACCTTTATTTTTAAGAGTGTAGGTAAGTAACACTTTACTTAAAGACTTTATATACAATGTATTATAAAGTAATTGGATTAATCTTATAATACACTTTATAATCCATTTTATGATTTTGTGAATAATTATTGTAACCACAGTTTTATATATATATATATATATATATATATATATATATATATATATATATATATATATATATATATATGTAATATATATATATATATATATGTATGTAATGTATATATATATATATATATATATATATATATATATATATATATATATATATATATATATATATATATATATATATATATATATATACACACACACACACACACAGTACAGACCAAAAGTTTGGACACACTTTCTCATTCAAAGAGTTTTCTTTATTTTCATGACTATGAAAATTGTAGATTCGCATCAAGGGCTATTTGAGCAAGAAGGAGAGTGATGGGGTGCTGCACCAGATGACCTGGCCTCCACAGTCACCGGACCTGAACCCAATCGAGATGGTTTAGGGGTGAGCTGGACCGCAGACAGAAGGCAAAAGGGCCAACAAGTGCTAAGCATCTCTCGGAGAACTCCTTCAAGACTGTTGGAAGACCATTTCAGGTGACTACCTCTTGAAGCTCATCAAGAGAAAGCCAAGATTGTGCAAAGCAGTAATCAAAGCAAAGGTGGCTACTTTGAAGAACCTAAAATATGACATATTTTCAGTTGTTTCACACTTTTTTGTTATGTATATAATTCCACATGTGTTAATTCATAGTTTTGATGCCTTCAGTTTTGAATCTACAATTTTCAGTCATGAAAATAAAGAAAACTCTTTGAATGAGAAGGTGTGTCCAAACTTTTGGTCTGTACTGTATGTATATATATATATATACTTCTTTCCAAAAACATCTTCCTAAGTCTAATTGTTTGAACAGCAATTGTAAAACACACTACATTTCAAAAAGTATCACTACATGACTGTGGTATTACATGAAACAGTTGACGGAGATTGTAAACTCACAATATGCATTTTAATATGGTATGTTTATGTGTACTGTGTATTACTAGTTTACAGTATTTAGGCAGGACCAAACACTTGTCTGCTGCATGCCACTAATAGTCAAGGTCATGGGTTTGATCTCTAAAGAATAAATGCATATACTGGGAAAATGCTTTGGATTTGGATAAAAACATCTGCCGAATGCATGAATGTAAAGTAAATGTAATACTTTAAGGGTACACAATGTCATCACGCTACAGGAGATTGTCTCTGGACAAAAAGGGGTTGATGATTCACTCAATTATGTCAACTGGAACATCTTATTACATTAATGAGATCTAGAAAATGGCTCAGCTGGATACAAACTGCTAAATGTAAATGCGTGAAATAAATTTTCACTGTTTCATCAATGCGTTTAGCACAGGAAAGCTTTATAGCCTATCTGCAGTAATACCCCAGGGCGGTTGTTTCGTTATTAGTTTATGATGAGACAATCTTCAGAGATCCGCTATAAATTTGCTGGCCCAACTTCATTATACCGAGATGTTAATACAGGGAAGGGTTCTCAGTTTTGACATTATTCTCAAACCAGTGTTTGCAAGACGGAGTGGAATTTATTAGCGGGCTTACAGCTCTTCAATACAACCACAAACAAATACACCAATTCTACACTTAGAAATCAGCCCTACTCATATCTGATTATCGATAACTGCCAGAGTGTAAATAATTCTCACAAGACCTCTTCCTATACAAGGCCACAGACTACAACATTTCCCACTCAGTCTCCATGGTCATTGCCGGAGATGAATGGGAGCATGTGCGCTGGGAAGTATAGGCAGTGTATGCAAATGTAAGTGAGCATTTGATTTGTAATGATGAATTAGGGGCCTTCATTGCTCATGCTGATTCAAGGCAATGCATGTGGCAGAAAAGAGCAAAGAGCTTCAGAAATCAATAAGCTCCTAACAACCGACTGAGTGAAACTGTTGTGGAACTCGTTTCTCACCCTCTAGTTGTTAATGAACCACTCAAATCCCGAATAGCACTTTTAGAGGCTAAGGTGCGTGATAAGAAACGAGGGCCTGGGGTTCCTTCTCCTCAGTCCTGATGCCAGTTTTTCAACATACTCCAGACATTATTGCTTACACGCACATATAAATCATGCCTCAGTCTGTCGGAAGGGTGGAAATGCTACTTTGCATCGCAAAGCAATGTGTTTTCTGGATGCGTCGAGAGCATCTAAGTCATCCATTACTATAGTGCTCAATCCGAGTAGCATAAGTCAATTACTCGGTTTAAATTTCTAAAGCTCCTTCATTCGTAGAGAACAAAGTAAGGCCGTACAACCCACTGGAGCGCTAAATTCTCCACAATAACCACGTGGGACTAGCGAAGAGGCCTGCATGTTTGATTAATGACTAATATTTTATTAATACTATTTTCCCCTTTCCAACTGGAACTTGCAGGGGGAAAAAAAACAAATCTTGTCGGAGCACGAGAAACCAAAACAGGCCCAGAGGAGTGCTTAAGGTTGCAGGACTGAAGCGTGTCAGCGCCGTGTCCCTGTTTGCTCTCGTATCAGATGGAAGGAGGAAAAAATTGTTGTTTGCTTGAAAACGCACAAGCCCGACCCAACTGTCCACCGTTGATTTGCCATCTCTCAGCAGAAGCACTATCTGCCGACGCAGTCAGGGAACTTGCCTCTATCTCTCTCCTGTGTTGATGAAGCAACCAAAAAAAGGACTGCAAGAAAGGTCAAGACAACATTTCAGCTGGAATGAATGAGTGAGTAGAAGTTCAGTATTGAAAAGCAGTTCTTTCAGAGATAAGGGGTGTTTGTAGCGGGAAAGAGCAAAGCTGGCAGATGTCCTATTGTGAGGATGACAATGGACCCAGTTTGGAGCAACTTAAGATTTTATTCATATACAGTATACTGTTTTGAGCATAAGGTACAGACCAAGCATTTTCCAAGAGAACTCACCATGGACACAGGACTGAGCTCCAAGGATATTTGATTGTTGCTGCAATCTTAAGGTTTACGATTCTTCGTGGCACATTATATACAACGTTTTGGCTTTACATTCAGTGAAGCTCAACGTCTCCCTGAGCTGTTGTCAGAGACTCACATTGAAGCAATGAGCCGGAGTACTTGTTGTCTATTCAAAGAGGGAATAAAATGAATTTGATCATGTCACTGCGCTTAGTAACCGTCTCTTGCCTGGGGTCTGATCTTAAGTGTACATGAAGTATGTGGGATAAAAATGTTGAGTCCCTGCCCTGAAGATTAGGAGCTGGACGGCAATTTTTCCCTTTCATTAACCCACTTACAATGATTGCATGGAAAGCTTGTGGCACACAGAAGAATGAACCTGCACTGCATATTATTTTGGGCACAAACTAAGTGCAATCTGCTGGATCTTTTCCTCGTTCGTTCGAGGCATGATAAATTGCCACTGTGATCTTCTCGGATCAGACCATTCATTTCAGCACATTGTGTTTTGAAATTGCATCACGCTTGTGATACTTACATCTTAATGATTGTTCAATGTGCTGCGATCAGTCTATTTGGCAGTTTTCTCAATAAGACTGTCAGTTTATGATACTAGGTTGTCCATCAGGGTGCTAATTACTTCAAAATAGAAATTAGTGTTATATAAAGTAATTAGCCATGAGAGGTTATTAGTGAAAATACCAAAAGTAAAATACCAGAATATCTGTGCTAATATTCACCCCAACACCACAATTGCAAGGGTGATATTGCTTTTATACAACAGTTAGGCTAAATATGTTAAGATACAAGTTATATAACAATACAATTTATATTATACAGAACTTATATTGTAGACAAAAGATTGTCAGTCAAAGCAGAATTAAAGTAACAGGTTTTGTATATGCTGCTGTTTTAATGGTGCAACATATAAATAAAACAAACTTGAAACTTTAACTATATATATATATATATATATATATATATATATATATATATATATATATATACTTAAATTATAAAAGCAACACTTTTGATTTCCCCCATTTTTCATGAGCTGAACTCAAAGACCTAAGACTTTTTTCTATGTACACAAAAAGCCTATTTCTCTCAAATTCTTGTCAAATTCTCTTGTTTACAAATCTGTCTAAATCTATGTTAGTGAGCACTTCTCCTTTGCCGAGATAATCCGTCCACCTCACAGGTGTGGCATATCAAGATGCTGATTAGACAGCATGATTATTGCACAGATGTGCCTTAGGCTGGCCACAATAAAAGGCCACTCTAACCACTCTACACCTGTAAGGTGGATGGATTATCTTATATATATATATAAGAAGTATTCTTTTAAAATAGCAATTGGATTTTAACACTGAAATTGTTTACCAAAGGTTACCCTGTCGTTCATTTATAACAATTACTGTTATTAGTATTGCATATCATTTTACATTGTAAATAATACATTAAATACCTTACTTAAAGAGCTTTAAATATATTTTTAAATAAACATTGCTGCAGAAAGTACAAATAAAAACAACAATTCTAACTGTAGAATCTACTAAACAGTCAGCTAACATGTCAAAGATCTTTTTGCTATCAATGTTGCTGTGGCAGTTCTATTACTACACTACAAAATTTAAGGGACATTCATATCATACTACACTTTTTGTTCCACTGAATTAAGTTCATATGTATGTGAATGCGGGAAAACAAAAAAACTCAAACAAAGATTTTTCACATTTTGTTGCCTTCCAACGTTCAAGTTTGATGAACTCTGCCTTGCGAATTCATATGACAAAGATGTGTACCTCTTAGAACAAAAAAGCAAAAACTGCAACCCCGACAACCTGTAGCACTATTTATTTTTTTTTTTAACCTAGAGGTGGAATGTAGGGTTCATCGTTTAAAAATTGCTGCTAAATTTTCAATTGTGAAACTTAACCCTCGAGTTAAAGTGTAGTGTAAAATAATAATAATAATAATAATAATAATAATAATAATAATAATAATAATAATAATAATAATAATAATAGTTTATCCAAGTGCAATACAATTCAAATCTATTGAAAAGAAAGGCAAACAGGTAACAGCTCTCAATTATCCTGAATATTGTTATGCATCTATCACTGCTTGCAGAAGGGCAACATATTGATGGGAGCTGTCATTATTACCGTTTCATCTTCATGCAGACAGAAACTCAATGGACTGCACTGGCATGAAGGACAGAGCCATTGAAGACGCAGGAACACGCTTCTACTTTAAACAGTCTCAACCGTGCTTCCCGACTGAAAGAACAGTGCCTGCACATATGAATGTCATTAATAATCTTCGATGCGTATGCATCTCAAACAGGACTGCCACAGTTGAGTTTTGAACTAGGCTCATTTTAGTCTGGGAGAAGGCCACCAATCACTACTGTCAATTTAAACTAACCGCTGATCACAGCTGCTCTCCATCATTGTCATTGTAAAGATCCCAGCCTCTTACTTTTATGCATTAAAGCAGAGAAACAAGTGAATGTCTGCGTCTGGAATACAGAATCCCACCCAATTTCCAAATGCCAGGGATCGATAGGCACTTTGACAGATGGCTTAAGGAATAGGAAGATCCCACCATGAGAGCCCTTAGCTCAATCTAACAGGACTTGTGTAAATCAGGTTAACAGCAACCTGAGGCAAGAAGGCACGAGAGTAGTCCGTAGCTGGAGGATATTTGTGTTACAGGTACTATACAAATTACAACAAGTATCATTAAAACATCTGTAAACTGCTGTTCACTGCACCAAAGGCTTCAAATCAAAAGGCATACATCAAAAAAGAGCATATATGTTAATGGCAGTGCACACACGTGTTGAATTTTGAGTGCTGATGGCAAGCAGAAGTGCATTATTCTGGCGTTTACACTGGCAGTGCTTTGCAATTGTACGTTGACCCAAAATCATTCATTTTTCAACTAGAGTTGGCACTTTCCAACAACATGCTGACACACAGCCCTGGTGATGTGACAAAGTTGAGCTTTACTTTATGCAAATAAGCACCTGCAACAAATACCAATGGGAGAGCAGATACTCCGCAGCTTCCAGTCCAGAAAACCTGAATAAAATAGCATTTTAGCATTCCTCTTCACATCAATGGCAGCTGCTTGGCTGGCACCAACACAACTTGCATGTACATCAGGAAAGAGAAGAGCACTGCTAAAATAAGTGGGCTTGGTGAAATCGTTGAAAAAAGAAATCATTTCAGAGGTGTAGAAAATTATTATTATACATGATCAGTGAATACAAACAGGAACATCTTTGCAATAACATGCCACGATGACTGCACAGTTTGGCCACCAAGTAAATGTGGTCATTTTTGATTTGATGTTGATTTTAAGCCTCAGCCTAAATTTTCATGTATATCTTCGAGTGTGAGTTTTAATGAAGTGTTCCCCCCAAAAAGGGGAAATTATACAATGCAAGAACATCAGCACTCTCAGACATAAAAAACCCCTGAGCTGCATTACACAACTCACAATTAATTACATGTCATCTCATCAAACTCTGAGAGACAATGGAGACTGCATTCATTAGCTGACGATGATGAACTAATAGTGGCGTGACTGCGAGAGAGGAAGTGAATTTCCATAGTACCATACCAGGACCTGGGCCACTGCGAAATGTGCAATTAGCCCGCAGGAATTGTGAACACACTGTGTGTGATCAGCCGTTTGGGTGAGTGGAGTGTCAACGCCCCCAGATGAAACGTGACACACTGATTAATGGCACAGCGGCTGAGACTGCCACTGAGCTCATGAGATAGATGGGCTGGAGTTTAGTTTGACTTCAGACCACTGCATGTCACAGATTAATGCTCATCCTTCTCTGGGATCTTGGCTTAATGCATCAAGTTAGGCAAGCTCTTCAAAACACATAGATTGACAAATTAACATCTCACCAGAACAAGCAATGTTGCAGCATGATGATCTATGTTTGTCCAAGTAACACTGCCGTTTCATTTCATCTTACCTGTCTGGTCATGATCAAAGATATAAAGAAAGACTATCATTTATATCTAACTAGATTATCTATCAGCTTAACATGTTAAATGACAAAACTCCCTCCAAAAGCTTTTTTAAATAAAATAGAACACTTTACTGTTCAAAATTTTAGGGTTAGTGAGATTTTTTTTTTTTTTTTTATCAAAATTGATACTTTTATTCAGCCAGGACACATTGAAGATGTAAAAAAAAAAGAGAGATTAAAGAAATTTTTATATGTTAAAAAACATTTCTATATCAAATAAAGCTCTGCTCAACAAAATCTCTAAAGAAGTCATTCCACGCTTGATATGGCAGCACAATTTGAAAGTAATTCTAATAAGAAAAAGAAATGTTTCTTGACCACCAAACCAGCAAAAATAAATTTTACTTTTAAATTGTAATAATATTTCACAATATTGCTGTTTGACCTGTATTTTTAATCGAAATACAATTGAATTAGGGAACTTAATACCCTTAAAATTAATAATCAATCAATCTTATTGACCCCAAACTTGAATAGTAGTGTACTTTACAGTAGGAGCGATTTTGTCCTTACACTTTACATAGCTCATTTATCATAAAGTGTGTGGTTATCTGCTTCTGCTATTTGTCATTTTTAATGTTTATAGCTGAGTATTTAATTGTGGTTGTCAACTGTGGTGGAAAGCAACAGTGGCCATTTCCAATGTATTCCAATTTAATTGCTTTACCACGGCTCACTGTTCGATCTAGTTAAACAAAAAGCAATGTATTGTGCAATTTTGGATCATTAAAATACATTTTAAAAAGTCTAAAAATGGTCTTCTGAGGCAGATCAGAGAAAAATCCATGACCACTAGACCAGCTTGTTAGTCAATTACTGATCTATGTGTGCACTGTCCAACAGAAAGAATCCCACGACTTACTTGTAGCAGATGAGATTTTAATCAAATGTCTGGCAATCATGTGAGCATTTGAATCAGTCAGCAAGAATCATTTATCTCTCAAATTACTGTGTAATTTCAGTTAATATAGTTATGTGCTATTAAAAATGCATCCATTAGTTATTCATGTGTCGTTTGATGTCCGAAGTAATGTTGTAAAACATGATGTTAGACCCTGCACTGCCATCTATCGACGAGGACGAGCAAAATAGCACGCGTGCGTCACTGCTCAGGATTTCTTTAACATTAACTCTTAGCACCGTCGGTATGCAGTAAAGGTAAAAAAAAATATTAAATAAAAATAGGTAAATAAAAATATTCAGCTTTAAATAACGTAGTTTCAAACCTTGCTACAATCGACGATGCTACAATGGCATGCTAGCCATATCCTCCAAGTAGGTGCAGACTGGAGATCTCCAAAATGGGCAAGTGGGGCGTGAACTCCAAAATGGGGCGGGGTATCCTTTCGCAAAGACTTTGCTGTGGATTCAGCTAATTATTAAACTGACTTACATTTCAAAATAAAACTTTATAAATTAAACATTGTTTCTAGTTAATCTGAAATAAAATATTCTATATAAATAAATATTCTCCATGAGAGCATATCCAGAGGCAGCCAGCAAATCCGTTAATGAATCAACGTGAGGAACGTCATCATAGTTGACAACCGCAAAATACAGCAATTAAAGTCTTTCAATTTAAAAGTGATATTGATTTGAAGTGTTCTTTTTGTAATGTGTAGACTGAAAATGTGTTTCATTTAATTTGGCATTGCTCTCATGTTAAACATTTTAGGAAAAAAAAAAGTTTTGACTAGATGTATAACATTGACCTCACGTTTTATTTGGTTTCACAGATATCCCCTCAAATTAAAAGTTTAGCCCACTCACTGGTTGTAGGTGCATTTTGTATACAAATTTAGTAGGCTATTTTATATATTTTGTTTGTGATTTATGTAGCTATTTATGTGAAATACTGTAGTCTGTACTTTGACTGCATGTTTACTAAAGTTGAACAAAAATAAATAACCTTTTATAAAAAAATTACTGATTAGTCTCAATCTCATTTACACTATTCACACACCTCTTCACCAAAAGGAATTTATTTTTTATTTTATATATATTTTTTATGTATGAAACTAGATTACATCTCACAATTCTGCCTTTATTTTAGTTTGTTTCTTTTTTTTTCAATTCTGTCTGTTTTCTCTCAATTGTGAGTTTATATCAAACAGTTCAGATTTCTCTTGTTGGAAATGCAGAACTGTTCATATCTCGTTTACGTATTATAAACTTTCCCCCCTCATTTTCCCCCCTCAGAATTATGAGAGAATTGTTAGATAAAAAGTTGCAATTACCTTTTTATTTTATTTTAATGCCATGGTGGATACAAGCTTCCATAGAATGCACTTTTAAAGTTAGAAATTAGCAATATATATATATATATGTTTTCAAAGTATATTTTTAAGAGTATATATACATACTCTTCTAGACTGAATTCTTACATTTATGAAAACAATTCATTTTTGTATTTATTTTTCATATCACCCCACTCTTTTGAATGGGGATTAGTTCAACTTGTAAAAATCAAGGCCAAGCACTCAAGGACAAGTAAAATGTAAAAAGCCTTTATTTTCTCATGGCTATACAAAGTTAAAAACAACCCATTTTTGTGTAATGACCTGTTCATCAAGTTCATTTTGTGCACCTAATTAATATTCATGAGCCAGCCCATTTCCATGTCACAACCAGCACAATTGTACTACTTAATCTTTAAATAAAATAAAGACCCATGGTCAAAATCATATTGGCTATGCATGAAGAAAACCATGTTGTAGTACATTAGAGCACCAGTAAATCAAACAATAGCTCTACAATCATTATTTTCATAGCAAATATAACTTGAAATTAAACACTGATGCTTTTTATCTATTTCCTTAATTTGAGATATCAAGAACCAGCAGTAAAACAAGTATATGATCGAATAATATTCTTTCAGAAACTTCTCCAAGTGCCCATTTCAGGAGAAGATGAGCCTGTGGGCATGCAGCGGGACACACTTCAGTGGAAGAGAGTCATCACAGCACCCTTCGCTCCTTGTTTTAATTACACACAACAAACGGCATAGATGTTTCCTAATAAGATGGAGTCAGAGAGGGTCTCATTACCAGTTATGAAGAAAAAAAAGGAGGGAGGGAGAAAGTGGGAGAGCTTTCATAAGCGAAAGAGAGGATTCCTCATGCATACAGAGGAAGTGAGTACAATACACAGACAGTAAATCAGTTCCAAAATGAGTTGGCACGAGAAGTGTTGTGCTTAGAGTATTTGTTCAGGGTAGAACCAGGGGTAATACATTTTTAGGAGATCATCTCAGAATAGTGATTGATCTACATCATATTTTCATCTGATTCAAATGCCATTCAGCGGATCCAGAAAGTGTCTGGAAACCTAAAGGCACAATTCAACCATTATGTAATTTATTTTGAAGATATGTTCCGTTCATGTTTGACAACTAGAAAACAGTGAATTGAGTTTCCAAACAAGTTTTTTTGTTTTTTAATTCAATATTCGACTTACTGTAAGAACAATGTCTAAGTTCTATGCAATAAATGTCATGCAATCACTTAATTTTGCCCAGGTTTGGATATTGTTTGTCAGTAAGTACTCAAGATATCAAAGGAGCTGCGTTCTTGTGATCCGAATCAACACTTGAGACACCGGAGAACAAGTGCGTTCGCTGTGCATCAGCATTATTCTTGTTAATCTTGTTTGATCTTCACATTTGCATTACACATCTTTTACAGCGCTACCACTTAGCAACTATTTATTCTTACCTACAATCAAAGGCCTGGTTTTTATCAGCCATGTTTTTCAAAGTCAGTTCATTTGGGACATTTAAAGCACATTGGCAACCGTTTTGTGCTGCAGGCGCATATCAGTTACTTCAAAAGCAGAGCAAATAAGATATAGATGCTGAGAAGTTAGAAGTTGTAGAAAGAGGAAACGTTCAATTTAAAACTCTAGTTTAGATCTTGATAGGTGGCCCAATGATTTTCTCTGAGCAACCAGCATGTCTGTGACACTTTTCAGCTTTCCTTCCACGAGGGAAGAACAGGATCTCACTCTATAGGTGAGAAGAGTTTGTCTTTATAAAGCACAAGAGCAGCAGCTCTGTGACGCAGAAGTCCTGAAGTCTCACAGAGCAACACTGCCTTCTACTGACACAACGCTACATTCCACATCCACTAAAAATATAAAAATCATTTATACATATGATATATTGCAGTGAAAGTTTAATTGGTTGTCAATAATATGTATGTGTACTATGCACATTTATTATATATATATATATATATATATATATATATATATATATATATATATATATATATACACACACACACACACACACACACACACACAGCATTTTGAAAATATTTACATGTATATATTTATATTCATATAATTTATATTATATATAAATATACTTAAAATATAAAAATATTTCTTAAATATATACATGCATGTTTGTGTATTTATTTATACATTATAAACATACACAGTACACACACACATTATGTAAACAAAACGGTTAATCGTTTGACAGCACTAGTTTTAATATATATTTTTAAATTGTAGGATCTACCTTTAATCATTTTAATGATTTAGCCCAGTCAATTAAAGGCTTTTTATTGCCTTTAATAGTGCCTTTGAGCAATTCATCTTTTCAGTTCATATTTTAATTCGTGCGATGATAAAGCTGAAAGTTCAGCAGCCATTATTCCAGTGTTCAGCAGCATGTGATCCTTTAGAAATCCTGCTAATATACTGATTTAGTGATGTAAGAAACATGTCCTCTCATTATTGTGAATGCTGAAAACAGTGCTGATTGTTTGTGGAAACATGGATTCAAAATTCAGAATAAAATTTGATATAGAAATCTTTTGTAACACTATAAATGTTATTTTTCATCAACTTAACGTGCCCCTTCTGTATCAAGGAATAATTTCTGATATTTTATGGCAATTTTGGCAAATCTTATTCTTAATACTGTAATGCAATCAATCAATCAATCGTGAAAGTGTTCACAATATGCATAGTATTAACGGTATATGATAGTATTTGCTGTACTGCCTTTATGCAGAATGAAATTAAACTTTAGAGAATAATGGGAACAAAAAAAATTTAAGGCAGATTTTCTGGACGCATTACAGTATTGAGAATTTGGAGTGAAAATGTACTTAACCAATACCAAAACCTTAAAATTGTTTTTATTTTTCATTTTTTGGTGAAATGTGACCTTTTATTCAGATTACTGATGGCTTTGGTGGCTTTCATTTAGTATTTTGTTGCAACCAAATGCCTGGAGTTCAGTATTTCATAACCGTGTTAACAGATAACAGAAACCAAAAAGTGTTGTCATATGGAGTAATGTTTATTGCTGATTAGAAGTGAATATATATTTATATATATATATATATATATATATACAGTTGCATACATTGTAAAACCAAATATCCCATATCATGGAATATGAGATGATAAATGAATGAATGTGCAGAATCGCAGTCTTAAACACTGCTGATTGTCTCTAATACTGCAACTCAATGATAACGCTGTGGAATTGCACCTCTACACCTATTTTCAGGATCCGGACTACAAGTAAATAAGCACTGATATTTTTTATTATTTTTTTTAAACAACATTATGTAGTGTTTACGAGCTGTTCAATGTCTTGTATTTTTGTAATAGAAAACGTATTATGTGGAATTGAGACCATCACTGACTCACCCTCGTGTCGTCCCAAACCTGTATGACTTTCGGTGGAACGTAAAAGATGATATATTTTGATAAATGTTGGAAACCGAACAGTTTTAGTTCCCTTTGGACTGCATTGTAATTTTTGTCCTGTAAGTCGACGGGAGCAGAAACTATTTTCTTTTGCCTTCCAAAGTAAAAAGCAAGTTTGGAACAACATTAGAGTGAGTAAATGATGACCGAATGTACATCTCTGGGTGGACTATCCCTTTAAGTCCCTCATGATTGTAAACAAAAATCCTACAAGAAAGAAGTAATAGCAGCTAGTGAACACCATCACCAATCTAACCGAAACAGCTGCAGATTCTGTAAAAGTGCCTTTTAATTTCTGAAGCAGTACATTTTACAGTACCTAGTAAAGATCTATGACTTGCATTGATGTGCAATTTGGACTGTTTTCATCTGCTTTTAAAGAACCACTGTATGCTTGATTCCCAGTGATAGCACAGTGGTCAGAGTCGCAGATGCCCTACTGTAATTTAGTAAGTCATAGCCTCTATGATGAATCGTGTGTTGAGATGGATGCTAAACTGGCGCGTTTCCTCCTGGCACGAGAATCGTTCACCCTCATCAATCGAAAACATTCAGCCGAGCTATTCCTGCAGAACCATCTGTAGCTGCCTTACAACACGGTGAAAGTAAAGATGACCACGAAACCAGTGACCTCACATGTGCCTTAATATTCTAGACTCAGCCGAAGTGTGGAAACGGATTGGGGAAGTTGGGTTCAACCACATTCGCATCCATCCAACCAACAGCGCAACACCAGTTTCCCCTTTTTGTCAAGTTTTATTAGCTCTACAGTAGATGGGACGGTCCGGTTCACATGGCTGAACCTTGAGCCTCTTGGCTCGGAGTGTCCCGTTTCAGGCAGTCCTCCGTCACGCCTTGCGACGCCAGTTCAGAGAGCACATTGTCCAGGTAGTTGGGGTCGGGGTAGCCGTGGCCGGAGACGTTGGACATCATCTCCGTCTTGTGGTGGATCTCGTTCCATATGACGGTGTCTGGCTCCCCTGTGGTGCTGGAAGTGCCCACGGTGAAGATGAGGCGCCGTGTCCACGCCACTTTCAGCAGCTCCAGCACCTGGAGACGTTTGGAGAAGATCAGGACCCTCAGATTTAAAGTAAACACGGTTTGCAGTTTGCTTTGAGTGGGGAAACGCAAACCTGAGCACTGTGCAGAGATCAACATTAAATCTGAATGCTGAGCAAGACATACTACATTTCTTTTGTTACTTGTTACTGCAGTATGGAGAGATTGATTTTTCTTGGAACTTAATGAACTCGGGTTACAAATGATGTTCTGTGGTTATAGGCAATCAATAAATGCTGGAGTTGAAACATTCTTGTAAAGTTTAGGACGCTCTGATTTCAGACCAAGTTTTACTGGCACAACTAGCTCACAATGATTACAGGGCTGAATAACGAAGATGGACCACTTTCCCTGTTGGGTCAGTGATTTTTGATTGTGTATGTACAATTTTTAGACCTAGTAAACAAAAGCATTATTCACTCAGAAATGACTATGCTGTCGTCCTAAACCTGTAAGACTTTGTTTATCTTGGGAACACAAATGAAGGGATTTTTGATAATCTCTCATAATTTGTGTTCACTTGCAAAGTATTTCTTAAATTAACTATAATTTGGGAGTCATTTTAGTATAGAAATGATAACATTTGATGAAAAAAATATTTGTATATGAGAAAAATGTGTATTTTTTTAATACATTTTGTACATTAAAAAAACATTAAGTAATAAACAAATTAGACATTTCTAATTAGACATTTAAAATTATAATTTGTAAATGTAAAATAAAAATAAAAATCCATAGGTGTGTGTGTATATATATATATATATATATATTTTATTCTTTTACATTTTAAATTAAAATAAACAATTATTACAAATTATTTTTTTTTTGTTTCCTCATTTAGATAAAGCATCAGTTTTAGATTTTTCACATAAATTTTCCTGCAGTGACCAACAGAAAAGCTGATTTAAAAGGTGACATCACTACACCATTGACCTTTTTTTTATTACCGCACCTTTAGTAACATGCACCGAGCATTCAGATGTACTTCTCTAGCAGCTGGCCATTTATTTGAGTTTTCCCTTTGTAAAACTACTAGTAGCCTGCTATATTTTTACACACAATGACATCTTAATGGCATGTTGGTGTCAGCGTGTGAACAGCAGCACCAAAAGCCAATGCTTGTGTGAGTAACACATACTACTGGAACAGTTGATTCAGCAACTGAACGCTAATTTAACAGCTTTAATCTATGAAAGGGCCAGTGATTCAATATTCTGACAAATGAGCATGGCATAAATCTTTATTTGAACTGGGACAATTCTCTCCATTACCTTTCTTCCTTTGTCATTGTCAGGAAGGAAACAGAAGCGAGGGAATCCTCTGCACGTATACGGCTGCCCGGGGTTTGGGTGCTCAGGACCCTGCAGACAAAGAGTGCATTAAGAAGATGAGTGCTTAGAGCGGCCTGAGGCAAGGACAAAACCATTTCCACACAAAAGAAGGAGTCAGCTATGCCCCTGACAAACGCAGTCGGCTGGATAAAAACATTTGGCTGGTTCATATGGACCTCTAGCACTTCGTTCAGTTTATTTAGAGGTTACTGTTAAGAATATGCTTAAATCATGGTGCAAATCAATCTAAAACATTTCAGAGCACATCATCAGCTTGCCAAGTCAGACCTGTATCCCGGGCGGGATGTTGTAAATGATTTGTATAGTGCCGCAGTCTGGGTGGCCAGGCAAAGACTGAGGGATACTGTAAATCTCCATCTTGCCCTTGGGTTGGGTGCCGGTCTTCTCTCCATAGATCAACTTACATGAGGGGCACTGAAGACTCCCATCCTGTGGTGTAACAAAAGTGAGCGAAAGTAAAAGGAAGGATTTACATTAAAATATCTGCAATGTTTTGTAATTACATGCACCCATTGTAACTGCTGGAGAAATAAAAAAAATGCATTACACACACTGACGTTCAAACATTTGGTGGTCTGGAACTTTTTTTTTGGAAAAATTCAAACGGTTATTTGACAAGGACTGACTGACTTATTCAAGGTCACTAGTGAATTAACCAATAGTGACAGTGAAGACGTTTATAATGTTACAAAAGATTATTTAATATAAATAAATGCTGTTCTTTTGAAATTTCTGTTCATCAAACAATCCTAAACACTGTCACTGGTTTCACAAAATATTAAGGTGACAACATTAATAATAAGAAGAAATGTTTCTTGAGCAGCAAATCAGCATATGGGAACTGAAGACTGGAGTAATGGAACAGAAATGTTGTGATCTAATATAACTGTATGTTTTTTTGTCAAATACATGTGGCCATAGTAAGTCTAAGAGACTGCTTTCTAAAAACCTCTGGCTTTTGAACACTGCAGTATATTGGAATACTTTTAAAGGTATACTTGATCCAAAGATGTCAAATTCGGTCATCATTCACTCCAAGTTCACATTCCATATCCATTTCTGAATATTAACAGTATACCAATCTGCAACAAATCCTGGAGCTACCCAACAATAGTATAATACACAACTAATAGAACTTATTTATTTGTTTAGTTCCCAGATCCGTGTCAGTTAGAAGTGTTGGTAAGGAAATGCACACCTTGGTTCCATTGTTGTACATGGCCAGCATGCAGAGCATGTGGAAAGTGTGAGCACATTTTGTGAGTTTGCCCACGGTGTTGGGCTGAAGAGACTGAGAGCACTCGGCTGGGACCTCATAACCAGACGGGCAGGACAGGCGCTCCATACAGATAATACAGTCCTGAAAGCACACAGCCAGATGTCACATCTCACAGGGCAAGGCATGGATAATATTTCCAGAAGAAGCATTAAACGTATGGGTGAATGGCATAAAAATATATACAGGTCATGTTGTATTTTAAGACCATTAAAAAATGTTGCATTGTTACGAAAGAAAAAAACTGAATAATAGTCATGAAAACAAATGTACCAATTGTCCAGAAATGCAAAATATTTCATTCCATTTAATCATGGTGTAAAATACGACCTGGGAAATTAACCCATCTATGCTAGTACAAAAAGTGTTATTGGACCGTGAACTTTAAATATACCTCATCTGGGACCACAGGCACTTCCTCCATGTATTTCTTAATGACTTCTTCTGGTTTCTGAGCTGGTGCTAAGAACATAAGACAGACCGTAACCTACACGAGTCCAATAACTGGCGCTCAAAATCAATCATTACATTTAGTTAAAGACACCTTGAAAGTTTAAATTACAGTATTGTGGCTTGTGGCGCCATGTATATTCCTGTCAGCCAGGCTGTGTGTTTGGTTATACTACACAGATTTTTGTCCAATCAAATGAATCCTTCCTCATAATACCACCTATAAGAAACAAATCATTGTGTATGGCTGTGACTCATCAATTGGATTATCCTTTTTTTAAATCATCAATATGTCCCACCAAAAGTTTATGTTTCGACCATTTTGTGGGTTATTTAACATCCAAGTATCTTCCCTTTACAATATGAAGTCCTCTCTAAAGTGCATTTTTAAATATAAATATATAATGAATTATTCATAGTTAGAAACACTTTGACTACTTGTGCATTATGCAGACACTTAAATGTTTATTTGAACATAAACTCCTTCTGGATCATTAACGTAGAATGCTGTGTTTGTTTTGGTTTCCAAATGACCAGATACATTATGGAAATGTGTTTTGGTAGGACGCAGTGAGACATGCTATGACATCTGTTTCCAGCGTATTTCCAAGGAACAACCACCAAATAACTAAGGCAATAAAGTTTGCTCCAGACTTCCTGAATCAGAGTTTGCTCTAATGAGAGCATTTTTATGCATTATACACCGATTATAAGCTGACACATAAGCTGATGTAAACACAAGCTTATTTGAATTTCCCCAAGAAAAGTTGAACTTAAACCAATTAAAAACTCTTTATGTTTTGCACACCAATCCCTAAGGGGATAAAGTGATGGTGGTGGGTGCATTAATATTTTAATGCTTTTACTTATTGTAAAGCGTTACCAGTTAAATGTATAGATAATATACAAAATAGTTGTTTTGTTCTTAGGAAAACATAAGCATTACGTTCATAGCATTAAAAATAAATTGTTACATTTTATAATTAAACATACTATTTCTACTAATAAAAAACCATTCGCTAAATAACAGTTTATTAGTGTTGGAACATAAATAATGTGACTAAATTTGTACATATATCAGCAATTTTACAGAAACTTTCAAGGGGGCTCATCCAATCAGAATGTTGAGTCAGAAATATATTTTTTTGGTTTTCTTAAAGGAAACTCACACTTGTGTGGTTCCAAACCGTTCCAAAAGTTTCTTTCTCATGTTAAACACAAATGATGATGTTTTGAAGAATTATAAAAAAACAGTTGTTGGTCCCCATTGACTTCCTTAGTAGGGAAAGAAATACTATGAAAGAAGATGGGTACCATCAAATGTTTGATTACCAGCATTGGTCAGAATGTTTTCTTTTATGTTCAACTTAAGAAAGAACCTCATACTGGTTTGGAACGTCACAAATTTTCATTTCTGGTGAAGTATTCCTTTAAACAGCCCATTTTTCCATTTTTCCAAGAACACACTGTTCAGACTGCATATACTGGGTGTTAGTTTTTAGAGTTGTCAGACAACAGAAAATGTGTTTAGGATGTTTTAGTAAATTGATATTAAAGCGGTAAACTAACATTGCTTGTGAGTGTCAGTCTGAACCTAATATCCATCTTCTGTATTAAAGACATTAAAATAAATGACGTTAACAACAACACAGGTTATGTAGGGTTAGAGAGAAATAAAAAATAAATAAAAAAACAGACCACCAAACAATTGTTATTCCTTAAACCCCCCAGCAGACATCTGTCTGCAGTGTCCCACAGGTGAGCAGGCAGGTGTCAAGCCGAATACCATCAACGGTGCATTCATTATGTGATCGGGAAGATGGAAGCAAGACAGCGTGACCATGACAGCATTATCGTGAAATGGGTGAAAACATGGCAGCCAGAGCAAGCAATAAACAGCTAAACATAAACATCTCGCAATGGACAGAAGGAGCATGTCAGAATGAAGCTGAACTACCAAACCCCTTGAGGAAAATATAAACAGAAAGAAGAATGGTAAAAAAAAAAAAAAAACAGCCATTAAAAAAAGGACAGGAGGGCAGCAGTTTGCAGGCCAGCGGAGGGCAGGTTCGGTCGAGCTGGTTGGCGGTGCTTAACTACCTGTCCTGGACTGTCTCTTTGCCCTCTTAACGGAGTTGGGCTGGCTTTTGGTGGGCCTGCTGGAGCCACTCTGGGAGAAGGGGGCGGTCAAGAAGCGAACTCCCAGTCCTGCAGCTGACATCAAAATGGAAGCCATGCCTGGAACGGACGGAGGCCATGTGGAGACATGCAGGAGGAAGGGAGGAGGAGGAGGAGGAGGAGGAGTGAAGGAAAGGAAGAGTAATGAGCCAAGAGTGGAGAAGCCAACCACAAGTGAGGCATGCTCTGATGAGGTCAAGAAAAGTTTAGAGTCCTACTTACTGTAGAGGAAACTATTTCAGTCCAACACAGAATCCAGAGACTAACTGTGATCCGATCATTCAAACCACCTTCAGAGGAAACACGGGTCTCTTTTGGCTATCTGACTATTTGCATAAAGTCTGGTCCACACTGACAAGAAGAGACCATCTGATTGACATGTAAAGTTACCAACCACAAATCAAGCTGCTTTTAAGTGACATTTAGGAAATTTGAAATCCATTAAACCATAATAACAGACCAGTGTGAAAGTGTATGCTTCCTGGTGCATCACAAGCAACATTAAAGCAGCACAGGGTTTTAAACTTGTTGCTTTAAATGCACCAACGCATTTGGAAAAACCTGAACATAACCATTACATATTTAAGAGAGCAAGACTTCTGAAGTTTAACTATTTTGTCTTGAGACCCATGTTGTGAAAAGCATCTGGTTGGGGTCAGATGGACCCAAATTAGTGTAATTATACAGTACATTAAAGGGGTCCTATTATGCTCTTTTACAAAGTCTTGATTTTGTTATGGGGGTGTACTAGAATATGCTCTCATGCTTGGTGGTTCAAAAAACAATAATTGACCCATAATTTACATTATTACAATACCTTTCTTCCCATCCTGACACAAAAGGCCCTGATTAGTTCCGGGTTTGATGAAGGGCTGCCTTCCGAAAAACTAAATGTGTTGTGATTGGATCGCACAGAACACGCCGCACTGATATTGCAATACTTATTAGAGTGGTAACTCCCGAAGCACGCATCATTACTTGCCGGCAACCCGCCAAAATAAAAGCCTGCTGATTTTATGTTTTAATTTGATGAAAACGCTTTTGTTTATTTATTTTTAGACACTTTTTTCCAAAGCGACTTAAAATAGGGGAATACATAAGGCGATTCTTCTTAAAGAGGCAAACAAACAAAATTTGATTTTGTATTTGTATACAATACTACGACTGCTTTTTATTTTTAATAATATTATCATACACTATTATTTACTTTATTTACTATTATTTAATTTAAAAAAAACTAAATAAAGTGTAATAATATAATAATTATTATTAATTATTTTTTATAGTTGCATTTAATGGGTCACGCTATAAGCAGTGTGAGGACCAAACCAAATCTCCAGGTTCTCTTATGAGAACCAGGCTGAAAAAATAATGTGCACCTCTGGTAATATGTTTTGTTCTTTGATTCTAACATTATAACATGAATTGCAGGGTAATTGTTTTGCAGTTTAATTAGTTCATACCATAGTCCAGTGTTTTCCACAGACTTGCACTCTATTTGTCGCAGCATACATATGCAGATTCCTTCTCTGCCTGCAAGAGGCTCTGTCGGAGTAGTAGAGATCTAGTTTTCCCTGGTAACTGCTGTACACAAATGCTGCTTTATCAGATATTACATGCAAAAAGAAATGGAAATGACATCCACATTTTTAAGAAGACAGTCGTCTCCTTTAGAAATAGTGATATAAAAACACCCGCACCCAGTTTCTTATTTTGAAACATGCAGTGCTCATGTTTATTCAACGAAGTCAAAGCCTTTGGGAAAATCCATTTGTGGCTGTCAGTTTTGATATTGTGGTGGCACCACTCATAACTCTATGTATGGGAAACATTGTAGTCTCATAATTGAAGTGTAAATTCTGCAGATAATTCTACATAATTGTCCATGATTGTACTATCAGCAATTTATAAAAACTTTTCATAATTGTAACATACATATTCAGGTGCATATACAATAATTAGCAGAATCTAGACACCACAGCAGCACTTCTTCGTCGTCTTGTCTGATGCACTCAACCAAGTGTTCTAACCGTGACCTCACCCCTCCCCACCCCCAAACCATTAAAATTTCTGTAGGCGGGAACTATTTTAATGATATTCTAATGGGCCACTTTGTGACATCACAAAACCCGGAAAACAATGCTGTGGTCCAAATGAGCTGTGCGTTGTAGTTCTTGAAAAGGGAATCGAAATCTCTCACTTTGGAGTGGACTTTGAGATTTGTAACTTTGTAGATCTTTTTTTATGCCCAAACATTCACACTGTATACAATTCATAACGTGAAAAAGCATAATAGGACCCCTTTAAGACGATTAGCCATTTAAGCAATCCAAAGTTACTTAAAATCCACCAATAAACTGATTTTAAAGATGATCAATCATAATTTTCCACATCCCTTACTTACACAGGCACAATACCGCACAAAATATAAAATGGATAGTTCAGTCATTTACTCACTCTCATGTGGTTCCAAACTAGGACTATACAATACTGGAAATCGCACGGGGAAAACTTCTTAAAAAAAAAAAAAAAAAAAAAAAAAAAACACCAAAACCTGCCGGAATGACTAAATGCACAATACAAGCACTATTTATTTGACATTATTGCCTGTGGCACTGGTAACAAAATGGATTGACTCTAAATCGGAAAGAAGTAATTCAGCCGATCATGAGGAAACTCGGCTAAAACAGATCCCTGGCCGATCGATCGGTGCATCTCTTTTAAGTAAACAACTTAATATGTATTTTACATAGCTTATGTTGTCTTTATGAATTTTTTGAACGGTCAAAGTTTTTGTGGGATTGACATTTCATTAGAAATATCGTTTTTATTTTGTGTATTTTTTATATATTTGCTTTTCAAAGATATTATGGGCTTGAAACTACTTGAAGGTGAGTAAACTTCTTTAACATTCAATATTCAAAAAACTAACAATTACCCCATTGTGTAAATCCAGATCACCCATTTAAACATTTGTGTTTGGATCATCCGAGTCTGACAATAATCCTAGTCCTGAACGATTCTTTAGTTTAGTGTGTTAACTATTCACAATCCCTGCACACACACCATTATCCATGCAGAAGCCAGCACAGACACAAAAATCACACAAAATATCAGTGGATTATGCTGCTAATGAAAACTATAAATCACACAAAATGTCCACGACATGGAGCGGTCAACAGTCAGTTGATCATGAGCGATAAGAAATCCTACAGTTAATCTAATGTTTGCACTGATCACGCCACCTTCAGTCTAGTGAAAATTACATAGGAAACATCACTTTGTCCCAGATCTGTCTTTCTGTTCCCCGAATGCCTCATGCATCTTAGTGCAGCTGCTGTCAGCTACAAGAACAACATATCCAACATCCCAAGACACGCACCATTAGCTTGAAAGCTCATTTAAAGCACACCAACTCAAAACCCACAAACTGGTGACTCAATGAAGCCACTAATGTCATAAACTGATATGTGACAAGCAACTGATGCAAGACAAAAACATCAAGGCGGAACCAAGTCTGAGGCATGAATAGACTTGTGACATTGACTGAAGAATACCAAAACTAACTTCACTGACTATCGCTGCTCTGGGAAACATCTGTGTGGTTCATACTGACACTCCCAAGAAACAGTTCAGCTGCCACTGCAGCATCAAACGCCGTTCTGGGATGAGGAGGAAGAGAGCCCAGTGCATCACTGGAAGGATTTTCTCTGGTGTGGCATGTGTGACGGGTGAGTGTTGTACCTGCCAGTGCAGAGTTCACATTACTGGATCCGTTCATGTGTAGAGGGATGGTTGGGATGCTGTGGAGACAGAAACCGAGATATTTTAATGCATGTAGGCATTAATGCATGAGAACAAAAGCTTTTCACAATGACTTACACTCCCATTACGGAAGCTGTGTCATGTTCTTTTTATGATACACAAGAGAGAGGGTATTGAGATAGCTGAGATTCCTGTTGACGACCTATTAAAGAAAAAATGAAAGCAAGATAGGATCCAGGGAAATTCCCCAGCCTTCTCGAGCTGTCATGGTGTAATTCATGCTATGCCATCTGATACGTCTTTTAAACACATACTACCTTTTCACAGATTTAGTGTCAGTATGATTTTTTTTTAGAAGCAACTAATGTTTTTATTCAGCAAGGATGCATTATATTGATTGAAAATGAAGGTAAAGACATAATATTTCAAAAAGTTTCCAATCTTATCTTAAGAAGCACAACTGTTTTCAACATTCAAATTAATAAGAAATTTTCTTAAAAACCAAGAAATCAGCATATTAGAAAGATTTCTGATGCATGATGTGACACCGAAGACTGAAGTAATGGCTGCTAAAAAATTCAGCTGTGCCATCACCAAAAAATAAATAAATAATCACATTTTAAAATATATTCAAATAGAACCAACTTATTATAAACTGTAATAATATTTCACAATATCAATCTCTAACTATATTTAGATAAAGCAAATAAAGCCTTAGTGTTTATAAAATAATTCTTTAAAAATATTAAAGTACAGATAAAGTAAAAACTTTTGAACAGTGTATATACTCTGAGTGCATGAAAAGGAAATAAAAATAACTAATGAAATACATATACATACAAAATACACAATACACACATATACATACATATATATATATATATATATATATATATATAGGGGTAAGCGATTTTTCAAAAACGCTTTGGAAAACTGAATTGGGCTGAATAACAAAAACGTATAACCAATTAGCAGAAAGGGGCGTGTCTACTCACGATGCAGAGGACAGAGCTTTCGGTCTACTAGTGATGGGAACTATCAAAATAGAGGCGAGAAGCTTTTGTGGCAGGGGTGTGTTTGTTTTGGTGATTTCAAATGTCAACATTGGCTACGAGAAATCACTTACCCTTCCTTTAAACAAATCAAAAATCCTTTTAGGGAGAAAGATGTGAACTTTATCCTAATGCCACAAGTGTCACATTTTCTACTTTTTTAGATAAGACTTTAAGTGACGAGAATATAAAACCCAACGTATAAGTACTTTTAAAATATTAATTTGATGCATACCCTGAAAGAACAACATTATTCGTTTTACAGCAAAATAACAAAAATTGTAAAATGCTAAGTAACTTGATTGAAAAAAAAACTGATTTATGCAAAGTGTCTAAACCTCATTTAAGATGTTTCTTCTACTATTTTAATCTTCTGCTCTCCTAATGATTCTACTTTGGTTCATCTATGTAATGACACTCCAAATCACAGGAGTAACAGCTCACATGACACTCCCACAGTGATCTGAGAGTCTCATGACACTTGGGTGTGATGAGGCTGAATGCCAGGAAATTTCAATCATTCCACACTGTGTAACAAAACTGAAACCCTAAATATGAGCATATCTCAACTTCAGCAAGCAACACTAATAAGTCATGTACGCTCTGTCTAGATGCTGTCTTTTATTGCTCGTTTTACTATTAAGCTAGTGGTTTTGGTTTGGACTTCAGCTGAGACTTCATTTCAGAGTAATCACAGTCACACCCACGGACTGCTGGATGAACGTCTGATGCATACGGCACACAAAAGTATAAACACTTCAGGAGTTTCGAAGTCATCATCGGATTGGTTGAATTATACAGGATTTCCAGGAGAAGTGTGCATCACGTTCTTTAATGTTCTACCTGGAAACAAAGACACCATGATGCCAAAACCCCTCACGAAAGAAGAAAAACACCTTGTTTACAACTGTGATGATAAGTGCTTATCAGGATCAACTGAAATATTTAAAGTTTGCACCATAAAATCTTTAAAATACGAGAGTTTTACACACCAGTCTGTAATAATGCGACATTTCCACACCCCAAAACGTGACGCTGAACAAAACAAACTCTGATTGGTTGTTTGACAAGTTGGTCAACGGCCTCATGGGCGGGCCTTGGCCAATGAAAGCTGCCATGGATTCCAGACCTTCAGCCATCAGTCTGAAGGTCTGACTACACGAGACTAGAGTAATGACAGAGCATAACTTAAGGTGCACTCTGTCCTCTTGTTAATTAATCTAAGGTCTCACAAGATCAGATGTGGATGTTCGTGTGAGTTGACTCTGTGAATGAAAAGTGAGATAGGTATTCGTAAAAACAGACGCTTCCTGGTTCCTTTCGACCTAACTTTCCATAAAAGAACAATGACTCAAATCTGGGTCTTCCCCTTTCTGTCAACACAGTAAGTGCAGACTTGCTCTCCTCCACATGACCTAAAGACCCACACAGAGGGAAGGATATGACACCATTACACAGAGGAACAGCCAATTATAGTATTGGGACAAAAGGAAGAATGATCATTAAAATCAGTCCAGACTGAGAAAAGAAATTGTCATGTTGTCATCCTGGTTTTCCCGTTTACCTTTTTTGCACATTTTCACGTGTATTACCTTTGTTGCAAATTTCTTAGGCAACCACAATTCTGGTTGTGCTTTATTTTTACGATAAGTGCATGAACACAAAACTTATTGTGTACTTACCCAAGGAATTAAAGAGTAATATCATGTAAATGCATGGACTCAGAGGAACAGTTCACCAAAAATAAAAAAATCTGCTATTATTTAAGTTGAGGTCACATTTACTGTTGCTCAGCAAAATTTTATGGGCAAATTCCAGTCATTCTAATAGAAATGTGCACGTTTCTGGAGTTTTTCATTAGGGCAAAAGATTTCCCAACTCTGGTTCATGTTTCGTTTTCACAAATTAACTGTGCTGACTGACAGAAAGCTGCTTTGTGTAAGCTGTACTTCATACATTTCTACACTATTGACAATAGCCCTTTTCTTGCTGTGAAATTCTGCTGAAATTTTGCATGTGTGACTGTACCTTAACTTTCTTTTTTTCTTCTTCTGTAGAATACATATCATTTTGAAGAATTTTGGTAACCAGCAAATAGTTCTGCTTACCATTGACTTCCCCTGTACAATCAAAAACACTGAGACATTTTGAAAAAAGCCATACTGGTATGCAGAAACGTGAGGGAGAGCGTAAATTATTTTTTTTTTTTTATCACACTTAATTTTAAGGTACAATTCTCGCTATTAACCAACCATTAACTAAGACTTTTGCCTTAATTAACTAATAATTTGCTGCTTATTAATACTTACTAATGTAGTTGTTAAGTTTAGGAATTGGTTAAGATTAGAGATGTAGAATATGGTCATGCAGAATGTGTGCGTTATAAGTGCTAATAAACAGCCAGTATGTTAATAATAGGCATGCTAATAAGCAACTAGTTAATGGTGAGAATTTGTCCTTATACTAAAGTGTTACCAAATTTTCTTTTTAGGGCAAATCATCTCTTTAACATGGGTAGATTTCAAGTTTGCCACTTGGTTGTGTGTTGATACCTAGTTATTACCTAGTAAGTACATAGTAAGTACATAGTAAGTACACAATACCTCCAGAAAGGCCTATAAAATAAACTGCCATTTTTAAACTAAAGAACATATCCAAATGACTATTTACAGTAATCAAAATTATGCTTTTACCACAAATGGAGTCACACAGAATGACGGAGTGTGCAACTACAAAGTACACAAGAAGACAGGCACAATGACGTAAGGGTAAGAGCACAGTAGCTGATTTAATAAAACCTTTAGACCTTTGGTGTCATTTGAAACTCTGCAGGTCAAACATCTTGTTTCCTTATCATGACTAAAAGCCAGTTGAGTATTTTTAAACTGCTCTCTGTGGGAGAACTTCCATGCTTGTGCAAAACCTTTGAAAACATGGCTAAATAATTATCTTTTCTTTACAAAAAAATACTTCAGTGGTTCCACGATACAGTAAAGGTATGAAATATGACCCTAGACCACAAAACCAGTCATATGGGGCATTTATTTTATATTGAGACTTATACATCATCTGAAAGCTGAATTAATAAGCTTTCCCTTGATATATGGTCTGTTAGGATAGGACAATATTTGGAACTATTTGCACCTATTTCAAAATCTGGAATCTGAGGGTGCAAAAAAATCTTAAATGTTGAAAATGAGAGGAAAACTGTGCAACAAGTAGCCCAGTATGTAGAGTTTCGGTTCATGTTTGTGCTGCGCAAAAGGAAACCAGATGGCAGAAAACGGCATCCTATTTTTCTTTAGGTTTATTTTTAAAAAAGCAGAAAGATTTGTTTCTATTGTGAATGTAAACAAATAAAACCAAACACTTTAAAATTCCGATTATCTTACGACTAAAAGCAGTAGTTGCTTCCACTGTTAGAATATGATTGCACCAGTGCCACATGCGTGCTCACTGTTAAGCTTTGCTACTTTGACAATGCAGCCGGTTCATTATCATAGTAAAATACAGTCCGTCAAACATCTGGAAAAAACACACACTGCTCAGTTTAAATGTGTAGTAAACTCTGTGCCATTAAGTGTTATCACCGTACCGCCGCGATGTTATGCAAAACATTTTGTTTTACGTGGATATTGGAACGTAAGTGAAGTACATAAATAATATTATGACACTCAAATACATCGCGAATAAGGAGAATTCCAACATTGGTTTCAGTTTCGTTTTAGCCTAAATAAATTAGTTTTGGATTGTTGTTTATGTAGCTTCTTATATTTTTAATTCTTGTCCTTTTCTAAATACTGTTAACTGAAAGGATTTGTTGTGGAGTGAGGGGAACTAAAGTAGCCTAGCTATGTTTACAGTGTTACTATAATGTTTGTAAACATTTAGCTATTTCTAAACTAAATAATAAAGTCAATTTATAAGCGACTTATGCTTCTTTTTCCTCTAAATCTTTAATATCATTTTTTAATGCATAGTGTATTTTACCCTTGCATTTTTTTAAAATAACAAATTAATTTTTAAATCGTTTAACTGATTGTATTAATCAGTCAAAATTCAAAAATCATGGTCACAAATGGTAAATATAGGGGATAACCTGCAATTTTTTCAAATTCGGAATTAAGCCTGGTAGTCTTACCTTAAGCCATTTGCATGGTGACCAAAAGCCTGTGGTGGTCCTGAAGGATGAGCCACCGAGGTGGGGGTGCTCCATGGGCCATTCCATAACAAGTTCCCCATGGAGAGGGGTCTTCTGGGGTAGGGCGAGTAGGCTGAGGAGGAACTGGTTGCAGGAAGTCTTCCATGCTGGGGCTGGAGGCTGGGCCGGCTGGCCTGCCCCGCAGTGAAGGAATGCCGTGACCGGCTCAGCATGGGTCCTGCGGCGCTGCTATTGCTCATGCATTGGTGACAGGTACAGGCTGGGCCCGAGTGAATAACCGAACCGGAAGCCAGAGGATACGGCACACTACCTTGCCGCCTGACGCGTCGTCTGAAGCTGGTGGACTTGTTGACTTGCTCCAGGGCAGTGAGGTCCACAATGTAGTTGTAGCCGTGTGAGCTCAGGTCAGCCGTGGCCTGCCCTGCCTGGTAGCTGTGCTCCAGCAAAATGGAGGTTCGGATCTCATACGCTGTCCACCCTCCTTCATCACTGGCCCACTCCCAAAGAACCCCGCTGCCCAGAGCAGAGGACTGTGGGAACAGGGATCGCCGCACAGCGCGCATCTTTCCTTCAAAGGGTTAAAGAAAAAAATTCACAGTAATTGGCAGATCATTATCATTCCAAAAAAACATCTACACATTTCTCAACCACAACAAAGATCTTCTCTTCAAAAACAAATGTGAAAAGAGCTGTTTTTATCTACAAAATATGCTGTGCATCCTGTCAGAATCTGTTAGCTTATTTCCTGAGCTTTTTGTCACCTCTTTCCTGTTCTTTTCCGTAGAGACCACAGGTGTCGAAAGCCAGTCAAACATCCCCAAAAACAAATCTAATCTCCAGTTAACAGACCCAGCGCTATTATATATATATATACATACTGCAGCACTACACATCTTTACCCAGAGGATTTAATGACCTGTTATCAAGGATGAAACATAAATATCATACATTTAGAGCAACTGAATTTCCAGGATTCACACTAGGCTTATTTCACTCTGTAGATTATAGAGACACTTCCTTGACAACTGATAAAACATTTACTTAAACCAAATGGAGCAATAAGTGCGTCTTCTTAACACTCTTTTACAGTAAAGAACTGTGGTGCTACCAGATGGTAGTATCATCACATAACTCAGTATATGGGTTAATAACGTAAAGATGTCAAAGACTACTTTTAAAAAATAAATAAATCGGACAAAATCTAGTATAAACTGAAGGTTTTATGTTCTTAGAAATGTCTTCAGTTTATTAATGCAAAACAAAGTCTACATAACACTATAAACAATTATTAAAAACAAGTAGGCTATTAAGAAATATCAAATATTGCTCTAATTTTATATACGTGGCTTAAAATTATTTATTTTGAAAGGAGAATAATACTTTGTATATTATTTTATATTAGAAAATTATCATTTATTTACATATGAGCAAAGATGTCAAAAGTGACAGCAAAATACATTATTTTACAAAGAATTGTACATTATTTTATTGAAATTTCCTTCAATTTTTAATCATTAATTTTTTCAAACTTTGTATTCATCCAAGAATACTGGAGAAAAAAAAGCTACTTGATACGTTTGCAACACTGATATAATAATAAAAGTTTTTTAAGCACCAAAAAGAATGATTTCTGAAGGATCATGTGACCCTGAGGACTAAAGTAATGGCTACTGAAAATACAGATTTGCCATCACAGGAAAAAAATCACATTTTCAAATATACAGAAAAGGTTCTAATTTTTTGGTGTTTTACCATTTATTTTACTTAATAATGATCAAATATATAAAGCCTTGGTGAAAACTAGCAACTTATCGACTCCAAACTTTTGAATGATTGTGTGTGTGTAATAAAACTGAGGTTTTCACCCTTATATATCATATAATATTATATAAACACACACACACACACACACTTTTTTTGTTTGTGAAACAAAGTTGATTCTACAATATACTTTCATTTTTATAAGATATCAATCTCCAATTAATGCAGTTAGAACAAAAAACACCATAAAGTACTATGGTACCAGCAGCATATTTTGGGATATTCACTATAAGTCCATAGTAGTCTGAAGTTTAATACAGATGGTAATGATTCATATTCAGCACAGTACTATCAGTAACTCTTCATCATCAGATGTCTGAGGTCCCACTCACCGGTGTCCTGTCTGAACTGTTTGAGGTTGGGGATGTCGATGATGTACGCAGACAGGCTGGGGTCTGCCTGTGCCAGACTGATGCCGCTGCTGTTGGCTCCTCTCTGGAGACTCTGCTCGATGTAGCTGCTCACCTGTCCGGTGTAGGGCCTCCAGAAGCCCAGATCATCCTGCCATTCCCAAACCACCGCCATCGGCTGAGCCTGCCCCGGCACTCCAGACGAGGAAGAGGACGGTGGTGCGAATGACGGTCCGTTTCTAGATCCACTCCCTCCTCCGGAATGGAAACTGGAGCCTGTTGCCATTTTGTCTGTTAGAAAAGATCTCAAGCGCCCGCCAGCGATCTTAAAATAAGCGATCTGGCCCAGTTAACACCACCACCACCACCCTTTCAGTTTCACCTCATTTACGTCCAAATAGCCTCCTAACTAATAGTATTCAGTAAGAGATCGATTAATATCGTCACTACAGTGTTTTATTCAGCAGTACGCGTTTATTTAACCGCAGATTTGACCAAAAAGCCACTGACGTCGCATCATCTTCGGCTGCTGGAGTAAGTTAGCAGCTTCAGACTAACGTTAGCCGCGTCTCGCTCTCCTCTTCCCCATTCAGAGCGTTACTGTACGGCTACCAGGCTTGTAAATCAGTATTATGTGATACAACGGTGACTAATTACAAGGCAGCAGACTGGAGTTGTCAGGTCGCGAATAAAAACACACCCCTCGACATGATTTTTCTAAGTAAGTTACCGTTCCGCACTGGGTTGTAGCTCTGTGGTGACTTCCTCGCCTGCCGTTTGTGTTTGTGTCGCTGCTGCTAGACTCCCGTAGATACACACTGTGAAGCCCGACACAAGAATACACCCCTTGGAAATATGGCTTTACTGTTTCCGTAATTTTTACAGGTTTAAAATAAAATATATTGTTTTTTATTATTATTATAAACCTTACTTCTGGTACTACTATTGAATGTCATTAATCGCATAATAACAAATACTTGTCTTTGGTAAATAATGTTCCACTTTTATTTTGAAAATATCGATAAGAGATCTTGACAAACTAAGGGTCCTTCTATACACTTTTTATTTTTTTATATAAAGAAGTAACGTATATAGATGCGTGCTATTTGTATTATTTTAACAAGTTCTTTGTCCTAATGATTCAATGACATTTTTTCTAAACATTTTGCAGTCAATCGCTGCGACAGGAGGATTTGGAAGAACTAGTCTGCATTTGATTAATCGAAAAGATCCGACTCAAATGAAGCGTGAGTACATGAACTGTCGTCAAGATTTAAGTAAACAACAACAACAACAACACATTTTTTAAAAATACATTTTATATAAGTAAGTTATTATTTATGTTCCGAAGTCGTATTTGCGTCATATTTGCATGGCAATTTATTTCTGACTTAATTGTCATTTTTGTTGTCTTTAATCAATGATAATTTAATTTAGTGAAATAAAAAAAATATATAAACAAAAAAAATTACTACGTTAGCAAAGGTGCCAGCGGACATCAGAGTGTCTTAACTCTAGATATATCAGTGGTTTGAACTGAAATCTGATATGCCTCATAAAACATCACACATTCATAAAGCTCAAGTTTAACTAAAGACTTAAGACTTAACTTAGAACACTTTATTAAAATTATATTTAAGGAAAAAATAAAACTACTGTAATTTCAAAACTTCTAAATAAAAAATAAAAGGTAAAATGTGTGCTGTTGTCTTTGGCCCAGCAGATGGTGCTACTGATGATTTTATCTTTTTGGAATATTAATTTTTCTTCTACGTTAATCTGGTTTCCATCTAAAAGATAGCATATTTTAAGACTTTCACTGCATAACACAATAATGATCACACAAACGCAAGGCAACACATTTTATCTGAAAGGCCTAAATGGCATTAAGGTACAGCATATAAATACTGGCGATTCCAGAGACAGTCATTACATAATCACATTAGAACATCCTTTCCTTTACAAACAATACATTCATGATGTTTTCTCTGTCAAATATCTCGCTTTGACTTACTTTAACAAACTTAAGAGTTAATTTACGAAGCTAAAATAATACAAAAAGTCTCTCAGTTGAATACAAGTTAGTGCTATCGTGTTAGGGGTTTCCAACTTGACGTACTGAAACCTGAAGCGGATGTTTCTTTCTGAATACATACAGTAGCTAGCTTAGCATCATTAGTCGTGTCATTCAGTACTTTATGCTCTGTACTAAATGTAGTAGATTACATTCCCTGCATATACAAGATTTTTTATTTTTATTTTAATAAATAAATAAATAACAATACAAACATTTGCAAGGCATGAGACCCAGATAACTACAGGGCTCGTATCCAGTATGCACATACTGCACGAGCTCTGGCACCAAACAAGGCTGTGTATCCCAACAGTGATTAGACGCATTTGGGAAAAACAAACCGTAAATCCTGTTCTGAGTGCTCTTTATGAAATGGTTACTTAACCATGATTGTGTCCAGGATCTGCAATAACAAATACTGGTGGGAAAGCAATTTCTTCTGATATGCAAATAACAGCTACTCCTTTTACAAACAATCACGTGGAGAAATAGTTCTGTCCTTATTCACTCCGAGCCTGCATGTCGTTACTCTTCCAGTGGAACAATTAAAGGAATAGTTCAACCAAAAATGTACATTTCCCGAAAATGCAGTCAACCTCAGGCCATTCAAGATGCAGTTGAGTTTGTTTCTTCATCTGAACAGACTTGGACAAATTGAGCATAACTTGCTCAATGCAGTGAATGGGTGCCGTGAAAATCCAAACAGCTGATAAAACATAACATATATTCCAAACAACAAATAATGTCTTGTGAACTGAAAATCTGTGTCTGAAAACAAAAAATCATTATTTCTACATTACATGTATTATCAGCTGTTTAGACTCATTATGACGGCACCCATCCACTGCATTGGTGAGCAAGAGATGTGATGCTAAATGCATCCAAATTTGTTTGGATGAAGAAATAAAGCCATCTACTGTACATCTCGGGTGGACTGAGGTTGAGAAAATGTTCAGCATATTTTAAAGTGTCGATTAAAGCTGCGGTAGGGAACTTTTGACGCTCTAGCGGTTAATAAACAGAACTGCTGGCGTCTTGCGGAAGAACATCGTAGCCGGAACTACTTCTCTCTGTTTATGTCTATGAAGAATCACAAAGGTACTGGGTTACTCCGCCGCGGTACCCCCGAAGCAATCTAAAATAGTCCGGATATAAACACTTATTATAGGTACACCCTAGTGATTCAGGACAAGCTAAAAACACGGTTTGGAAAATGGATTCATGGTGTACTTGCTTATTATATACATTTTTCTACATTTTGAACACAAACAAAGTTACAGACCGCAGCTCTGATTGGTTGTTTTTTACCGGGAGTGATGGAGTTTCTGCAAATGGCAATAGGACCACTGGGAGGAGCCAGAGGAGCTTGATTTTTTCACAGATTATCTGTCTCATATTCTACTGTCAGGACATAATGACAGGTTTAATAAATATGTAAAAAATATTTTTTTTTTTACAAAAGTTCCCTACAGCACCTTTCATTATTGTTATTGACAAAACTTCACACAGAACACATCGTTGACATGATTCCTATTTTTGCATTTCACAAAAAAAAAAAAAAAAATCAAAAGCATTTATTTTGGACTGACATGAGGGTGAGTACTATTCCTCCAAGTAATAAAGCAGTGGTAGACTGATTTACTGCTGTTTTGCCATCATTAGCACTTCATTCAGAAACAACTGCATCCAACAGTTCACACTCTCTGATACCTGCCAGAACACACAGGCATCTCCACGTGCGAGCCGCAGGATCTGCCACAGCTCTGAAGAAAGCTGAAATCAGCATTCAGAAACATCAGGTTTAAAAAGACATTTTGTACGCCATCAGAAAGTTCATTAATATTTGACTTTTCCAGGAACTTGAACATTCACTCCGCTGTAGTCCACCATGTACATGGGCCACTGCTGAAAAAGAAAAAAAAGGAATAGAAGCTCATTTAGCAATTTTTAAGTTTGGCATGAAAATTCTATTGACCCCATTTACTCTCTTAATACATGTTCATAGTCAGATTGATATTATCAAAATTAAAAACAGCCGTGCTGGTGAATACCTTTGGGAAATCTGTGATACTTTTTTTTTTACAGGATTATCGAGAAACGTAAAGTTTGAAAACAGCATTTTCTGAAATCGAAATCTTTTGTTACATTACAGTTTTGTTTGATTAATTTAATGTATCCTACAAGCCCTAAACTTTTAAACAGTAGTGTAATGTTAACTTGTAACTAACTGCCTATTAATTAGTATCATACTCGCATTTAAGTCTGGCTTCATTCTGCACTTGAGGCCCACTTTTCAAAATCAAATCAATTCCTGTTTGATAAAATCAAGTCCCACTCCACTTTTTTAATTTTCCTCACTGATTATCTCGTTAAAATCACATTCTACAAGTAAACTGGGCTGAAAATGACAAAGTAAATAATATTTAAAAAACTGTTATTATAAAAGCATTCGTGTGTAATATGTCTGCTTACCATGACAGGTATCTGATTGGTTGATAGTGCTGAGTCTGCTCCAGTGGGCATGGACGCTTGACTGTTGTCAAGTACTCGTTTACGTTTGCGTCGATTCGTAGACACTTCTTTACCTTCTACAAAAGAAGACATATATATTTAAGCACAATTGCATTTGTAAACACTGACTTTTTTTCTTCAAAAGTGAAATAAAAGTACACTAAAAAGGCTATTACCTTTATTACAAGTTTGAGTACATAACTCTGTTAAAGGCCTAAACAAAGACAAAATCAAGATCAAACAAGAGTCTCTAAACACAGCAAGTATCATTATAATCATATCTGACATCCTGCAGCACTTACTGTAGAGGGGTTTTGATATTGAAAGTAATTTCATCTTGGGCCTGTAGGATTTTTTCCAACCGAACTATGTCGTAAGTATTAGGATTCCTGAAGGGAATATCATCGGGAAGTCCACACACTTCCAGTGAGCCTGGATTGGCGCGGATTAACTTGTACGGAACAATGACTGAGCGGTCCAGACCCAAAGCTTCACCTGAACACACAACATTCACTAATGAAGCACTGGAGTGTTTTCAAAGGGGTAGGGATAAATCAGTTATTAGTCATTAACACACCATATTTCTTATTGAACAGCTCTTTAATTTGTTCCCGTAATATCACTTTTTCTCCCATCCGGTTGACCTCGTCTTCTTCTGTTGGACAGCGAAAAGACATTTGACAAGTTAACTGACAGAAAAGAAGTTGTAGTTTGAACATCAAATAATCCTGAAAAAACGAATTACAGTGTCCATAACAATATCAAGCAGTGGTTTTCAATATGGATTACATGGAATATTTCTTGACAGGCAAATCAATGTTATCTGAAGGATCATGTGACGATGAAGACTGGAGTTTAGCGGAAAACGCTAAAGCAAAAGCTCATGCACTTCTGACAGCAAAATGGCTTTTTTAACATTTACAGATGGAGAATATACCTGTGAAATGTAAGTTATGCATTAAGGAAAAGAGCACATCTCAAACACATTAAACAGCGAGTCTCAGTTCTTTGTCAGCCTCACATGCAGCCTTTCTGTCAGAGCTTCTAATGGGCCGAGCGCTTACTTGGTTAGCATTATATACCTCTTTAAAAAAAAGTACTTTAAACTGCAGCATATTTGCAAATAAAATAATTTTATCTCAGTCAAACAGTAAAACTAAAGTGCCTGAAGGAGCAGCCTCCATTGGTTGGGAGCAATTTTGGTCGTATCACAATGTTTTGCACATCCAGAGTAGACATGGATGCATGTGCATTAATTGCAATAATTATCTACAACACTGAATTTTTCATAAATGATGCCTTATTCTTACCACTTATTGGGGTGTAACTTTTCTTCAATATGGTTATTCTTCGTGGTGCTGGCAAAGCAAACAGGATTTTATTTCCATGAGTAATTAGGCAAAAAAAAAAAAAAAAAAAAAAAAAAATATATATATATATATATATATATATATATATATATATATATATATATATATATATATATATAGATAGATAGATAGATATATATATATATAGATAGATAGATATATATATATATAGATAGATAGATATATATATATAAATTTAAAAAATAAAAAATAAATTTTGACAGCTTACCTGGCTTGGGAATAAGCCCTTGGAAAGGCCTGAAAAGATGATAAAAGACTTTTGTAATTCTCAGGGATTTCCAAAATACACACCAATCTATTACACAGATTAATTTTTAATTTTTTTTCTTATTTTAAAAGCTTGAGGGTGCTTCAAACACTTGGCACAGTTCTTCACCTTGTAATGCTGAAAGAGATCTTGTCTGCCACCGCTAATATCCTCTCTAGGTTCTGTGAGCCAAAGGTACAGGGTTTTCTGAAGGGGATGCCAGGGGGCAAGCCCTCGATAATCACTGAGCCAGGGTTACTCTTGATCCTCTTGTAAGGCACTTGCACAGGATACTTAATGCCCAGTGCCTCGCCATATTTCCTGTTGAACAGGTCTTGGACCTGCTCTCGCAGAGTGTTCGCCAAGTCGATACGGGAGAGCTTGGCCTCTAAACTGTCTGCGGGCAGAACAATGTTAAAAAAGCCAACGGTTTAGTGATAGCATATCGGGAATGAAGGTTTAAACATAAACTGACACGTGGCACATGACATCAACTGAATTGTTTAATTTAGTCAGGATGTAACAAAGTCATAAACTTACTGTGCACAACACCTGATAACTTAATCACAGTGTTACCTGAGAATCCTGGTCTTTTGGAGGCAGGTCCCGGGTCTTCTGATTGATCTTTGGAGTCAGTCTCTGCTAAACGTTAAATCAAAAGGAGCATTATATTAGATAAGTAAGTGATATTTTGGCTAAAACTGAAGAAATATACATATAAAACAAAAACAATACAAACAAAACAAAATAAAACAAAAAACAAAACAAAAAACAAACCAAAGCAAAGCAAAGCACTAAACATAAATCGAAGTAAGACAAAACAAAAGCAAAAAAAAACAACAAAGCAAAGCAAAAAATAATTAACAAACAAACAAAACAAACAAAGCAAAGCAATAAAAACAAAAAAACTAAGCAAAGCAAAAAAAGACAAACAAAGCAAAGCAAAAAACAAAAAACAAAACTGAATAAAACAAAATTGAATGGAATTGTTACTTCACCTGAATCAGATGTTGTCTTAGAGATACCTTCAAGTTTAACCTGGTCTGTCAACAACTCTGGCCTGACAAAACCAAAAAATGCACACTGTTGTTACACTACTTCTTTAGACACTGTAGTGGTTATATGCTTAAACAAATCTGATAGATCATTTTAATGTGGTCTGTATGAATATACCTCTTTATAAAGAATGTAATCTGATTACTGGCGGCAAGAATCTTCCGGAGTTTTGCGGCTCCAAAACAGTTTGGTCTTCGAAAAGTCATCCCTTCTGGTAGCCCTGTGACATACAGGTCATCTGGATACATCTGGAACTTGGAATATGGCACTTTAGCTGCTTCAGGCAGACCAAGAGCCTCACCTAGAATGAGAAAGAGATGATTTGATGGATGGGAAAATCTACTAGGAATTATTTTGCAATCTATTATTTGTGTATATTAAACCTAGAAGAGTTTGATTGGCTGAATAAATCTAACTGGCAGATTTGCAGGTTGCCATCATAGTTGCCTGTAAATGAAGTTCATGACTCACTGTACTTGGAACTGAACAGGCTCTCGACTTGCTTTCGCAGCTGAAGGATCATCTCTCCAATGTCTTCTGGGGAAAGGGAAGACAATCACACCAACAGCCTAAAATATCTGAAGACAAAGCTTGTGTTCTTCCAAAATAAAGTTTTACCTTCGACAGCTCTCTCGAGCCCTTGTGTTGTAGACTTGGGCGTTAAATCTTCTGCAGAGGTACAAACAGAGTGACATTAACATCAGTGTGGCACATGGGAAATCTTCCTATGTGTATGGTTTGATGTGAATTGATCTCGCTTGCAGGAGGTGTTCTGATGATTCAACTCACCTGAGGTTTACTCCAGTGACCATTTGTGTAATGCAAACTTCAACATAACAAATCCAGTGTTATTAATTAAAAAGTCAGATTGCTTAATCTGTGAGTTTATATGAACGCTTCAACAATGCAAGATTTCTACACCTGGCTGATGTACGCAAGTTACCATATTTTACGGACTATAAGTCACACCTGAGTATAAGTCGCATCAGTCCAAAAATACATCATGACAAAGAAAAAAACATAAATAAGTCGCACTGGACTATAAGTCGCATTTATTTAGACCCAAGAACCAAGAGAAAACATTACCGTCTACAGCCACCAGAGGGCGCTCTATGTCTTCAGTGTAGACTACAAAAGCACTGAGCAGCATAGAGCGCCCTCTCACGGCTGGAGACGGTAATGTTTTCTCTTGGTTCATTTCTCTTGGTTCATTTCTCTCGGTTCATTTGCTCGGTTCATGTCAAATTAATTTTGATAAATAAGTCACACCTGACTATAAGTCGCAGGACCAGCCAAACTATGAAAAAAAGTGTGACTTATAGTCCGGAAAATACGATGGTATTTTCGATGGTAAAAAAAGAAATGGTTATATAAAAGGAATCAAATATTATACTATATTATATGTTATATAATAATTATATTATTATGATTTAAAAAAAAAAATCCTGTGATGGCAAAGCTGAATTTTCAACTCCATTTTTCCATTCTTCAGTGTCACATAATCCTTCAAAATGTACTCTAATAACCTGATTTAGTGTTCAAGAAAATGATTATCAATTTTGAAAATAGTTATGCTGCTTAATTATAAATGTCTTTACCAATAATTCAAGTCTGCATTATAAATGCCTTTACTGTAACCTTTTCTTCACTTCTTACTGACCCCAAAAGTGTTAACTGTATAAATCACATTTATTTTCATACATTGACAAAATTATTTTCCATAGCCTTCCATAGTCTTTCATGATTACTGAAAAATGATTTTTGATTAAGACTGATTTACTACTACACTGTTATCACAGTGATCATTTCATGGACAAGTACCAATTTAAAAAGAATCTGGCTTACCTACAAGGTTTACTCTACAAAAAAAGCAATATTTATGTGACAAAAGATTTTACAGCATTACTAAAATTCCCTTATATTTCCAAGTAATCCAGAACCACGATTTTCCTATCTGTTAAATAAACACATCACATGTACTGTAGTTGAGCGTTCATATCAACTCTACAGTTTATTTCTATATATTAGGGGCACTAACACTGGGAGTCTATTTAGGGAGTTCTACTGGATGTGGGTTTACTAGCACTGACTCGGGTGAGACTACAGTTTGGGTAAGTCTGGGGTATTGGGATTGGAGTTGAAATAAGAAATGTAAAACTCTTGTCTTACCATATTTTAACCTATGTTATTATCACTGATTAAAATGTTTTTGTACATTAACTGCTGCTGTCCTGTTTCAATCTTTACAGCATTTCAAACTCCTTTTGAGAGATTAGGACAAGTTTTCTCCACACTACGCAGTGGCCAAATTAGCTTTTAATATCCATGTTGAGCATTAACTTACTGAAATGCATGTCTTGCGAGAATTGCTTTGACAGTCAGTTGGACAGACATGCACATATACATAAAAAGACTATGAGACAGGCATTAACGCTTGAAGGAGGACAGGTATAGACCAGGCAGAGGGATCTGAACTGGACGAGAAGTTGGAAAGGGTTATATTTGAGGCTTTGATTTGTCATATGTTTGGGATTATCGATGTACTACTGGAGGCAAGAGAAACTACACTCAGATATAAGGCAAGAAGTTACCTGCTACAGACTCCTTGGGATGACAGAGGTCAGGGGTCACCCGCTCCTCCTGAGGCTCACTTGGCTCTTCTGTAGAAGCAGAACTCTGAGACTCTGAGATGTAGAAGATGAGAGGATGACAATAGACAAAATGAGCAGTTGGATGGTCAGATAAAACCAAATGAAATGAGATTCAAAATGCATTAGATTTTTATAATATGATTTATTGATTGGGATTTAGTTTTGAATTGTGAAAAGCAAAACAATTCATGCTGATAAAATTGCATTTTGTTAACAGAGGCTGAATCTATATGCATCAAAATTTTGAAAATATGAAAAATTAGAGTTTAAAATCACTGTTTTCTGTTTTAATATATTTCAAAATGTATTCTCGTGTTGACAAAGCTGAATTGTCAGCATTCTTATTTTTATCAATGTTAAAAAAAAAAATGTTGTTTTTTCAGAATTCTTTGATAAATAGCAAGTTTAAAAGAACAGATTTTTTTAATATAATTTTTTGTCAAAAAGTATTATTTTCTTTAAAAAGAAAAATATGTGCACACTCACCCAAGATACTTATAACATGAATAGGGTCTTTAAGTAAGGTCAGAAGGTAAAAAGTCACATTTGATCAGAATAATGATTTTAAATATTGCACATGCAGCACTTGAGGTCATATTTGCAGTTTTATATGTAAGATCTTCCTCCAGTTCACAGTGTTTAGCCAATGAATGTGCCATGTAATGCAAAATGTCCCGTCTGTCCTCAAAGGCTCAGATCACTGCACAGCGGGGTGGAAAATGAGAGCAAATATTTTTAAATCAGAAGGCAACCCTCAAAGACACACGTCCTCTCTGTGAGTAAGTGAAATATGCTAATGCACCCCCATCCAGCAGACCTACAGGGACTTCATGCTGCTTTCAGCTCACAACTTTATTTAAGTTTCTGAACGGATGATTGTTGGTCACTAACAATAACAGAAAATAAGAGAAAAACACTTGAGGTACCAGGCTGAGATATGAAAACTCTCAGCGTGAGCCTTATTGTTGGGCCGGGAGACCATACCTGGAACTGTCACCTGGATAATTTCACCATCTGGAGGTTCAGTTTTGATCTTTTTCAAAGGCAGACAGTCCCCAGATGGCCCTGAAAAATAAAACATATTGGATTCTTTTGAATCTTACACTTAAACACGTTTTATAATCATAAAACCTTAGGGCAAAAGCCAAAGCTGTATTGAAACCACGAGCAGACAATCTACCTGCTTCACACTCAGCCAAAGGACTGACACAGGAGCTTGATCTGAAACAAAAAACAAGACTTTCTTACTAGTTACCGGTCTACTTTTTTTTCTTAGTTACTGGAAACAAAAGTGATGCACCCAAATGAAATTTCAAAGCCAAACATGGAACTTCTGACACTTTTCTGTTAACAATTAAACATATGCAAAAAACAGAGAACATTGACTTACTTATTAACTCTTTGACTGATTATTATATAATACAAGCAGATGCAGCCTTAGTCACTCTCAGTATATAACTAGAGAATAGGAAAAATTATATCTAAAAAACAAAATGATTATCTACGACAGTTATTGCTGAAAAGGAAAATGTCTGCAAATATGAACTCTTTGTCTACTGGGGGAAAACGGCACTGCACTTGTTCATTTATTGTTTGCTTGTTGATATATTGTCACATTTATTGGCCTTTTTATTTGACAGTACACAAAAGTGGCCCAAATTTGATTTGTTTTTCCATAACTTGTACAATAACATAACATATAACACGGAATCAGATTTTTCCGATTCTGACCACTTCACTAAATCAGATACAAATCAGATGTTTTGCAGTACGAGCTCAGTCTGAACAGTTATATCAGAATTATTTCAGCAGACTTCTACATAAACTGTTACCTGCTACTGTGAGTGTTGCTGAGCAGCTCTAGAGACGAGCTCGGCACCCTGAGCCCATCTGGGAATCCGTCCTCTGGGGCGCCTCCATCCTGTCTGCCCTCCTCCTTAGCTATTTTACCAGCAGCTTGCAAAAAATACAAAATGTTAAATGTAAAATGTGCTTAATGTTCTAACATCAAATGAATTACAATCAGACATAGTAAATGTGACTTTATAAGGTTAAACCAATAAATGTGATTTGTTATGGATCAGATTAGTTAGAAATAGCTTCCTAAAGTAACAAGAGAACAGTGCAAAAAAACGACAATGTTATGTAATAATAATGCTATTACATTGTAATAAGTCACAGAAGATGGTTAAGGAAATGCTTACCGGTAAAAATCCGCTCATCAAACATTCTAAGAAAAGAAAAAGAAAATTGTGAGTTCCTGCGAGCCGTACACATATTGAAACGTTGAAACGCTGTGTACAGTACGCATGTCTGGTGCCAAGCAGCAGGAGATTTCCTCATTACGCCAAATCAGCGGCTCCACACTGGCTCGTGTATGGCAGCGGTTACCACAACCAGCATGACGCTCCACTTCGGATGCCTAGCGCCGCTCTGCCAGATGGCAAAGACGGCTAGACATAATTTTTATGAAGCAAATTAAAAACTAAGTATATCCAGTACCAATATCTGGATTCATTTTCAATGAGCCACACAGTTAATTACATGACAAAAAAGGAAAGGTTATCAGTAATAACATCTCTGACACCGTCGTCACATGTTCAAACTGGAAGAGCTACAAATCACACCGCCGCTGTTTCAGTTGAACTCTGACTGTGGCTCTATTCATCTTCATTAACACAAAAGGAAATCTCTCTCATCGGGTCAACAGAAGTTAGGTTATATGGAGTTTCAAACCTTCTGACGACAAAGCGGACAGCATGCCTTTCTTCCAGGATCCGTTTGAGTTTAGGCACACCGTAAGTGCACGGTCTCTTGAAGGGAATCTTGTCTGGAATTCCAATGATCTCTACTGCTTCAGGATCACAGGCGATTTTCCGGTACGGCACAGGAACCATGTGATCCAGGCCTAATGCTTCAGCTAAAATAAACATCAATCGAGTGATGAGTTAAACCTGACGTGTGTGGCATTCTGCACTGAATCAAATAGAACAGAAAAAAAAAACTGTTTTTAACCCCTTAACTGTCACTCATATTGACTTTGTAGTGCACGATCCAAACTTAATTTTTTATTATTCATGAATGAAAACATTTTGTAACATGATATTGATGTACCATTTACATGGTAATGCAATGTCTGATTTTAAAATGAGTTTTAAAGGATGAATTTTGAGATTTTAAGTTTTCAGTCGATATATAATTTCTCATGATTTCTAAAATGTGATAGAGAAAAAGGCAACAAAGAAATCTTGTTTTTTTTTAACAAAGGTCAAAATTCCTGTTATAATGTAGATTTCTGAGGGTGCACTCTTGTCATAAATTAATCTATTACTTTTCCTACATAATTTTTAACAAAAAACATTGATAAAATATATATTTGGGAGTCTTAGATCTTTCCAACGATATATAGTTTGTCAAGATTAGATTAGATTTAATTGTAACATAGTGAAGTAAATGTAGGCGTCCCACAGAGCGGACGGGTGACAGTTAACAGGTTAAACAATCCCCGACTGCTATTGGTCAACCAAAAAGGTAGTCCAATCCTAAACGCACACCATTGGTTGAGCCAATGTTGCTGGTTGTTTTGCTGAAAATTCAGATGAATCAACCTACTAATGGTTTACTTACAGTTCTCTGCATATTAATCTGGGAATACTGTATATTTGATACACACACTTCTAAGGCCTGTAAATTATTAAAAAAAAAGTATTCATATATATATAAAATATATATATAAAAAAATATATATAATGAATTGATTTAATATATATTAAATCAATTCATTAAATCTTTTGAAAATATTTTTTTTTTATAATTTACAGACCTTAGAAATGTGTGTATCAAATACACAATATTTATATAGTTTGTTTGTTTACTTACCTTTTAATAGATTGTTTGCATTTTTTGCATCATTACATTTATGCTTTTATCCAAAGCGACTTGCAGTGCATTCAGGCTATCAATTTTTACCTAACATACATCATTACATATGTCAGGCTTTACTGTGTTAACACTGAAAAAATGACATGCATCAGCTGGATAGGTATTTTATCATCAGTGTGCAGTGTTATATTGTAAAGTTTAATGTAAATTCTGCATTGTGCACTTCAGCTCACCATATCTACTGTTGAAGAGGATCTGAACACATTCTCGAAGGGTGTTGATATCCTCAGTCTCCCTGATGAACGAATCCCATTTTTCTGGGCACGCAATAAAAAAGCATTATCATGTAAAAATCAATACTTGTATAAGTTGTCTATTAAGATGACAGCAATAGCGCCACAGTCTCAATCAATATTTTCTGAAATGTATTTGTATACACAAATGTCAACACGTGATCTTTTAGACGTAGGAGACAATTAAGGCAGGTCTTGACTCTCTGCAGTTACTGAAGATCTCATGCTGATCTTTTGAGAGGAACAGACTTTGGTAGCCCAGGTGACCTGGCCACACTCCCATTACTACTGCCCACTCTGCCAAGATCAACACTCTTTATGTCTCGTCTAACTGGAGCTCTATCTAAACAAATACCACTGATAGAATACAAATAATGTGTCGAGTTTCAGGTATGACTGATTTATTTACCAAGAGCTTAATATAGGATTTGTGTTTTCATACTGGGAGGAGCAGTCATTATTTACTTACCCTACTGAGTCATTCCAAACCCATATGCTGTTATTTTCAGTGAAACTAAAAGAATCGTCATGCCATATTTTTTGTAAACGAAACAATAGATAAAAATGCACATATCAATATGCCATGAGTCCGAAAGACTTTAATCCCCTAAACTAAGCAAAGCTATAAAAATTGTCTTGCTTTGAAAACTAACTACAAGCAAAACCATTGTTTTTTTCAAGCACTGATCATTTTTGAGATTTTGGGCTATTTGTTTCTACAACTTTCATTCGATTCCATAAACTGTATTTCAAAATAGTGGAAAGAAACGGCCAAAATATTTTTCATGACCTCTTATTTTTTGTGTCTGTAGATTTCAATTACAATGCATATCTTTAAAGCTATTGTTTGTATTCTGAAGGTTCATATATCATTCACCTGATATGTATAAAATTGTTATTCCTTAAAACGTGGTAAATAACTGTTGACAGTGTGTAAAAACCTTTAGCTTTAAAGTGAACTGAAATGAGAATTTGAACCTGGCTTTATCCTATGTTCAGCTTTCTGTACTTAACATTTAAGCAAACTGGTGAATATTTATTTAGAAAATGCCTCATGTGCATTAATAAAAAAAAACAAGAAAAAAAAAGGTAACTCAAAACAGTTTAACTAGTGATCACCAATGTATGAGCGCTACAGTAAAGAGGAAGATTATCGGTGAATAATGAAATTAAAATAAAATGATGAATAATGGGGAATATGTTCAACTGTCATGCGTAGCACAGGAGTCATCTGGACAATGTTTACACTTTTTTTGGTCACTATGAAATGTTAAATAGAAAAAAAGGTTCTTCAAAAATTCTCCTTTTGTGTTCACTGTTTAACAGCACATGGGTTTGGAACAACATGAGGTGAATAAATGATGTCAGAACTTTCATTTTTGGGTAAACTATCCCATTTAAAGTGAGAAAGCCCTTGTCTTTGCATTTTAGGGAGCAAACTAACTCAGTCTATATCCTGTTCTAGTTATATTACAGACACACTGCTTGGGACCCCATAAAACCCACTGAAAATGAAGGCCAGCTTGTCCTTGGCCAGACGCTGTATTGGTGAGTACAGTCTGTCGCCCACCTGATTTTTCATGCACTATGGAGAACAGAAGGCGCTTGGAGACATGGATGCTGGGAGGGCTCTGGGTAAGATCCGCTGCCAGCCCTATTCGCTCGCCTGAAGAGACACACACAGTCAGAGCATTAAGCTCAGAGTTAAGCACATAAAAAAGAAGCATATCCATAGGGTTCAGCACCTACACAAGTGGTAACATGCATCATAAGTGCACCTCCAATGTATACAGAAAGACAACAGGAGGCTCTTACCGTTGTCAGCACATTCCTTGGCCTGAACCGCTTTCTCTTCAGCGGACGCCCACATGCCCAGCCGCTCTTTACCTATGCTGAGCAGTGATGTGGGCTTCAGGTCCAGCTTGCTGTCTGGGTGAGGCTGGGAGGACATGGGCATGCCGTACAGGAAGCTGGAGAGCATGGAGTTGCTAGCGGACGCTTCCTGCACGGAGGGTTTGACAGAGACCTGGTTGCTTACGCTCTTTGAGGTCGAAGAGTGATGGTTGACTTCCGGACAGGATTTGGCATCCCGAGAGGGTTCCTCTGGTGTTCGACTAAAAATAAAAAACAAACAATAAATAAATATCACAAAAAAAAACAAAAACTATTTTTGGTCTTTGTTCATAATAATGATCAAATTGATAGAAATGACCAGTTCAATAACTAATATTAATAATAAACAAAAGTTTGCAAATGATTTTATGCACAAACTACTCATACCAGTGAACTTCTTTTAACGAAAACAGTCATTAATATGACTTTAAACAAAATACAGACCATAACAGATTCACTTAATTATAATGGAAAACATGATAAAATATGGTAATGACATGTCTTTTATGGATGACTGTAATAAATACAGTGTTAACAGCACACCATTCCAAATTTTAGGGTTGGTAAGATTTGTAAATGTTTTCGCAAGAAGTCCATTTCATCAACGCTGCATTTATTTGATACAAGAATACAATAAAAACAGTAACGTTATTGCATTTGTGCATTTAGCAGACGACAAAGCTGATATTCCAGCATCCATTAGCCCAGTCTTCTGTGTCGCAAGATCCTTCAGAATTCCTTCTAATATAATGATTTGGTGCTCAAGAAACATTTATCAATGTTAAAAACAGTGGTGCTACTTAACTTTTTTTTTGTTTTGTTTTTCAGGATCCTTTGATGAATTGGATTTGGATTTGAATCAGACACTTTTTGTATTGTAAAAGTCTTTACTGTCACTTCTGATCCATTTAATGCTGAATTAAAAATATTAAAATCTTGTTTAATAAGGATATTGTCCTTATAATCTGAGATGAATAGCAACATCTTTATGAAATGCTGCTAATAGGCATAAGACCAAAAGCTTCTATCTTACTATGTGAGGATTTGCAGAAATCATTAACATTTTTTAGATGGTTATAGTTGATACTTTATGTGAAGGTTATAGAGCCAGACATGTTTCCATTTTATTATTATTTTCTTCAGACCTTGTGTGAACAGGCCCATGACTCCACAAGTTAGAAGAATAAAGTAGATGGAGACCTTTTGACTATGAAGCGGATGCGGTTGCTCTGCTCTAAGATCTTCATTAAGGTCTTGGTGTCATATTCCGAAGGCTTTCTCAGAGTTACACCGTCAGGCAGGCCGTAGACAACCACTGAGCTGGGATCCTTGAGAATCCAGTCATAAGGCACAGGGACCAGGCTGCTTTTCCCAACAGCCTCACCTGAAACAGTAGACAAACAATTATTTCCCCTGCATAATAATATAGAGAAAACCTTAACCGGACTTACTGTAAAGCACGCTGAACACCTCCTCCACCATCTTCCTCAGGACGAAGATGTTGGAATGAGTGTCTGTTAAGACTCTCTGTCTGCCCGGCGGCCCGCAGTCTTTGCCTGTCCTGCTGCAGTCTACTTCAGGAACTTTGGCGTGGGAGTTCATGGCGGTCAATGCTTGCAGACAGGACACTTCTGTGGAGAATAAATCTGTTATTCCTAAGAAAACGGCAAAAAAAAACGCCTGCAGTACTATATGCTGATTACATCCACAGTCATTCAAAATGGTTGTGTTCAAATTTGAATTCATGTTGACTCACTGCAGAACTTGTGAAAGTCTGTCTGTATTTCCTTTCTGGAGTTTAGGAAGATTCTTCCCTTCTCTGTTCCCACAGCGATCACGCTGTCTTCATGCACAGTGACACAGGCCACCTCCGCATTCAGTTTAGACATGGCAGAGCACTGCAAACACCATTCACAAGTCATCCACCACCAAAACGCTGCGGAAAACTCACTCTGTCTTTAAACGTATTCAGACGTTCCTACCACAGAGTCCAGGGCAGACACTAGGCTGGTGAGGATCTCTTGTCTGGCTGACACTTGGGGAACTTTGAGCTCTGGCCGAGAGTTGGTCCTCATCCCATCACAGCCCGGCTTCCGTATCTGTGCCATTCTTCTGCAGGAGAAGACACAGAATGAAGGTTTATAATGCAACACTAAAATAGACTGAATTGCTCATTGAGTTAAAGCTAAAACACATATCAGTTGTTCTGCCAAAAGTTTGGGTAGGGTTACACTTTATTTTAAAGTGTTCTTGGCGCAATGCAATTGCACAAATAAGAGTAGAAACCATAGTTTTTACCATAGTTAGTGCATGTAACAACATGTATCAGGAACACTAAAATGACATGGCAGCAAAGTTTGTAATTAGATTGCTAAAGGACAAAAGAAATAAAAACTATTATTTAAGGGACAGATGTACAGTCTAAAAAATAACTGTGAAAAGGATGTCTTGCTATTGAGTTGACCGCACAGGATACAAAGAAAAACAAACATGCAATGCCATTATTGAGTGTAATCCTATTTATGAACGTGTGAAGGAGGATGTTCTTTTCATGAACTCACTAAATGAGAGAAATGACATCTGACTGACTGAACTGCATGTTCTCATTATTTTCAATGATGTCTGGCTCAAAATGATTTGATGATTTGTGAACTCAAGGTTCATGAAAATGTAGTTAAAGAAATGCATCTGCTACAGATTTTGTGCAATAAAAGTTATTTTAATAATCACTCAAATTCTACATAGAAATAGAGAGAGAGGCTGGTAAATCATATATTTTCCTTTAAGTGCCATCCCCCCCAAAAAAGAGAAATATATATATATATATATATATATATATATATATAGAGAGAGAGAGAGAGAGAGAGAGAGAGAGAGAAAGAGAGAGAGAGAGAGAAAGAGAGAGAGAGATTAACATGAGGTCTTAAAACAGATGTGATGGGCCACACAGAGATCTAAACTCACCATCATCAAGTCATTAATAAAAGATTAAACCCACAGAAGAACTGTTGCAACTTCTCCAAATGACCTTAATATGGTGTACAAGTGTACCAAGGACAATCAGTGGAGTTTTTTTTTTCTATTTGCGGTACTCTTCAAGGTTCTTAAAACGATGGCTCACCCAAAAATGAAAATTATCCCCCAGATTTACTCACCCTCAATCCATCCTAGGTTCAAATGACTTTCTTCTTTCAGACGAATAGAACCGGAAAACAACTAATCACAACTAACGGTCTCCTAATCACGTGCAAAAACAAACCAATGAGTTTAAGAAGCTTTCAAGCTCCCCATTAACTTTTTTTGGCTGTACAAAATGTATTGAAGGATGGAAAAACCTGTAAGAAGCTTTGGAAGGTGATGGTAATACCCCTCCGTGTGCTAATGCACCAAAATCCGTCACACACACGTGAAAGTAGCTAATTACGATAAGCCTTTGTCAACCAATTAAAGCTAGCTCAGATTATTGCCGTAAAACCCTTCATCCTTAATTTGTTCTCCTTGGAAGCATGAGTCCCGCTACTTTACCCGTCCCTCTCTCGACAGACGCCGTGTGTGACTCCAATCTTGATTTCAGCCACATGGGCTCTGAACTTCACAGTCATAAACCGGAATACTGACTAAACTTGGGTGGGTTTAAAATCGAGCACAAACCTAACTACACAGTCTGAAGAAAACAAACAAGCAAAAACAGCAGGAGTGACGAATAGGAGCTGTAAAACAAACAAATCAACAGCCCAATCCTAATTCTGGGCCTTGTGTTCACATGGCAACCGCAATCCGTTTCCTTGGAAACTAATCTGGAGGCATGTGAACAATGCAGCTCTGGCCTTTAATCTGTCCAGACACTGGGAGCCATTATCCCAGCCTCCGGGCAAAGCCAAAACCACACTACTATTCCTCGTCTGAAAACCTCCTAGAACTCCCGCTGCAGCTCAGAGCCGGACGCCTCTGCTCTGCCTGACTCTAATCTTACATACAACATATCAACAACACTTCATATCTCTAGTTCGGTCCGGATTCATTCCACCCACCGTTGTGATTAAAACAAAATGTGTACAAGAAAACACAATTCCAGTCTTTCTACTTTTTCTTTGTAATTATTTGTGAAACTTGCTATATATTATGATGCTTTAGCATACTGGGTGTCAGAATCAGCACTTGCATTGCACGTTCACGATAAAGTTTTCAGACAGTAAAACAAACTAGATTTCAAAGACACATTCAAAACTCTCTCACAATGCCACGGTTGCAATGCAGTGCAAGGTGATATGGGTGCCTTCTTCAAAAAAATCCGCCATAATGTTTTTATTAGTTATTTTTATTTTATTTGCCCACTTTATCTCCTCCGTCAAAGTCAAATCTAGCCAAGCCAACACAAAAAAAAGATAATTTGAAAAATGGTAGTACAAACCAGTTTTGTTTAGCATCGACTTGCACTTTTTAGACAAAACAGATATTTCTGCATTGAGTAAAATATATATATTTTTTTTTTTTTGGGTGAACTACATCATAAAAACTACTTCAACAATTAACATTTATTTCAATGTGTTACTTGCCATTTCTTTGTAATTGTGTGTGAAATGTACTTGAAAATTCTGACTGAAAACTAGTGCTGTCAAATGATCCGTCGCAATTAATCGCATCCAAAATAAAAGTTTTTTTTTTGCATGTTCTGATACTTCAACAGCCTTATAATAGACATGCATAAACTACACTGCTAATAATGTGTAAGCTTCTATTTCTTTTTAATTAATTGTGAAATTTAATTTGTGAAATTTTTTTCTACACCAAACAAACGTAAGCTTTTGAATCTTACCCGAGCAATAACAATACCAATGCTTGCCTTAGGAAATAATCTCAATGGGTTATAATAATCTTATAATATAAACGAGTTCGTGTCATTTAACAGCTTCATCTTAACACTCCTAAGTTAAACAAAACTCTCTGAAGAAGAGACTGTTGAGGCTTTCTCACTGAACAGGCTTCTCCTATCTGCAGGGGCAACTACATTCATCTGACACATTAAGCTTCACGTATAAATGACTTTACACTAAGCTTTCTTTGCAGTAGCCAAAAGACATGAGTTAACTATAACAAATATATTTTTTAGGGTGAAAAAATCAACTGGTGACACTCCAAAAAAAAAAAAAAAACATGTGCAGGAAAAGTAGGCATCCGGACTGAAATGCTTAAATGCACAGATTAATGACTTCCTGCTTGTTAGGAGTCCGCCCTGCCAAAATAACGTTTTTTTCATTCACGCTATCTGAGATCCTCAGCTCCAGGGAGAAGCACACTGTAACCGCTCCTTTACTTCTTGAATTACTGCCTGTATGGTGCTTAAAGATATTACCGGCATCTCAAGAAAAGGGTAACGTGGGTTTTATGAGCCGTTTTGCCCTAAGAGGCTTGTGGCTCCGCCATTGATACACAATACTTCTGTTAATAGCCTTTATAAAGATTCAGCTCACAGATCCCTTCAGAAACACAACTGTATCTAAATCGTTCAGATCAGAGGTTGATAATAGACTTTTAATTGGTCCTAAGTCCTTTCACCCTGGCCATTTTCCCCAAGGCCACACAAACATGTTTCATCGAGTAAACACAAAGCGTGGCCTGCATGGGAAGAGAGGAAGATTTACTTCTGCACTTCAGATCACAAATGTATTACTGGGAAAACAGATTACTTGGCTATGTATATTAGCCAGCATGTGGATTAAAAGACTATGAATCATCCAGATTTTTAAACTAAAACCAAATGTCTATGTTTAAACTAGTTTACTGTACAAAAAGTACTGAAAATACTTAATGACTGCCATATTAATATACAATTGCATTTACATGCTACTAGTGACCTGCAAGTCTGTTGGAGTAAAACAAAACTAAGTGCATATTAGGGCTGCACGATGTGTTGTTTAAGCATCGATAACGCGATGTACAAATCCACGATAGTCACATCGCAGGATGTGCGATGTAGGCTGTCGTAGTTGATCCGTTATTCATTAACTGTATGGGCCAAAGAGTGTGTGCGAGAGAGAGAGAGAGAGCGCGAGCGACACACTAGATGCGTGGAGCAAGCGTCTCAGCTGCGTGGCGTGTCCGTTTTTAATTTGTCTCCAATGTTAACAGGTTAGAGCTTGCAGACTGCCTGTGTGAGACGAGCTTAATCTCAGAGCTGACGCCTATTTATATTGCACCTGTCACCGGCCTGAGAGGGAGAGCGCGCGCGGAAAGCGAGCCCCGGCCGCACGCTCAATGTCTTAAAAAAACAGGAGCGCTGTCTTGCTCTCTCTCCCTCGCGCATATTAATCAATTGACACGATGGTGTCGATGTTTAAATCATTTATAATGAGAATGTAAGTGTGCTCACCCCATTTTTGTTTGTAAGAATTATTTTTTTTAATTTCATATCGCAATATATATCGCAGAAAAATTAAATATCGCAATGTAAATTTTTGCCAATATCGTGCAGCCCTAGTGCATATAATAAAATGCAACTAACTATAGAATAAAGATGAGTCAGGATAACAAAATAAATAGACTTAAGAAATGTATAAATTGAAGAGAAATTGTTTCTGCTACATACTGTATGGATAAATGTAGACTGAAAACCCTGTTTCAGATGTGGTCATTTTAATACTTTTAGTTGTGAATAAACCAGTTTCTTTAAACGAATGTCAAACGACAATGTTTAAAGTTATTTACTTTGGAGGAAAAAGGTACTGAAATCATGATACCTTGACTGAGTGATTGCCATATTCATATACGGCTGTACATGCTAATCGAAGGTAATTCAAAGAAAACCTTGGTACTTTTTTCCATAAAATATGGTGGTTTTGTTATGAAAGGATGAAGGTCTGCTTCAGTAGTCCTAAACTGGTGATGCGTCAAATCTTACAAAAAATACTGACACTATGTCATATTCATGGAAATTATATTTACAAGTTCATTCAAATATTACCGCAGTTCTGCATCCATAAACTATAGTACTTTTCACTGTGCTCAATTGGTGATTAATAAGTGTATTTGAATAAAACAAAGCTTAACGGAAAATACTGTAATTAAAATGTAAAACGTAACTTGTAAAATCCAACTAACTATAAGATAAATTATAGTTAGGATTACCAAATAATCACCTTTTTAAAGAGGAGAACATGCTTTCAGTATCTCTTGCTGTTGGCATCATATTTCAGTCAGAAACACTGGACGGAAATCAACTGTCTTGGTAATATATAGATTGTTCTATACTGTTCAGTCTCTGGTGCTCTTTATTTCCTAGTCATCCTGCATTTAAGCCATAATTTTACATGTGCAGTTCATGGTAGTATGAATAAACCTTAGTCCTAAGAATATTTTGTACAGTAAACAACTGTGGTAACGTTAGTCTGTCCACTATATAAAAAAATATCCTGGATGAAGAAGAAGCACAAAGAAACACGGACGTCTACTACTGTTATAAATAACGTACACAGTTCATGTTTCAGTGACAGACTCATAGCAGGAAAGCATGACATAAATCATAAACTCTCATTGTCTTCATGAACGGATCTGACAGTTGAGAAGTCCTTCGAGGAAAACCGAGCAAGTTTAGAGACCTGTGAAGTTATCACTCCGCAGCACTGGGACACATTCAGTAAAGCATAATCTAGAAATGCAGTCTTCATAGTAGACACAGATTAGCAGCCACTGATGGGTGGATCTGACATTGTAAACATGACCTTCTCGCGTCTGTGACCACGCCAACCACGGCGATTTTCATCAGATTGTGCGAAATAAAAACCACTGACTGTAATTTATCAACCAGCCAACAATGGAACTGCTCTATTTAGGCAACTTGCTAGCACTCAAATTGTGTTGCCATTTTTCACAAGACAAACAAAACAGGAGAATTGCGGCTACAGTTTGCTTAAACGCAGAACGAACATGCGTTTAACTGTTTATTTTATCTGCGGTGTATTACAAAGCGTGTTACTTTGATAAAAGCGTCTAAAACATCGCATCGAGCGACACGGATTCGCGTGCGGAGCGTTAGCATGATAGCCACTGTGCTAACACTCCTAGCAATCCTCCTCCCCCTAAAATTATAATCTGTAATTTCACTTTTTCAACATCCATAAAAAGTCACGTGCTCAAGAACGATACTCGTAAATGGTTTTTCATACACGCTGAAACAGAATTACACTTAATCCTTACCGATTTCCCCGTGTTTAATCCCGGGATAGGTTTATTCTCCGTTTAATCCAACAGTAGTGAGATCTGAATTCCCATCTAAAGAAAGGCGATAGCGACTTTCTTAAATGTCATAATCTCGAATGGGTTGTAGTCTGCTGATATGAAATCGACGTGATTTATTTGATCAATTCGCCCCGTTTTCTTTCTGTTTTCTTTAACAGAGGACTGTGTCCCCTTTCCCCCTTCTTTGTTCTGTAATCCAGTAAAATTGAAAGTCATTCGCCTCCGCTAATCCCAGCCCAACTGAACAACAGCATCTATTGGCTGTCATTTACATACAGGATTAAAGCACCGCTGGAACAGCGCTCGCGGGACAAATGTGTGAAACTAACTCTTTCGACATTGGGACTGTAACATCTCCATTTTTTCTCTCAGCCCATCGCCACAGCCCCCTGTGATCGCTGCTTTATTTTAAGAGGAACCGGTCCGTTGCAAACGAACGCAAACTGTTCGCCTGGTAACCGTTCTGCGGATCAGTTTTGGAATAAACACATAGAATTCGTGAATCTGTAATACATTTATGATTATAAAATAAGGATAACACAATGCAAAAAAAAAAAAAAAAAACCCTGATGCAACAAATCTTAAGTAGTATAATAAATACAGTAGACTGTCTGATCTTTTCCACTGCAATACATTAATTTAAAAATAAATGAAATTTATATATTTTGCACAGAAATAAGTATGCAATATGAATTACCCCTTTTAAATGTAATATTTGTTACGTCCTTTGTAGTTATATTAAAAATGCTCATTTGTTATCAGATATATTAAAGTTCAAGTCAAATTATTCAGAAATATCATATTAAACAGTACATTTTAACCGTTTAAATCATCCCACTTTTAACCATGGAAGAGTTTGTTACTAGTAGACACACACTGAATGTTTCTATTATATCCGTTTTCTTATTATTAGTAGACTAAATAACGAAAATTGCATTAATTCATTCGTTTATTGACTTCACTAAAACGGTGAGGTTTCAGAGACCCTTCAACAGTTGGGCTGGTTTGTTTGGTGTGTAATGTCTCCCTCTAGCGGCGTAACATTGTAATGCGTGTATCCCTCCGCTCGGTCTCTGTGCAGTGGCTGCTCATTCAGCTCTGTCTCTGTGCAGTGGCTGCTCGGTCAGGCTCATTAGGTCAGCTGGTGGAAATCATGCTCTTGTTTGCAGATATGGATCTTCAGATGGCCCTGGTGCCCATATGGCCAACATATTTTGCATTTCGGATATTGCCCTTACAATACACAGACCAGTTACTTAGAAATATATTGGCTCATACAGTATCTTCCAGACGATTTGTGGAACGAAAATTCATTTAACTTTTTATTAAGCATGTCTCTTGATGATATATGGGAGTTTTAAACTATGAGTTTAAACTGTTACACTATTTTGAAACTATTTTTTTTTAAACACTCACAAGTTTAATTATTTATTTCCATTTTTGTCCAGCTGCCTAAACTACTGTATCTACTAGCTACCATTATAATAACTATAACTACTGATATCAGTTAAAGGGACAAATGTGTATTTTTTTTCCTTTTTTTCTGCTGAACACAAAATAAGATATTTTGAAGAATGTGGGTAACCAAAGTACTTCAGGTTCCACTAACTTATTATTTTTTCGGTAGCACTTTATTTTACAGTCCTGTTCCTCGTGTACATACTATGTACTTATTATAGTAAGTACAATAACTATGTAATAACTAGGTACTAAACCTGAACCTACCCCTAAACCTAACCCTACCCCTACCCCATGTAGTTACCTTGTGTTACCAGAACTTTCTTAGATAAATACACTGTAAGTACAATATAAGTACATGTTAGTACACGTACTGTAAAATAAAGTGCAACCATTTTTTTTCCATACTATGGAAGTCAATGGTGGCCAGGAACCATTTAGTTAACCCTTACTCTCTCTCTATTGCTTTAAACAGTACCTGCAGGATTAAAATATTGGTGTAAGAATCAGCCATTAAAAATCCCATATTACTGACCACTAATCTGAATATTAATGCATCCAAACATGGAGGAAAAATATGACAGTAACCTTTTCAAATCAAATGTTAAATAAACGCATGACATTTCAGGTTCAAATGGCAACATTTGAGAATGACAGATAGATTCTTTCATAAAGTATAAAGTGATGAATTGGAAAGCGCTTATACACAAACCTTCCCTTTTGAAAAAAAAGAGGAAACCATTTGTTACAAATAAAACGCAACAAAGTGTCTCTTTTGTTAATGTTTAATTACTGATTCTTGGGAACCATTACAGCAAGTGGTGAGTGAACTGTTTCCCAACAGATAAAAGGCATTTTTATCGAATCCAACTGCAATCTAAAGCAATTTCAACTGCAAAACTTGGGGCCAGCCCTATCATTTTCCCTATTATTTTTGAAAAAGAAAATGCTTTCTTGGTTTTAATGACAATCACATCAGTATAAAGTTGTCTAATGAACCTAATTGCACAGGAGTTCATCCACATAGTTTTTCAAAGGAGAGAACCAATTCTGGAATACCATTGAGACACTGATTTACGGGATTGCAGTTATGTTTTGTACTGTTTCGGTTTTAACATCAGATTTATTACTACAGAGGTGTGTATGGACAGAGGAATCTGATCAGAGTGAAAATGCGAACCAGTCTTTCTTGATCTTTTAAGGCGAAGTACTACAGTCGATCCTTTCCTTGTATCAAAATACTTACTTGGGTATGAACAAAAACAAATGCTTTTTTTTCTTTTTTTTTTACTTTAAAAAGGTTCTTTACTTATTGTACTTAAATATTAAATAAAATGATATGTGCATGTAAATTAATGTTTGTTTGTGCTTTTGTAAAGATAAAATTAAAAAGGGAAATGAAAATCCAGCTACATTTACATTACATTTAGCAGATGCTTTCATCCAAAGCGACTTCTAAATGAGGGCAATAGAAGCAATCAAAACCAACAAAAGATATATCATTTGGGCAAAATATCATTGCATTGAAAAATAGTTCATAGAGTTTAAATTGTTCAATTCAGCTATCGTTTGCGCATGTAGTACCTCCTCTTAAGAGTGTCAAGAAAAGATTCTCCAATCTGAATGAAAAGAATGAAATGATTCAGCGAATGATTCCAAAGGAAACAAAAACTGTTGGTTTGTTTTTCATTTAAATTAACTACAGGATGGGAGCTGACATTGTCTGCTAATACTTTATAATATCACAAAAGTATGCACTGATATTGACTGAATCTGCAATACTGCTTCTTGAAGCTTGACCGTGCTAATTCTGTTGAACATGGTTGTGGAATATTGTATGATTCATACCTTAAAAAGCACGTCTCTGAAGAAAATCAACACCAAAATGAGCAGGAATGGAATAAGGGAGCCTGTCTGGTTTATTTACTTGTTTGCTACAGTATCTAGTGACCAGACCTTCAAACCTTATGCTGGAAGTTGGCCAGTTTCTCTCTTTGAATGCACCGTTTTTAAAACGCATAGATGGCAAATAAATTAAAAGGTATAAATCGAGGCCAAAGGTGTTTTCGAAACTGCAAACGGTTTACAGCCAACAGCGAGCATCCTGACCAACATTCTCTCGTTTTTTTAAGTCTCGGAGGTAGTCTACAGGCTCGCTTTGTCCGTGTTGTACCACTGACCTTAAAAACCACTTCCGTTATGTCGTTTTAGAGCATTTCGGATCATTTGAGATCATCTTCCATTTGTGGCGTCTTTTTTGTTCATCTATAAAGTCATAGTTTTGGTGTTAACTGTGAACAGAAAATAAGATGTCCAGTGAAGCATTAGTCCAAAGGTCTAGGCGTCAAATAGGCTTCTTCTTTCCCAATGCACGTCCACTCTTCCCTCCCTAAACACCTGAGAACCGTTTAAGCCCTCATCAGTGTTCTTCCTAGACAGAGAAGCAGAGTTTAGGATGATACAGAAATATTAGGATTCTAAATCCTCTTCGAATAAAGATGTATTCACCTCTTTTGTGAAGGAAGGGTCTTCTTGATGGATTCCATTAGCAGAATTTGCACTAGCATGTGCCTGTGAACCAATGAAAGAAAGAAAGAGCGATATGTGTGACTCTGTTGGAGCATGTTAGTGTGTCCTCTGAGGAACTGGAGCAGTAGCGGGTTGAGGTGAGGCGTCTGTTGTTTACCTGGTTCTTGTCCGGTCGGGTGCACATGGCCTGCACTAGCTGGTCCACGTGTTGGTTGTGTTCCAGAGCGTTCCTCAGGGCATCTTCTGTGCTCAGCAGCCTTTGACGCAGACGGGCCACCTCTGTGTCTGAAGCAGATGGGTCCATCATCGAGTACCGACGGTGGTCTGTAGATGACCTCTCCTGACCCTGATGGAAAGAAATTGTAGGGATGCACAATATATCAGTGAACGTATCAGTCACATACCAAAAGAGTTCATCACATAACAAAAGCATCTTCTCTATACATACACACATATAATAAACTCTTCATTTATTGAATGACTTAATAAAATAAACTAAATAAAATAAACACACTGACCCCAAAACTTTGAACATGATGTTCGTTAAACTGTTTATGTATATTAATGTTTTCAACATTGATAATTAGGGATGTATGGATATCAAAATCTCATGATACGATAACATTGTGATATTAAGTTCACAATACAATATTTATTCCGATATGCCTACAGAGCATACAGGTCTCTGGACGATGCAGTAAACATCGAACTGCATTATGTTCTGCAACACCTAGACAGACCGGGGACTTATGTGAGGATCCTGTTTGTGGACTTCAGCTCGGCCTTCAACACGATCATCCCAAACCTCCTCCTGCCCAAACTAAATCAGCTCTCCGTGCCCACCTCCATCTGTCAGTGGATCAACAGCTTCCTGACAGACAGGCAGCAGCTAGTGAGGCTGGGAAAATACACATCATAAAAGAGCTGGCTGTCTGGTGCAGTCTCAACAACCTGGAGCTTAACACGCTCAAACAGTGGAGATGATCGTGGACTTCAGGAGAAACCCCCCTGCACTCCCCCCACTCACCATCATGAACAGCACTGTGACTGCAGTGGAGTCATTCAGATTCCTGGGAACCACCATCTCTCAGGACCTGAAGTGGGACATTCACATTGACTCCATTGTGAAAAAGGCCCAGCAGAGGTTGTACTTCCTTCGCCAGCTGAGGAAGTTTAACCTGCCACAGGAGCTGCTGAAACAGTTCTACTCCACCATCATTGAATCCATCCTCTGCACTTCAGTAACTGTCTGGTTCAGCTCAGCTTCTAAATCTGACCTCAGAAGACTACAGAGGGTAGTCCGGACTGCTGAGCGAATCATCGGTTCAACTCTCCCATCTATTCAAGAACTGTACTTATCCAGAGTGAGAAAAAGGGCTGTCAAAATCACTCTGGACCCCTCACATCCAGCACACTCCCTCTTTGAACTGTTGCCATCTGGTCAACGCTATAGAGCACTGAGCACCAGAACGACCAGACACAGGACCAGTTTCTTCCCTCAGGCAATCCATCTTATGAACAGCTGATAATAAAGCTGATAATAACTGTGAACACACTACACTTTATATTTATATACACATACACTTATTTATCTAACACACATACTTAGTATACACTTAAATTTTGCACATAATACACATGTACAAACATAACTGCATTTTGTAATATACCTGCCTACAATTGTCATTTGTATATTGTCATTCACTATCTACTTATTTGTATTTTTTATTCTTTTATTATGTGTTTTATGTTCTGTCGCTGTCATTCTGTTGTACTGCGGAGCTTCTGTCACGAAAACAAATTCCTCGTATGTGTAAACATACCTGGCAATAAAGCTCATTCTGATTCTGATTCTGATATTTAAAATAAGAAAGACAAATAAAAAAAAAGATAATTTTGTATGTTTTAAAGTTCAATTATTCCGTCTACTGCACTTTGAGAGTCTAAAATTAAGAGCTCCAACTCATGTACGAAAAAAAAAACTACTTGTACCTGAACTTTAAGGGGATTAGGATTAGAATTAGAAATTAGAATATAATAATAATAAATTAATATAATTTATTTCTATGACAGTAATAGCCAAATATTGTAAAACAATTAAAATGTAAAATACAGTAAATTAAAAGTTATATTTCACTGGTATATTATTTTTGACAAGGACAATACAATACAATACCTAATTTCTACACTTAAAAGAGATCATTCATGCTGAACTTTTAAGCTCTTATTTTGACAGAAACGGCAATAGAGCTTTTATTTTGAAGGAAAACTCCAGCTTCAGTGAAAACAAGCTTACAAAAACACGTCTCACTACAAATCTAGAGAAATGCTGTCTGCATCATCAAACATCTGCAGAGAAAATAAAGCAGAACTGGTGGCCGTTACTTTCTTAAACTGAGCACATGAAATAAATTAGTTCATTCACTGTGAACGGAGCCGCTCTGAGGTGCAGAAAACAGGAACAATAATGTGTGCGCTTCGCTTTAAAACACGCAGCAAAAACAGACCTGATGAAGGGATTAAACCATACTGTGCTTTTGGTTTTAGTGTTTGACAGATACTGTGCAAACACGTAACGGCCCCAAAACTTTAAAGACCTTAAATGTTAGAATAAGATGTTCTAATACATTTTAAAAATCTACACTTTTTTGCTGTGAGATGTGTCAAAACAGCAGCAACGGCTGTAGTAAGAAGATTTCTGTTCATGTATCTCACCAGCAGCAAAAGTTTCTCTCGCAGAGTTTTGATGTCGTCCTGTAGTTTCTGTTCCTTCATCCTCCACTCGGCTCTGTGGACTTCACGGCCGAGGTCCCGCTCCACTCCCGCAGAGTGACGTGGAGATTCCAGCAGTAACACCCGAAGCTCATTCAGGCTCCTGATACACACACACACACACACACAGAGAAAGACAAAATACTGCATAAAAATAATAATAATGTAAAATTAATATTAGGGCAACATCTTTCATTATGGCAATGTGCGCTGGATCAACTCGGTGTAATAACCTATTGAATAGATATTTTTTAGTTCTCAATGTGAATCAGTGGAACAAAAAAAGTACATCTGAAAAATATTGGTAACCAAAAGTTTTTGATTCCAACTGACAACCATAGTATTTTTGGTACTACTATGGAAGTGAATGGGAACCAAAAATATTTGGCTACGAACATTCTTCAGAATGACTTCTTTTGTGTTCCACAGAGCAAAAAAACTCAAAGAAAGACTCGTTTTTAGGAGACTATCCCTTTAAGGGCAGAGCCCAAACCCCTGACAGGATATCCACTGTCAGCATGTAGCATTGATCGAAAGGCTAAATGACGTTTTGGCCACAGTTTTAATCAGCCTAACTGTCTTCATTAACTCAAATTGCTCTCGAGTAGATTACAATCAGCAATGGTTCATGGCTAACCATTTATCCTAGTGTATTGGGAAGCATTACAATCCAGATGATGGTTCTCCATGACAGGAATAAAATAGAGGCTCAAGTACACACTATATTCAAGTTTACAAGTGTAAGGTAGGATTAAAGCATTTCTTGAAATGTGCTTCAAAAACGGAGACAATTATTTCCATGTGGACCATACGCAGTCATTATCATCTCAAGTGCTTTGTAATAAATCCCAGAATGCCCTCTCCTCCTCCATGTTATGCTCTTTACCTCTCTTTCTTCAGAAGCTCCTGGCTAATAATCACAAGCTGGCCTGATGCATCATGGGATTTCTTGGTCATGGACTCCAGCTCCACCTCCAAGCGCGTCTTTTCCTTAACGAGTCCATCTGCCGCCTTCTCTCCCAAACAAACCTTTTCCTCCAAGGCTACACACAAGATGCGCTTGCATTTATTGTTAGAAGTAGAATATAAAATCACTAGCAGAATCCTATGGTGTGTTATATATAGCTCTCTTAGCTATAAATGTAACACTTAAACGTGATAGTTACCAGTTATTTGGGTCTTCAGGGCATCTACTTGGGTTGTTAGAGTGGATACTTCTTTTTCCCTTTTTGTGAGTTTCTCCAGAGTTTCTAACAGAAAGTTTGAAGTTATAAACACAGGTCAAGAGAACTTTCACGTGCTGAAATATCTGGAAACTACTGTATAGATACTTTTTTAATTTAGATTAAAAGAAAGTAAAAAAAAAAACATTAATACCTGAACAATGTAGCATATCACTGTCAATTCATTTACTATTAATAATATTCAAAAGTTTAGGTTATACTTTTTTTTTTTTTTTTTGAAGACATTAATGATGTTATAAAATATTTATTTTTCATATAAATGCTGCTCTTAAAAATAAATAAATCATGGTTTTTAACTGATAATATAATAACAATAAAAACTCTAAACATTTCTGCTGAATGAATGGTTGCTAAAAGCAGCTTTTAAATAAATTAAAACGTAAATTAAAACGTAAATTAAAACGTAAATTAAAACGTAGTAAGTTGCATTTTTAAATTATATTGAAACAGAAAACAGTTACAGTGCCGTGAAAATTTGCATTTTGCATATTTGTCACACTTAAAAGATTCAGATCAAACTAATTTTAAAATTACACAAAGACAACCAAGTAAATGCAAAATGCAGTATTGAATTATTATTATTTTTATTTTTTTTATTAAGAGATAAAATGTGTCCAAACCATCCTAGCTCTACGTGAAAAAGTAAATATCCCCTAAATCTAATAACTGGTTGTGCCACCCTTTGCAGCAACACCTGCAGTCAAGCGTTTGTGATTACTGGCAATAAGTCTTTCTCATTGCTTTGGAAGAATTTTGGCCCTCTCTTCTTTGCAGAATTGTTTGAATTCAGCCACACTGTTTTTGACCATGAAAAAACTGTTTAAGGTCATGTCACAGCATCTCATTTGGATTTAAGACCTGACATTGACTTTATTTAGTTTTTCTTGAGACATTCAGAGGTGGACTTGCTGGTGTGTTTGGGATCATTGTCCTGCTGCATAGTGCACTTGAGCTTAAAATCACAATCTGACAGTCAGACATTCTCCTTCAGGATTTTCTGATAGAGTGCAGAATTCATGGTTCCATCAATTATGGCAAGTGGTTCTGGGTTCTTTTATGACCTCCTGGATGAGTCGTTACTGCGCTCTTGGAGTAATTTTGGTAGGGAAGGTTCACCACTATTCCAAGTTTTCTCCATTTGTGGATAATGGCTCTGACTGTGGTTCGCTGGAGTCCCACAGTCCTAGAAATGGCTTTATAAGGCTTTCCAGACTTTCTAATCTGTTGAATTTCTTTAGATCGTGATATGATGTGTTGCTCTTTAAGCATGCTTCACTTTGTCAGACAGGTTCTATTTAAGTGATATCTTGATCCAACAGGTCTGGCAGTAATCAGGCCTGGGTGTGGCTAGAGAAATTTAACTCCGATTTCTAAAATAAAGTGGTTACTAACAGTTCTTTCATGATTTAACAGGATGGGGCAATTCATTTTTCAAGTAGGGCCAGGTAGGTTTGAACAGCTTTTTTCCGCTTACTTAATAAAATCATAATTAAAAAACTGCATTTTTGCTTTATCTTTGTGTCATATCAAATTTGTTTTGATTATCTGAATCTTTTAAGTGTGAGAAATATGCAAAAAACAAAACAAAAAAACAGGAAGGGGGCAAAAACCTTTTCAAGCTACTATCCTTTCATTTGTTATAATATTACACAATATTACGGTTTCATTATACTTTTTAGTCAAATAAATGCAGCCTTGGTAAGCATAAGAGGTTTCTTTTAAAAACATAAAAAAAAATCATTCAAAGCCTAAAAATTAGAGCCATAGAAGTACAATTACAGAAGTAAGCATTTTTCATTGTCAGATTTTGTACACATACCTTCCATATTCTGTTTTAGTTTCATCTTCTCTTCAGAGTTGTCATTATTTTCGATCATCTGGATGGGCAGAAAACATTATACTTAAGTGAACTTTAAAAACACTTTTTATGATTTGTATTTCTTTCGGAACTATAGTCAACACTCCGCAAGGTTTTAGAATTTCTGTTAGAATTTGGAGCTAATGCCATGCGATTTCAACGGGATCGCCTGAGGATAATCTAAGAATCAGGTAAGATCCTTCTGGATAAATCAAAATTTCATATGATTTTTTTCAGGATTTTAGTTTATCAAGTAGGATCTTGATTCTTATTCATCCCATTGGGATTCTTTAGGACTGGTTCTCAATGTATACCACCAAATTCCCATTTTAGCTCTGTACACATTGGAATCTACAAAACAGCCTGGATAACATTAACTCAAATTCAGCACTTTTATAAATAAACCAGAGGTCACTAACATTAACATCCTGGGTGGTGTGATCTGCCTCTACAGCTTGCAGTCGGTTCTCACTGACTCTCAGCTTCTCTTGCAGTGAGAGGATCTCCGCTCGGCTCTGAGCTTCGGCCTTCTGCAGGGCCTCATAATCTACCATCTTCTTCTCAGCCAGCTCCAGCTGCTCTTTGAGAAACTGGGTGGCCTTCTCATGCTCTTGATGGGACTTGTCCAACTCGCTGATCCTCAACTCAGCCTTTTGAAGCTTCTCTAAAACCTCTTTGAGCTCCAGAGTATGCTGGCTACACTTGACTTCCACCTGGATCTTCCAGTTCTCTTCATTCTCCTCTAGCTGATCCCGTAATTCCTGAAGTCGAGCGCGCAGATCTTCGCGCTCTTTGGCCATTACGGCAGCATCGATCTCATGTTTGGCTTTCAGATTCTCCAACTCCAGCTGCTGCTCCATCTTCAAGCTCTCCAGAGCTGCTCTCATCTCAGGTGTGGTTCCTTCACCGTCTCCTCCGCTGTTCTCACTGGACCCGCGATCTCCTGTTAGCGAGGCTTTCAGTTCCTCTAGAGCACGGTGATGGTCTCCAAACAAAGCGTCAAGTTTGACTTTCCAGCTGTCCATCATCTCCATGTTTTCACGGGTGGCCTGCTGAAGTCTCTGCTTCAGGTCGGAGATCTCTTGGCCCTGACGTTCTTTTGTGGCTTTAAGGTGTTCAACTTCTTTCTGGCTGCTGCTCAAGGATGCTTCATACCTCTCCCGCAACAGGCTGCTCTCTTCACGGCGTTCACGGCCAGCTGAGAGAAGCTGTTCCCGCAAAACCAGAGTCTCCGAGTTTATGCCTGGTCTGCTGTCTCCGGCGCCTGTGACTGGACCGAAGGAACCTCTCTGAAACCGAGCCTGGAGCTGCTCGACCTCAGCCTTGCGCAATGCCAATTCTTCTTCCAGCTGCATAACACGACTCTTCTCCTCAACTGTGGTTTGCTAGAGGACAGAAAGAGGGTCAGAAATCCTGCATCTTCCATCTTTTATATGCCAAAAGCGCCAGTCTGTTCATGGGCAATCCTCAAAGGACTTTTTTTAACAAGACCTTTGGACTCAGTCTCTGGATTTAATTAGAAGTTTAAAATAGAGCAAACAAATGGACATAGAGTGGAAAAAGCACATTATTAAATGTGGTGAAAATAACAATACAGACAATTAAACTAGGGATGCACACGGAGAACCATATCGGTAGCGGCCAATATTGTTTAAATCTGTAAAGCACCTAAAACAATTAAGAAGTAATATTTTAGGACCATTATTTTATGCGACAATAATTAGATGTCACTTAAAAACAAACCTAAACAATACACAATTGTCATATAAAAAGGTAATTCTGTAAGTAATGTTTACATTAATATGTGAAATATTTCCATGATGCACACTTAAATATTAACTTAAAAATAATGATAATTGTAATACTGTACCATTAATTATTTTTTTTATTGTACGATTTCATTAACTGTACAATTTAAATCCAATACAAGTATATTATTTTTGCATTACAGTAATTATTTTTTTGTTTAGTTTTTTTTTAGTTACAGAAGACTACTGAGACTCATCATTATTATTATTACTGAAAGAATATAATAATATATTTTTTAATTAAAATATATTTGATATAATGTATATAAATGTACTTTAGAATCAGAACCATTAATAAAATATTATTTTTGCATTACTGTAAATTGTAGAAAATATAATATACTTAAAACAGCTGTTTATAATAATAATAATAATAATAATAATAATAATAATAGCATGTTGTTTAAAAAAAACATCCATCATATTGTCTTTCTGTAAAAACAGTTTACATATTATAATATATTATTATATAAATAAGTTTATATATTGTGCATCCCCCAAATAAACATTTGAATGTTGTTGATAATCAGTATGAAATATCTTGGAGAGTTGCCCACTAGAACTAGCAACCGGATGGCAATACAGTCATAAGAAGCAAACAAAGCATTTGCTTGCCCTGCAAACATTTCAGTGAATGGCCATTTCTTGAAAAATGACTCTTGCATGTGCAAAAAAAAAGCAGATATAGTGCAACCTATGAAACTACACCAGCATTCCTGTTGAATTCAAGCCCAAGCAAGCCTTTCTCAGTCTGACCATCTAAAAGCAGCCAGGCACATATGAGATGGAATGGAGGAACAGAGGCAAATCACTACTAGGATTCAAACCAGGTATAAAGAAAAAATATTCAAAGATGTTTTTCATTTCACAGAGCAAACAAATATTAGGGTTAGTCGTTGTGGAGTCATCTATCAGATTTGATAATTCGAAGAAAAGAGGTTATCAGAAATCAGATATTACTAGAAGAGTTCAGAGATGCAGTCTCAAACCACAAGAGAGAAGTGAGAAGTAGACAGATCTAAATATAATATTCATGTTTACAGTAGAAGATCACTCTAATAACCACACAGCATGTTACTCCCTTTATATCACCTTGACACTCTTGCCCAGCCTCATGGGTGCTGGCTGGAGCCTGCCTCTGACCTGTTGATAAATGTGAAATCCTGTTGATTAGAGTGCCTGGACTGTGCTGCCCTCATTCACCAGCTTTTAAAATCACAGCCAAATCCACACTTTTAAATGTACCCAAGTAAATGTGAGGTCCTGCTTATGCCTGATATTAAAGGATTAGTTCACTTCCAGAATAAAAATGTCCTGATAATATACTCACCCCCGAGTCATCCAAGATGCTCATGTCCTTCTTTCTTCAGTCAAAAAGAAAGTAAGGTGTTTGAGGATTTTTCTCTGTACAGTGGACTTCAATGGTGGCCAATGGGTTGAAGGTCCTACTTGCAATTTCAGTGCAGCTTCAAAGGGCTCTACACCATTCCAGCAAACGCATAAGGGACTTGTATAGCAAAAAAATACACATGTATATACTTTTTTTTAAACCACAAATGCTCATCTTGCACTAGCTTGACCTCACGCATTGCATAATCACATTGGAAAGGTCATGCATGCATGTACCAACCCAGTGTTTACAAAGCAAACATGCAAAAAAAGTTAAACACACTTTACAAAAAGGTAAAACAACAATGTTGCACGATTTTGAAGCTGGAGGAGAAAATAAGATGGAGTTTTTCACCCTGGCCCTCACTTTTTGAGCCCAAGTACACAGGTGAAGAACTAACCACGCATGTGACTTTTCCAACGTGATTTCACAATGTGTGAAGACTAGTGCAAGATGAGCATCTGTGGTTAAAAAAGTTTGTTTTTTAGAAAATGGCTGATTGTTTTGCTAGATAAATCCCTTATTCCTCAGCTGGGTTCTTAAGAGCCCTTTGAAGCTGCAATGAAACTGCAATTTGGACCTTCAACCCACCGGTCCCCACTGATGTGAATAATATGAAGAAAAATCCTGGAATGTTTTCCTCAGAAACCTTCACTTCTTTTCAACAGAAGAAAGAAAGACATGAACATTGTAACACAGTTCGTAATCACCTGAAGGAGGACCGGCGAACATTTCAACAATTTTAACAAAACTTAAAATAGAGTGACAGCCCCTCACTACGACTGCCGTGCACAAACAGAACCAAAACAAAATAAAGTCCAGGCCTGTTCCTCTGTCGTTTTTGCACTGTCATCACTCCTCCTTTTAAGCTTCTGGAGCTCCTCCGTGGGACTCGAGACCGGTGAGGGGCACAGGTGTCATGTATTATCACCTCACTCCGTTCCCCATCCCAGTCGTCACAAACATCTTGGATGACACTTAACTATAAGTTAATAAACTGTAAGGAAAATTTTATTCTGGAGTGAACCAATCCTTTAAGATTTGATTTGGTCGATCGGAACACAAGCGGACCATGGAGACACATTCCTGGTTACAACTGCTGTTTTAATCTTCTGTCCACTTTCACCAACTTTCCCGATTGCTTTCAAGGGAGGGTCTTTGGGCGGGTGTAAGCATCAGCTTATTCCTGATTTTTTTTTTTTATCTAAGATGGCAAAATAAGCTAATATTGCAAAGGGAGACAATGTAAAACTATTCCAGAGAGCTTTCATTTTTGCTCTGACTGCTGCAAAACTACACCAAATACTGTGAATGTGTGTTAGAATCAGGACTGGTAAGAGAAAATTGGTATTTTTTCATCTTTATAATGAACTTACAAGTTCAGAAGGCAAAGTTTAAATCATGTCTGGCTAGCCTTGTTTCAACATCACGTCCCATAATGTTTAAGAATAAGAGGAGGCATGCTTTAGTGGAGCTTTCAAGAACCTCTGGAAGTAGTCAAAAGTGGACAAGTTCAAAACTCTTCAGACCCTATTTACACCTGGATTTTGTTATTTATAGGTGTTTGCATCGAACCCTTACTACCGGGCCTGAGTGGTGTTTGTCTGCGCAAAACCACAATGCTAGAATTTTGGTGGTTGCCAGAGTGTTGCAAGTTGGTTGATAGGACTTTGCTAGCCGCTTGCTAGGATGTTCATGGTGGTTACTAGAGAGTTGGTCGTTCTGGTTGTACACAAAGGCATTGTTAGTAATTTACTAGGGTGCTAAGGATGTTTTCGCTAGTAAGGATGTTTTAGCTAGGGTGGTTGCTAAATTGCTAGGTATTTAGAGGCATTAATAGATGTTAGGGTGTTTTGAATGGTCACTTAAGAATTGTTAAAGCAGCTGCTAGGGTCTTGGTGGACATTAGGGCAATGCTTGGGTTTTCTGGGTAGTCACTGGGCATTGCTTGATAGGGTTTTCTGGTTAGAAGCTAGTGTGTTGCAAAACTGTTTTGATGGTTAAGTCGTATTTAAAAATATTTAAGGTGTTCCCGCTGGTCAATAGGCTGTTTTTAGGGTGTCTGTAGTGGTCTTTATGGCAGTAATTGGGTTTTCTGGACAGACACTAGACTGAGTGATTGCTAGTGTTTCAAAGAAAACAAAAATAATGACTTTATTCAACAATTTCTTCTCTTAGGTGTAAGTCTTCAATGCATGTTCACAACATTCGACTGACATGAAAGAGATACTTTTTTTTTTAATAAAGTCATAATTTTTTTTTATCCTTTGCGCAGAAAAACTATTCTTGTAGCGCCATAAAATTAAGGTTAAGCCACTGATGTCACATTGACCATTTTAACGATGTCCTTACTACCTTTCTGGGCCTTGAACGTGTCAGTTGTGTTGCCATTTATGCAGGGTCAGAAAGCTCTTGAATTTCATCAAAAATATCTTAATTTGTGTTCTAAAGAAGAATGAAGGTCTTATGGGTTTGGAACGACATGAGTAATTATTGTCAGAATTCTCATTTTTTGGTGAACTTTCAATTTAAATACAACAATATTGGGCAGAAGAGGAATAATATGCATAACCAATAATAACTATAACGCCTTAGCAGCTACCTCTTATTATAGAACAATAAGGGCAACAAATACAGTGCAGATGTGTAAGAGGGGGTTTGTATCATAACTCTTTCAAAGGTTGGAGGCTGTATTTCAGCATCTAAAACACAATATGAAGGCTAATGTGAGGAAATGAGATCACTGTGGTGAAGATAACTCCTCAACTTCACCTGAGGGTCTCGGGCAGATGCTTAGTGAACAAGAAAAGACAAACATGAAAAAGTATTTTGCAAAGGAAAGGTGAAAGCGGTTCCGGGCTCTCAAGAGCAATGCTGCCCCACAGTAGACAGGCAAAGATCTCCAACACTCATGAATTTGAGGTTTCACAGCAATGCAATTTCTGATCAGAGCTGGAGTAAATTCCAATTAAATCGACCCTAAACGCAAAAATGGGTGCAATTAAAATAAGCCTAAAATATCTGATATTTTCTGATCAACTTGCTTAGTTAAAAAAATAAAATAAAGTGGCATTAAACAAATCTGATCAGTTGCAATAGTTACTAACATGTCAAATGATGGAGATCTCAGGCCTGGTCAATCAAGCACAAGCAGTGGTAACCCTGCACAGACAAGGGCTCTAACAAAGGGACAGAAACATGGCAATGGGAGAGATGGCTACAGGCTGGGGTGTTTCATCTCCCTGCATGTTTACCATCTTCTCCTCTAACTCTTTCTGAAGCCGCTCTGCTTTGGACTTTTCCAAATGCAGATACTGCTCGAGCTGCCGAATACGGGCATGCTCCAGTTTGGTCTGAGTCTATAGAGAGAAAGAGAGGGGGGAAATGGAAAGACACGAGAGAAAGAGAAAAAGAGACATACATAGGTGGCACAGAAAAAGATTAACAGGTATGAACTATTTACCAATCATAATACCAAAGTGTGAAGACAATTAAAGGCAATACAGAGTATGCTCTCAGATTCAGCATGACAGTATAGGGCTGGATAAACAGAGACATATTTGATACATTTCGTTCCTGTGGCTCAAGTGGTAGAGTACTGGGTTAGCAGCGCAAAAGGTTGTGGGTTCGATTCCCAGGGAACACATGTTAGGTAAAACCGTTAGCCTGAATGCACTGCAAGTCACTTTGGATAAAAGCGTTTGCTAAATGCATAAATTAAATTAAATTGACATACATTTAAACAGATCTTATTCAGAACATACATTATCTTTTTTTTTTAAATCAAAATTTAAATTAGGTTGTTTATTAAGTGTTTGAGGACTGAAGATGTTTGGAAAGACATTCTAAATGACCAAATTCAATCAGTCAATTATCTTCACAGAAATTCTCAAAATTCAAAACATCATCTCCCAGTAAAGTTGTAAAAAAAAGCCAGATACCTCCAGGTCTCCTTTGGTAATGGACTCTTCCTCAACTCTGAACTGAAGATCTTCCACTTTCCTGTCATAACAAATAATGACCACCAGGTGTCAGGAAATTCCTCATTTACTTTTTTGTTTGTTTCTTTGGTAGACAGAGAGCAGATATGGATTTTATACTGACACCTATCGGCATGCATGCTGGATCACACACACACACACACACACACACACACACACACACACAAAACACACACACAAAACACACACACACACACACACACACACACGGGTTTAATTACCAAACATAATTGTAGAAATACTCTATTTCCAGGTCTATTTGTCATTCATGGCTGTGATATATCCTATATTTTGAGAAGAGTAGGTTAAGATCTACCAGTGGATCTCTGTTAATCTAGCAAATGATACCCAGTTATATATCTCATCATATATACTGCTAGCTGCGATTAAGAGAATTTGAACATTTTTGTGCTACAACACATTCAATTCAACCTTCTACATGGCCGGTGGATTACTAAATTCTAAAATCATGTAAATAATTTATAGCCAATCTTTAGATTAGACTTTTCCTACAATTTTTTCCCCATAATCTGTGTGGTGAATGCAGGAAATATTACGAAAAACCAATCACTCTGAATATAAATTTAGAGAATTTTGATTTCTCAGTACATGACCCCTTTACTATTTATTTTAAACATAGTATAGGTATTCTTACTGATCCAACTCATCCCTCTGTGAATCACACTATAGCTCTTTCTATGGGCCTAAGATATAGAAAAAAAGATTAAAAAGAAATATTTAGTGCACCTTTAACTCAAGCACCAACACAAAAGCAACTAAACTGAACAACAGTAAATGTTAGGATACAAGTGTACAAGCAGAACTCTACCTTCTTTCTTCGTCAAGCTGATTGGCCAGTTCCATCTTGTCTTTCTGTGTGTTTGCCAGCAGGGCTCGGACTTGCTGTAGGTTGCTCTCTGCCTCTGTTGCATACTGAAAGAGATATGAGAAAAGGTCATTGTTCTTCAGAAATTGATTTGAATGCAGTGTTAAATGGAGAGTGTAAGTTTATATTTGTGAGTAAATGTAGTAAATGTAATGCACATCTAGGCTAAGTGTTGTGTGTATATGTGTGAGTCACACCTGCAGATGTCGGGCATTCATTGCCGTCAGCTCTTTTTCCACCTCGCAGATACGGCTGGTTGCTTTGGCGACCTCAGCCCGCTCTAGGTCTCTCTCAGCCAGGAGCTGCTCTATGTGCTGCTGTTTCTCCTTCAGGGCTTCCTGCAGAGCCGTGGTCCCCGAGATCTTCCGCGCGTACCTCGAGGACGTCTCTGTCAACTGCCGGAAATTAGGAAAAAAACTCACTGAGTGAAATGAAATGAGACTGTTTAGATTCAAATTTGACAATGAATTAAGCATTTAAATCAATGAAGTGATACAACACATAATGAACCCTCATATCATGAAAATCAGACTTATACCATGTTTAAGTGTTATAATCGGGCCTCCGGTGCATCTAAAGAAAAAGTGAAAGTGACGTGACATTCAGCCAAGTATGGTGACCTATACTCAGAATTCGTGCTCTGCATTTAACCCATCCGAAGTGCACACACACAGCAGTGAGCACACACACACACACACACACATCGTGAACACACACCCGGAGCAATGGGCAGCCATTTATACTGTGGTGCCCGGGGAGCAGTAGGGTTTCAGTGCCTTACTCAAGGGCACCTCAGTCGTGGTACTGCTAGCCCGAGACTCGAACCCACAACCTTAGGGTTAGGAGTCATACTAGCCATGACTTCCCCACCATACAAAACCAAAAAACCCAAACAAACCCCAAAACATAAAACCATACACTAAAAATAACACCATATTTATTTTTTGATAAGCATTCAGTTATTCTCCTATAACTGTCAAAGCTGATTGTTTTTAATCTCTTTTTAATAACCAAACTCAGAAGTTCTTTAGAAGAAAAAAAGAAAAATGGTTCTTTATTTTATGCATTTTAATTAATATATAATCAGGTCTCAGGGATCTACTAACCCAAAAAAGGTGAAAAAAGGACAATCCCTTAACTTTGTTTTGCTAAGCCTTTATCGACAAGCTCGTGAAAAACTAGCTGGTCAGATTTTGCTCATACGTGACATAGGAAGGGTATATAATAATAAAATGACCACCCCTTAATCTGCACGTTTCCACCTACAGCGTTCCCATTTTGTTTTTGTGATTTCTTCCCCTGCAATTTACCTTCACAGACATAACAGACTGCATTTTTGTAACTTGTGTTTCTAACATAAACTTGTGAATTTGACAATATAAGCGCAATAAGACATGAAAGAGAATTTTCTGCCGTGTGACAGCTGCTTTCTGTGCGCTTCCTTCCAATGCATGCACTCAGTGTATAAGAAGCTTGAACTGACATTGCTTTAAAACGCATGATTTCAGCATTATAGACATGATAATCAAAACCAGATGAATTTTAGCAGTGTAACTGTGATACGAGCTAGTGATGGGAAGTCTGGCTCTTTTCAAAGATTCGGCTCTTTTGAATCGGCTCCCTTAGAAGAGCCGGCACTTACGGATCATAAATGGCTTTTCTTTTAGAATTACTCGGAGCCTTCTATTTTAGTCCAATTGTGAATGGTTTGTGTGTTGCTAAGCAATATTTTATTCAGTGTTTTTATAAAAGCCTTATTTTTATGCATTGTTTCATTACAAAAAAAAATACTGTTACTATTATTAAACATTTAAATAAAACTTTAATTAAACAATTGAACACAGTCACTCTGTGCACCTGGATTTTACCACTACACTCGCTATCTTCGGAGCGTGTGTCCCCCTTCCTTTTTCACATAATGGTATGATCCTAGTCTATATATTTTTTTGTAACAAGTAAATACATAAAATAAGGCTTTATGAAAACACTGAATAAAGAATTGCTTACCAACACACAAACCATTCACACTTGCAAAATTGGGCTAAAATAGAAAGCTTCAGCTGAAGATTCGACTCTCCCAGATGGGAGTCGGCTATTCTCTTTCGCTACAAAAAATCAGTTCTTAAAGCCAGCACGTTCGCAAATGACACATCACTAGTACGAGCTGTAAAATCACTGCCCTATTCTAGAAAAGGGGGCGTTTGCAGCAGACATGCATGTAATGATATAAAATGATTTAAAATGATTTATGGGGTATTTTGAGCTGATATTTCACAGACACATTCTGGATATTATTTCTTGTTAAAAAGGGCATGATAGGTGGCTTTTTAAAAGTCACATCAAGAAGCAATGCCGCAAAATGTCAACATTAGACCTGGTTTGCATTGGCACCTTCTTTTTGCCATTTTGCCATCCCTTACCAGGCCAGTGCGACTGGGTCGCCCCCCCACACTGGAGGCCACAGAGCTGACAGAGCTGATGGAGGAGCTGGAAGGACTGTGAGCCAGAGACGACACACCCATCGCCATACGCTTGCTCTTCTTAGCTTTAGCTGGACTGGTGGATGGGAAGCCAATGCGGATCACCTTGTGGATTGGAGCAAAGAGGCCAAATTTATGGGGGCACTGGAAATATCTAGGGAGAGACAGAGAGAATAAGGAAGTGAGGGAGGAAATATTTGCAATCAAACTTTCTCAGTGATAAACTGTGAGAAATGCAAAAATACTTCTTAACTATATTGTTTGTGATTGAGGTTACTGAATAAATGCACCTAAGAAACCTCTGTGTGACAACAGAAAATATTATTGTTGTAGTTTTAATAGAAGAAATAGTTTTTATTTGGAAGTATTAGATTTAATATGAGGAATTTCACTGTTTTGCTTTTTAGATACAAGTTTTTGCCTTTTACCAGTAATGAGAGATTGTTAATTTATATGGTAATATAATAAATCAAGAACTAGATGAGTAAAATAAATCATGAGTAGCTGTAATTGTACAGTTACATTGTACAGTTTTTACAAAAATATTAGGCAATACAATCATTTTCAATTGTGATAATAATAAGAAATGTTACTTGAGCAGCAAATCAGCAAATAAGAATGATTTCTGATGTGACAATATTGACTGGAGTAATGGAAATCAAACCAATAAATTACATTTTAAACTCCATATTAAAATAATACAATTTACTGTAGTTAAAATGATTATTTTAAATTGTAATAATATTTTACAGTATTACTGTTTTTACAATAAATAAATGCAGTCTTGGTAAGCCTAAAAGCACTTTCAAAACCTTTGAATGGTAATGTTTTCTATTATTACATGTTTCTTTTCTTATCCTCTGAACTGAACACAGGGAAATCTCCAGCCTGATGTCAAGCTATCAATATAAAAACAAACTAAATAATCTACTAAATCCGGTTTTGGGCCAAACGTCAACAATTAACAAGTATCTGTGAAGCTGTTTATTCCTGTTTGGAACTCAACCATCCCCATTCTTCACTGAAAAGACAGCGGAGGTTTAACTTTGGCTCAGCATGTGAATGATTACATGTCCAAATTACTTGGCCTGTACTTTACCAATAAAAGTCAACATGAAACTACGTTTGTAACCCATTTTACTTCAGTAATGTGACAGAATTTACCTCAAAAACTATATAAAGTGAGAGTTTGTCAGTCAGGATTTGGTTGGATTGGGAACAGTGACCATTAATCAGGTTAAGATCGGGTTATTAGATTTTGAAAAAAGACAAACCGTTTTTTTGCCTCAGGAATAACATGAACTGATGAACTGCTGAATAAAACCAGGATGTATTGAAAAAACATTTTGGCGCTTTTCCACTGCATGGAATGGTACGGTTCACTTTTAGGTGATTTTTCAATGGGTACAGTACCTGGTACTTTTTTAGTACCACCTCGGTTGAGGTTCCAAGTGAACCGTACCATTACCAAAAAGTGACTTGTAAACTCTGCTATTCACTGATTGGCCGGAGAGAATCGTCACTACCTGAATGTCACTGAATGTACGACATAAATCGTACAGAGCAAATGCAACTATTTTGAACGAGCGTATCTTTTTTGACAACCAAAAGTTGCTGTTTCAATGGCTGTTGAGAAAGTACAGACGTTCTTCTCGTTGATATCCTAGGAGCGGATCCAGCGAGAGCTTGATGGGGGGGACGCAGAATTAAAAAGTTTCTTCAGGAGTCACAACAGTAGATGTGGTGCAACTATAATGATGTGTGAATAATCCCGCCTCTCTAAAGCGGTACTGAACTGCAGTGGAAATGCCAACCTTGCCGACCCATGCCGAGCTGAGCCATACCATGCAGTGGAAAAGTGCCGTTTGATTCCATGTTGTAGGTCACACTACAGCTGATATATATTAACATGCTAAACAGTCTTTAAACATTGAGACCCCTAATGTTGAAGGCCACTGATGGTGCTCCTAAAGACAGGACATGTTAGCAGAAGACTAATGATGTACCTGGTTCCAGCTACAGCTCCATCGTTTTTCCCTAACGGCTCGTCCAGCTCAACTCCACACCACTCGCCCTTGGCAAAGTCAGTTTCTCCCACATAACGCACTACTCCTGTTTTAGTGCCGCCAACCTGAGGAGAGGGCAGAGGATGTTCAGTGGTACATAGCGGTAACATGGACACATGGTTTACTGTAATAACTGTATAACAAAACTGAAACACTCAACTGAAAAAGAAAATCTGTATTAATCAGTCTTTACAAATTACATAACATGAAACCAATAGGATGTAGGTAATATGAGTTGGCTTCAACTCATCTTGATGCTCTTAAAATGGTCTAATATTTGTCTACCACTACTGTCTAAAAAGTCTAAATTTCAGGTAAATAGAGATAGTTGGTCCCACCGAATGTCAGCGGTGCATTGTAGTGTAGTAAAGTCTGCCAGCTGCTTCTGAAATGTAACTGGGGATGACTGTTGTGCTGGTTGAACTGGCCTAGATTTATCAACCAAGCACTGGGGAAAAAAAGGAGGTCACAGGCTACTCATTAGTGATGGCCCAAACATATAAGCATATCTTGTCCTTTAGAAACAAAGAACTGTATATCACACATTGTGTGTGCTTCAAAAGCTTGCTTTCATAGTACTGTGAAAAAAAAAAAAATTAAGAGAGTACATTTCTCCTTAAAATTATTTCAGTCATTATTATCTATGACTGGGACATTTACAGGCATTTTTTGTGACATATACCCATTAGATGTTTTTTTTTCTGATCTGTTCAGAAACAGAAAACCTGTTAAAGGAACACTCCGACTTTTTGGAACTTTAGCTTATTCACAGTATCCCCCAGAGTTAGATAAGTCCATACATACCTTTTTCATTTCTGTGCGTTCTGTAAGTGTTATTTGACGCACCCACCGCTAGCCTAGCTTAGCACAAAGACTCGATGTAAATGGATGCTGTTAGCATAGTAATCCCAATAAGTGACAAAATAATGCAAACATTTTCCTATTTACATGTTGCGATCTGTATAGTCACAGCGTGTACAAATAACAAGGCTATATGAGACAGAGACCATTTTAAAATCGTATAATACTGGGAACTATATTCTCACTTGGCGTAGGAGCACAGCTAACGTTACTTGGGCGGAGTGGCTACTTGGGCCGAGTGATTAGCGCAGCACACGAGACGCCTTGTTGATGGTTCCGTAAACAAAACAAGTGACTAGCTAGCTAGACGTGACTCGTGATCATGACTGACTTTGAGGAATTGTCAGACTCAGAGGAATTTTACTGTGTATCAAACCAAGATCCAGAACCATATAGTTTTGAGCCAGAATACACAGACGAGGAGTTACAAACTTTGGAAGCTGTAAGACAAGATGTCGAAGGGAGAATCAGAACGAACACAGACTGGTGCTGTAAATGTGGAACATGCCAACCTATGCCGACAGAAACCGAGTGCCTTTGTTGTAATGAATGGGACTGGTATTGCCATCAATGTCAAGGCTTGATGACAATCAAAATATTTGCGTCACTACCATGGAAGATTTCTCTGCCCTAATACACCCGGCAGTTGTCGCTTTTTTTCCCGATTGTGACAAGATCAACTGGAAGAAACGCCCCATGCCGAGTGAACCTAATGGTCAGCTGTCCACCAAGTAAGTGATTTTGTTATAATGATCATGAGCAGTGTGTTCATGACAACACAATAATAACAATAAAGGGGATACACGGAGCCCCTATTCATGTAATAGTGTCACTACTTAGGTTATATTACATTAGCATGGCACTGTTACAGTATGGCTAATGTTAGTCATCTCAAAACATAACGGAACACTTACCGCAGCAACAGGTGATCCAATTTGTCCTGTCTTTATTATCGATGGGATGGCTGTATCCTTTAGCACACGTTTCATGGTCCGTGTTGCAACTTGCATTTTTTCAAAATAGTCGTCCACAGTAAAATGTCTCTGTCTCATATAGCCTGGTTATTTGTACACGTTGTGACTATACAGATTGCAACATGTAAATAGGAAAATGTTTCCATTATTTTGTCACTTATTGGGATTACTATGCTAACAGTATCCATTTACATCCAGTCTTTGTGCTAAGCTAGGCTAGCGGTGGGTGCGTCAAATAACACTTACAGAACGCACAGAAATGAAAAAGGTATGTATGGACTTATCTAACTCTGGGGGATACTGTGAATAAGCTAAAGTACCAAAAAGTCGGAGTGTTCCTTTAAATAATAGATGCTCTTAAATTTAGATTGACAGCAGAAAGACTAAACATTATAATCCTTTGAATGCATTTATTTTTGCTGTTTGTCAATTATTCTTTATGAATGAATTTTGAAGCATTTAACTTTACATAAAGACCTAAAATAGAAGAATGCAAATGGTCCTAGTGTGAAACCTTGAGGCATATTTCTACAAAGACATCTTTTTACTGCTCCTTATCAACCAGCCTTACACCAGAAGGGTCTCTCTATTAATGCTTAGTCATATGACACAGCAACACAGAACACAAAAAAGCAGGAAACCATCCATCCTTTGGCTCAATTCCACACCGAGAGCAATTATCCAGGGACTGCAATAACTAAAGATAAAGCAACAGATAAAACAAAGAATTAATTAAAGACATACCCTCTCGGTTAGGGATAAAAAGCCTGTCTGATTTGAATTGCTTTGGAACAAAAGAACACACAACTACAATAATATCTCCCAGCAAAAGACACAAACAGATCTTTTGGCGAGGGTCTAAGGTTTAGGCATTACTAGAGAGTGTGACGACGGAGATATGTAAACAGTGGACCATAAATGTATAAACACATGCTTACATGCATGGCCTACAGTTGTGTCCACATTTATGTATTAATCTGACTCTACTCAAACTCAGACAGCATGCCCCACGTACCTCCCACAGTCTGTTCACTGACTGACTGATGCATATTGCAGACAAGAGTTGCAAATGTTGAATGAAAATCTGCAGTTCCAATTTGATTGTCTGGTCTCTATGCACTACTGGAGGTCAACTTTTGATCAGTTCACCTAGAAACAAATGTTCTACATACATTTTAGCCATGTTCTAAGACACCGTTTGTACAACTAATTGTAGAGACTAATATGCCATTATTTGAGCTTTTCCCTCCAACATTATCATTCTGTTATTATAGTATGACTGAAATCAGATTTATCTGCTCCTAAATGACACACAAATAATAAGCTGTGGTTGGTTGCTTTACATGTTGGTTATACAGTCTCATCCTGTCTAAGTGGGAGGTTCTTGGCCATAAGTTGCAGTGTGAACCAGCTGGACAACATTGTGTACCAATAATTAAAAGCCTAGCTCTGTAAACCCTTTGTGAAAATGTGTACCTAATTATACTGAATGTGCACTTGTAGTGTACATCAAATATTTAAAGTATTTTAAAACTGTACTTGCAAATAATAATACTGACAATAATAAAAGAGCAATTAAATGTGCTTTAAGTGAGTACATGTTCTTTACTAGTTTTTAGAACAAGAGTTGATTTAAAATGTCAATTTCAATGTTTTAAAGTACATTGTAAATAATTGCTTTAAGAATATTTTGTTGTGCTGTAAAAATAAGTACACTTCTAACATACAAAAGCAAAGTCTCTGATTATAATATATTTATCAAAACTGTGGTGTGCTATTTGATATTACATTTGTAGTTAAGACATTTTAAATGTGCTAAATTGCAACTTTATCATTTCAAATGTGCAATTGCAAATACATTTCAATAGGCCTACATAACACACAAGTTTCAGTAAAGATGACATTAAAGTTTAAGTTTACCATAAATGCTTGTCAGAGCAGTTGGGAACATATGTCAAAGACAATAGAAGTTATTAAAAAATGAGACATGAAGATGTACAGTATGTCCTACTTCAGTGGGTAAAATAACTCTAAAGTTTGGCTAATTGGATTCATCAAATTAAAACCATAAAACATTTTGTTTATTATTTAATTGTAAATAACATGCATTCAGTTCACACTCAAGTATATTCTTTAAAGTGTATTATATCTAAACAAGTACTCTTGGTAAAAGTTTGCTAAATAGAAATCATTTTAACAAGGAAAGGCTTTATTCTAAACCATTTAACATTTCAATGCAATAATTCATTTTTGTTTTGAGTCTCTCTAAAAAGTATTCATGCCACTGAAAATTGAAAATAAAATTGGAATCATAACCAGAATAATACAATTCCTTACAATTCCTTAGTTGGAATCCCTACTTACACGAGAATCCTACAAATCAGCACTGATTCATGACAAAGGTAAAATTCCATTTTTTTTCCTGCTGTCAGTTTGTGGGACCTCGTCATTCTTCTAATATACACAGATCATATGGCCTCAACAAAAGTTTGGAACTGAAGTAGAGCCGTTTATGTTTTCACAGCTTCATCACGTGGTGTTCTGAGCACTGTGAGACATTCTGCTCCAGAGACATCTGTGCTTTGACATTAAAAATGAGAGCGTCCGGAAGAGAATCTATTCAGACAGACGCATCACTTCCTCCCGCCAGTGAGCGAGTCTGTATAACTGACGTGGCAGATGAGCCACAGTACGGTCCAGTGTGGATGAGTTCCTGAGGGAACGTTCCAGATGTGCAATATTTACTTTATCAATTTCATCTCACTACTGTTTTTTTCATGTTGGAATGGTTGGAGTCCCAGACCAAAACAGCAGCAACAGAGGGTAAAAACACACGTCAAACATATGTGTGGCAAAATCTTCCAAGTCACTTAAGAACAATACGGTTTTGAGCTGCTATAGTCTAACAGTATGAGAAGAACTCTAAATTCAGCAGAATACATGAGCACAGAGCTGAGCGGAGAAGAGTGGAGAAAGCTGACTCAGACAGTCACTGCTCATAATATCAGATCCACAATCGGTCAGCATAAGCCTCAACTTGGCAGAGACCTGATCCACCTTCCTGTTCCTTTTGACGGACTGTCTGAGATGACTGATGCTCCTCCAGAAGTCTGCAATAACACCAGAGTGAAGAACCTCTCTACATAACACTACAACGAACAGAGTATGACTGTCAAAAATACAAATACAAATTCACCCAATTTTTTTTCCAAAAAGGACATCTTCCAAATCTTTTCTTCAAGACGTTCAATAGCTAACTACCATTAGAAGGGATGAAGGTGAAATTGCAACTTCATAACAAATGAGTAGATTTGAGTTTTTCTGCTGACATATAGTGATCTATCTACTCATTTCCTGTCACCTCCATCAGGGCTATATAACTAATTATAACTAGATATAACTAATGACTTTCTGCATTTATAATTAAAGTTGTGATTAGACAGATGTAGCTACAAATCATTTCTTCTGTATTGTGACGTACATGAGTCTCAAGCTTTAAAATGATTTTGATCACTTGAAGAGGAAACCGATTCCATCATTTGGTGTGTTTTTTGTGCAAAGTGCTATAAGGTGAAAGCGCTACAAGGAATTGTCACGGGTCTGTTGAGTCATATATTGCTGATATACAACATGTGCATTTGGAAGTCTTGGGAGAGCAAACAATGGAAAAGCACTGACTTTGAGAGGTCCTTCATGCACCACAGCACAGTCATGGTAATAAGATACCAGTTGCAGGGGGAAACAACAGGGAACTGACATCTTTCTAATTCAGTTCAAATTATATACAAAATCTATGTCATACAACATTTTGTGCATGTGCATTTTGTGCACAGTTCTACAGGGTCATCTGACAGGATTTGACATTTGAGTTCACAGACAGGAATATACTAGATTAAATTCAACTGAGGCTCTATCGACTCTAGTCGATAACTTTTACTTGTCCCTCAGCTCAACAAAAAAGCAGTTAATTAGCACCAGAGGGACAGTCTTAATTTGTGTAAAAAAAAAAAAAAAAAGAGAAAAACAAGAGATAAAACATTTTCATACAATAAACACTGAAATAAAATGTATTAGCAAAAATCTCATTAAAAAAAGTACAGTCTGGGTCTAAGAGGGTTTCCTCAGAATTAAGGCAATAAATCATGATTAGACAGAAGACACCTATGGAGATTTACTGCTAATCACAGAACCAGCTTTACTGACTAAATGCACATGACAATCGCCATTAATCACGTTCGATTAATCGTGCAGCCCTACAATCAGGTGTCAGTCAGGATTGAAGCATACAGTCAAGTAGATAGCTGAGATCAATGGCTGAATGGTTTATGGAGCAGTAATCCCATCTGATTAAGAATATTGACTGCCTAAAAAGCTTTAGGGTTGTGCCATACTAAATGGAAAGCATTTTGACCCACAGCCAATCAACTGTATAGTGAAGCGTATAGTGAAGCAGACAGCTATTGGGCAGCATCTATTACCTAACATGAGGAATCTAACACAGGGAAAGCCACACATTAGTCAAACACAGAAGAAAATTTTTTTTACATGACATTTAAGGACAGGCTAATCTGAAATGGATGATAGCACAACTATAAAACAGCATGCAAATGGGTAGAGTAGCTCTGTCTACAAAAGGTTTGGTTGAAACTAGCTCCACATCATCAGATACTAACAAAATGGAGTATTTCCAAAACCATAACATCCTATACAGTGCGCTCCAGTCTGAGGATCAGAATTATTATGACAATTTCATCAGAGATTAACTACAGACATATAGACAGAGCACTTAAACTGCTATTCTTTGTTATAACAAAGTACAATGTCAATATATTTGGCAGCCATATTTGCAACACTTCTTCAATCTACTACAATGGGCAAATTTTGAAATGTCAAAACTGCTTGCCAAGCTTACATTTAAAGTGGTCATGAAATTCTGTTAATGTTTGAGCTAGAGTCAGTTTCCAAGGCAGAAGAAATGTAATTATATGCAACCACAATGATTGCAGGAATCTGTTTCAGCATGGTGTTTGCTCTTGGTTGCTTAATTTTCGGTATACAGTTTTAAAAGTATTAATATTACTTTTCATATTACATTGGTCCAGCCAATGCACATGTGCAGTTCCAAACAAATCCAAAAACTTCAGATATACCAAGATGGTGCACACATTATTATGAAATAAAAATATTTAGGGTTAGTTCACCCAAAAAATAAACTTCTGTCATTAATTACTCACTCTCATGTCGTTCCAAACCAGTAAGACCATAAGACCTGTTCATCTTCGCAACACAAATGAAGATATTTAAAAAAACAAATCTGAGAGCTCTCTGTCTCTCTTTATAGACAGCAATGCAACTGCACTGTTTCCAGGTCCAGAAACGTAGTAAGGATAACGGTAAAATAGTCCATGTGACATCAGGGGTTCAACTGTAATTTTACTAAGCTATGAGAATACTTTTTGTGCGCAAAGAAAACTATAATAACAATTTATTCTTCCCAAGTTACCATTCTTTCGCCATTACCATAAAACGTAATCAGGATGCGACAAAGAAAACCTAAGACAGTTGAGCAACTAAAAGCCTGTATTAGACAAAAATGGGACAACATTCCTATTCCTAAACTTGAGCAACTTGTCTCCTCAGTTCCCAGAAGTTTGCGGACTGTTTTAAATAGAAGAGGGGATGCCACACAATGGTAAACATGGCCTCCCAACTTTTTTGAGATGTGTCGATGCCATGAAATTTATAATCAACTTATTTTTCCCTGAAAATTATACATTTTCTCAGTTTAAACATTTGATATGCCATCTATGCTGTATTCTTAATAAAATACTGAAATCTGAAACTTCCACATCATTGCATTCTGTTTTTATTCACAATTTGTACAGTGTCCCAACTTTTTTGGAATCGAGTTTGTATTTTACTGATGTCCTTGCTATGTTTCTGAACCTGGAAACATTGCAGTTGCACTGCAGTCTATGGAGAGTCAGAGAGCTCTAAGATTTGATCAAAAATACCTTAATTTGTGTTCAGAAGATGAACAAGGGTCTTACGAGTTTGGAACAACATGAGGGTGTGTAATTAATGACAGAAATTTCATTTATGGCTGAACTAACCCTTTACAGTATGGAACAGTACATGGCAGATTTTGATGCCCATTCATGTAATGAACTTTGTTTTGGATGCCCAAAACAGCTGCCCAGAGGTGTTGCAGAGGGAACAGAATTTTCTTGAAAGGGACTTTGGTGTGCGTCTCAGGATACAGACTGTTTCTACGGGAAATGGAACTTGTACCAGCAGCTGCACTGATGTCATAACTTTCCCAATTGGCGACTGGTTCTTTTATTTAGAAGGTGGGACTTTTTGCAGTTTCTCCAATTTATAGTAATATGAGTGTCCCGTCTTGATATATATATCATATTTATACTATTATTCTCCCTGAGAAAAACTTCCAACACTCACCAGCACTCGATCTCCGACCTTAAGGTCCTTCTCTCCCCCTTTCTTCACAGATCCGCTGTCAGACATGTTGGATCCAGACTCATTGCCGGTTTTGACGGAGCTGTTGAGCATGCCTTCTCTGAGTGGCATGACCACACGTTGACCAGATGCTCCCGCACCACCCTGCAGCTGTGCGTTCTGCTGCTGCTCATCGCTCCCGTCTCCGATGGGTTGTCGCGTGAGCTTGGAAGGCCTGGTGAAGATGCCCTGCAAAGGCTGGCACTCGAAGTAACGCACTCCATTGACAGAGCCATCATTTTTTCCAACCAGGTCATTCAGCACCACTCCAGCCCACTGTCCTGGGGAAAACTGGGTCTCTCCAAGATAGGCGATGACTCCTGGTTTGACTCCGTTCACCCAGACACGTTCACCAACCACAAAGTCCCCGGCCACCTCATCACCCACCTCGGAGGCTTTGGAGCTGGACTTGTCTGAGGCGTTGCTGCTGGGGGTGGGAGTCGTCTGCTTGTAAGGGCAGCAGCCTGTGAATAAAAAAGGAATTTGATAGTAGATTATGAAAGGAAATAGTCCAGGTTCAACACGACAAAGCTCAGTTGACATAACTTGTGGCACATTGTCAGCTGCAAGAGAACTGCCTGTGTGTTCTCTCACAGAACTGTGTGTACAATAACAGACTTACAATGGAGGTCTATGGGGCAAGGCATTCTGGTGGGTTCTCTGTAGCCCGAACATTTTGAAGTATTAATATTCATTCTGCCATGCAAAAATGTGTTATTTGAGACATACAGTCTAAACCATCTTTTAGTGGTGGAAATACTGGTGTAGGTGGATGAACTTCTAATTATGCAATACCGATGTAATTACTGAGGGCAGAGTTTGCTACACATAAACAGTGTTTTATATAGTTGCATTATGTCCCTTTTCTTGTATCCCTGTGTGTATTATTTCTGTCTCTCTAGTTTATTGGATATTAATACTAAAATGGTGCATTTGTTTTGAATGAGATCCAATCACCCAAGTAACTTTCTGTTCACCCTGCTTCCATCTGGAAAGCACTTTCATAGTCTGATGGCCAAAACTGAGAGACTTAGGAGAAACTACTTTCCTCAGGCCATCAGGCTCCTAAACTCAGCCTCTTAACATCTAAAGGACTTCATTAACACAATCACCATACACGTTACTTGACATTGTCTCTGCACGAAGCACTTTCTGGTTTCATTGCTGCTATGTAACAACCTGCACTGTTGTACTTTACTTCAATTTTTTCTCTGAACATACCTCAGCATATTCCTCACTTGTACAGTACATTCCTGTTTCTTTAAATATTAATTATAAATTCTCCTTTCTGAGATTATTGTGTAATGCCCTGTACTCTGAGGCTCTTTATATTATTTTGTATAGTCTTTTTATCTTATATCCATGTTTTGTACTTTCTTTGTCTTATACTTGTCTAAATTTGCACAATCTATGGAGCAGACCTAACTTACATTTCACTACTGGTTATGTATCATATATATAACTGAGTATGTGACAAATAAAAAAAATCTTGAACCTTGTTCTTAAATCTTGAGTGGAAATGATTTCCTGTAGTAACTGATAGTGTGTCAGTTTCATCTGTTTGGGATCGCAAGATTTTCAATGTTTTTGAAGAAGTCTCTTAAAGAAGAATGCATTTATTTGATTAAAATACAGTAAAATAACAATAATGTCAAATATTATTGCATTTTAAAAGAACTGTTTTCTAATTTAATGTTTAATATGCAATTTATTGTTTTGATGGCAAAGCTAAGTTTTCAGCAACCATTACTTCAGTTTTCATTGTCACATGATCCTTCAGAAACCCTCAAGGTTTGTTTCTTCTATTCTTTTATTTATTTATTCTTTTAGGAAATTGTTACTTTTTTAATTATGTTCTGATGTTATGAACAAAGTTCAAAAGAACAGCATTAATTTGAAACATAAAATCTTTTGTAACTCTGTAAATTGTCACTTTTAATCAATTTTAACAGCACATTTTATCACTGTAAATTTTATCAATTCTAACACTGTAAATTGTCACTAATGCATCCTTGCTGATTAAACATGAAATAAATATTTAAAAAGTTTAGTTAAAGAAATTTTGGTTGCACTTTATTTTACAGTACGTGTACTAACATGTACTTATAGTGTACTTACAATGTATTTATCTAAATAGCTTTGGTAACACAAGGTAACTACATGGGGTAGGGTTAGGTTTAGGGGTAGGTTCAGGGTTAGTACCTAGTTATGACATAGTTATTGTAATTACTATAATAAGTACATAGTATGTACATGAGGAACAGGACTGTAAAATAAAGTGCTACCGAAATTTTGAACAGTGTACCATGTGTACCATGTGAATAGTGTACCATGGTACAACAGTGTATTACTTCCTCGATGTTGACACCTGATCATAACATCATTTTCCTTATACAGCATGTTTTTAATCTTCATCATACAAAGTTTGGTGAAAATATTAAACATTAATGTCATCATTAGGTGATTCAAATTTCAAAAAGTATTGTAATGTGAATTATCAGAAGGAAATTCGACTTGAAACTGGTTATTAATAAATCGATGAGGTGAATCGAAAGACATCCATTTTAATAAAGTGTAATGTTCTCTGTATTTCACAGCATATGTTGTCAATGTCAAAAGTTGTTACACAGCTCATTTAATGCATGGCATCAGAAAACTTTCATAATTTGGCTCATGTCTGGATGTCTCTCCAGCCTCCATGAAAGGTGGAGCAGAACTCTAATTTCTAAACGAATCTGGGTCAGTGGGATTTACAGTGAAACAGTTGATGAACCTGGGTGCTTTGCACATTTGCCTCTTACCAAATAGCGCTTGAAGGATACTACAGTGATGATGTGTGAGCCACGGCATGTATTCAGTCTGTCTGTCACATCTCAGCATATGTGTGTGGGGGGTTATAGTTGCTGGGGGAGGGGTTGATGACTGCTTTTGTTTCTCACGATTTGTTTCTTTCGACATGTTCTTGGACTGATAAAAATGGAGATTAAAGATCTTTGATATGAAGAATTTCTAGGCTCCTTTTCAATCAAAAAACATCCTGACGTTCACTGTTGTTTATAAATGGTGAAAAGCAACACAGGGCCGGTGTGCCTCTTAAGAGCTGACAGACTGTCTACGTTGAGAATTTTGGATGTTATTCAACTATTATTGAGGTCAGTAGTCTACCACACAGAAGCAGACGTGTAAACGTCAGCAGTAATGGAAATATATAAACAAATCTCCTTTTTTGGCAGAAAACAGAGTGGAATACAAAAACTAATAAGGCGAAATGCAGCTTGCTAAACAGTCAAGAACTTCTTTGCATCTCGTAGGTCAAGCAAACATGTTTAAGCTTCCATTTACCATATTTGATGGGCACTACGTATATGCTTCAATCAGTATTTATATGTAAAAAAAAAAAAATAAAGTCTAAATTATTTATGTTCATCATTTAAAGTAATGATATGGATTACTTTAACCATGCCTTTATGGAATATTTGAAGCTTAAACCTATTAGTATGTTCCAATGGAGGGTCAGAAATATAAAGTAAAATCCATTCCTGGTACATTCTGTATAAAGTTGTATGTATAATTTGGACCATTGATGAACAGCTCTGTTGTGCAAAGTACAATATAGTACATAGCAGCAGATTGTAAATTAATTATAACTTAAATACAATTTACTAAGTGGAATGTACTATTTTAATAATACATTAATGGTTTTGGGGCAGTGTTGGAAGCTCCAAAACACATTCCCATTCACTGTTTATTGCATGAAACACAGCAGCCTGGACTTTCGAATATATTTTTGTGTGTACCAAAGAAGTATGAGTAAATGATGACAGAACTGTCCATTTTACTCAACTACTTTTGGAAATTACTAGGGCTGTTCGATTCCACAATTTTTGGAATCGATTCCAATTCCCATTCCTGGTCCTTGAATTGATGGGATCCCAAAACAACCTCACTGTTGTTTTCAATTCTTTTCCAATTCTTGTTTTTTTAGATTGAAGGAACCTAATCTCACCATGATGACTCCAGGATAAATCGTAGACTGTATCCTTCCTATAATATGAAGCTTTTTCTACGGGGAAAAAAAAAGAATATTTTCTGTTTTGTTTCTGTTTATTTTAATGAATTTAAATGTGTGCAACCTTTGTAGGATGTAGCCTTGCATTTGAGAGACTCCCATAGATAAGCTTAGTTGAACTGAAAAAGACTCTGAATGAGGAGTCGATTCCCCTTGATGGAATCGATTCGATTCCCAATGCCTTGGAATCGAAGAATCGATTCTTTTTTTTTTTCTAATTCACATTTATTTATTTAGCAGTCACTTTCCTCCAAAGCAGAAAATGAGGATCATCACAAGTAACATATAGATTTTTCTCAACGCAGTGAAACATAAGCAGGAGTGTGTGTGCATGTGCATATGCCGGGAATACACGAGCACTACACTACGGTAGAGAAAACTAGGCCCATTCAGGAAGTCCCGGCCCATTGCGGAGCTCGAGCGGAGGCTCTGGTGCATTTCTTGCCCAAGTGGCTGGGTTGCTACGGTAACACTAGATCAGTAAGGGAAAAAAAGAAAAAGGAGTGATGCAGGAAGAAGAGAAGAACAGAGTCCTCACTTTACTATTGTGCCTGCACTCCTCCTCCCACCATCTCAATCCCACCATTCAGCAGCACAAGCTAACACAATGACCCCAGCTCAGCCTTTAACCGCCCCCTGCACACACACACACACACACACACACACATTTCTATCTCAGAAGCTCTCTGTGAACTCACTCCTCCACCGGACACATTCTCTCTTTGAAGTATCTCCTGATATTAAAAACTTGGATTCATAATATGAATGTAACTTTTCCAATAGTAGTTTTTGGTTACTTTATTTTAAGATGGCCTTGTTACAGTTTATTAGACAATTATACAAAATATGAGGCAATATTAATTAACATGTACTTACTATAGGGTTAGGCTTTAGATTGGGGTTAGTTGCTTGTAATTATGCATAACTTATTTTTATTGCTATAGTATGTACATGTAACGTGTAACAAGAACACTGTTAAATAAAGAGTTAACGGTTTTGTTTTGTTTTTTTTATTCCAGTTTTATATGCAGGTATAAATGTAATTAACTGTTATTTGAATGCAATTTGTAGATTGATTCACCTAATAACTGACTGAAATGCAAAATGACCAATCCTTAATCAGTCATTTTACACAATATTTAATGACCATGTTGATGTGCAGAGATTTTTCAACATGAACACTGAGTCCAAGGAGGTTGAGCAAACTGAAGGAGGAACTCAATCAGTGATTTTGTCAAGATTTTTCTTCTTGTTGCGCCGAATTCATAGTTCAGTTGCCTGACCTCTTTAAACAGACTTTTCTTCTTTACCTCCAGACTCTATTACATGTGAGGAAGAACCAGTCCATGGAAATTTGTCTACAAAAGATGGAATTTTGGCACATTGCTTCTAGCTCTCATCTGTTAAAAGAGGGGGGGTGGGGGTCTAATGCTATTTCATGCATTCCGAGTTATTATTAAGATTCTCCTGAAAAACAAGGCCAAAATTGGATGCAGTTTGTTTTTCCGGGGCAGCAATGGCATTTTTCAAGTGTGTTTGTTAGTCCACGATATTTTGATGACCAATGTTTTATAAACTAGGCCCGGTTCAAAGCTGGATTTGCACATTGCTTGATACTGAAAGATGGAGCATTCCCAGTGATAAACGAATCAGCAATCCATGATTCGGAACTGGAGGTGGTAAGTGAAACTGCATCAGATTTCTGTATTTTGTTGGCAATCGTCACACAAGTGCTTGTGACTCTTTAGCTCCGCCCACAGCATGTCTCCAGGAGCTCGGCTGTTTTCAGAGAGAATCGTAAAACTGTTTCTTTCTTTTATAAATATGATCTTGGTCTTTGGAAATAAAATATTTGCAATATTTGCACTGGCTTCCAATAGCTGCTCGCATAAAATTCAAGGCATTGATGTTTGCCTACAAAACTACCACTGGCTCTGCACCCATTTACCTAAATGTGTTACTTCAGACTTATGTGCCCTCTAGAAGCTTGTGTTCTGCAAGTGAACGTCACTTGATTGTGCCATCCCAAAAAAGCACAAAGTCACTTTTACGGACTTTTAAATTAGAGATGTTCCGATACCCTTTTTCTCTTCCCGATACCGATTCCGATACCTGGGCTCAGGGTATCGGCCGATACCGAGTACTGATCCGATACCTGGGTGTATATCTGTATATACAGCTGTATATACTACTAGCCCTGTGTAAATTGCTAGAATTTTTTTATGGTGTGCTTCAGACAGATCCCTCAATAAAACATGAACAAATACATGGTGAACTACTGTATTTATTACAGTATTTTTATTATCTAACATGAATTTGACAGTATTATTTATTTTCTTATGCAAAAAAGAACTTCAAATGCAGCCAAAAATCTAACACCGCAAACTAAAAAAGGTATTTAAGTTTTACAATATAACTGTATAAAAAAACTGCAACAAATAAGTCTAGGAATATAAAAAAAGATCTATTAATCAGATAATCTCTAACAAGTAAAAAACAAGTAAAAAACAAGCAACCATCTAGGCATAATTATTATTATTATAGAGATGTATTATTATTACTGTAGGCTACAACAGTAGCTTTATATATTGTCAATTTACTCATGTAAACCAAACATTTATTTTAATGGGCTGCCATGAAGATCTTTGAGTGTCTGTGTTTATGATATGACAGTATTCTCAAATGAAACGGTAAATTCTCATGAAGTGACGGTTTATGCGGTCGTGTCCTCATGACACACAGCAGAGACTACAAAACAGCGAGCTCTCGCGCATCTGTGCCAGTCACCCACAGAGATGTAGATTTTGCGGGAGTAATATTTAAATAGTATTTTGCAGTTTAATATTCACAGACACTAGTATATATTCGGCTACTGTCTGGAGCCCTGCGTTTTGACTTACACGGAAGCGACTGAACGCAGTTGCCGGTACTGAATATACTCGAGAGTCTGTAACTACCGGTACTACAGAGACATACTGCTAACCACTGATCTATAATATAGTAGCGGCTTCACTGTGTTTTGGCAGTTTAGAATGTGATGAGTGATCCAGTCATATATAGATAAGGGCTGCTAACGCGTTTTCATTTCTTCTTCGCTGCTCTAAACAGGGGTTGCTTGTGGCAACACAGCACAACTTCCTGTGTTTTCAATGCATTTTGAGCAGCGAAGAAGAACCGTGCAGCGGTTAGGCAAAGCTTGCGGTCATAACTAGGTCTTTTTTAAGAAAATGGTATCGGATCGGTATATGGGTTCATGTACTCGCCGATGCCGATGCCAGAATTTGTTGTGGTATCGGAGATATTTCCGATACTAGTATCGGAATCGGAACAACTCTATTTTAAATTCAATGTTCCCTCCTGGTGGAATGACCTCCCCCAACTCAATCCGAGCAGCTGAGTCCTTAGCCATCTTCAAGAATCGGCTTAAAACACAACTCTTCCATCTTTATTTGACCCTCTAACTTTAACACTCACTATTCTAATTCTATTCTTTAAAAAATCTAACTACCTTTCTAATCTTTTTGTATTCTATTTTCTTTTTCATTTATTATGCAATTGCATATGTATGTGGGTGTGTGTGTGTGTAAAGACCTCTAACTAGCTTGCTCTATTCTTTTATTTTTTATTCTATCTGTTTTCTTTATTTATTATATTATTTAAAATCCCATGCTACGTGTACTGTGTTAACCTAACTGAAACTTGTTATAGCACTTATATATCATTGCTCTTTTTGTTGTTTTTGATTGCTTCCACTGTCTTCATCTGTAAGTCGCTTTGGATAAAAGCGTCTGCTAAATGAATAAATGTAAATGTAAATGTAAATATGAAGGATGCAATACTATTTTATAGGTACTGAAGATTAACATGAGATTGGGTGTTATGTCCCCTTTAAATCAAGTTTGTAACATCAGAAGAAAACATTTAGTGTTAGCGTCACCACAGTATCAGAAATATTTTGAGACCTGTCAGTGGTCCTGTCAAAGAAAGTGACTCAGCTGATGTTAGGCAACTCAGTGCTTTTCTAACATATCTAAAAATATGAAGGGAACGCTTACTTCATGCAGCTTTCTTCACTTATCAAACAATTCTGGTAGTAGAATCTTGAAAATTCCATCTAGCTTAAACATAAAGGCATACTCTGAATGATAGTATGTAGGGAAATATAAGTCTGAATCAGAGCGTTTTGTCCAAATTGAGGTGTTATCACTCTGAAACATTTCTTGAAAATAATTTATCCATCCATCTTTTCATTCATTCTCCAAACCACTTGGTGGTGGGGATACTTTTTTTCCTTTAGGGTTTTCTGGGGAACTGATGACAATCTGTGACACTGATTTCCATTGTGGGCAGCCAATCAGATTGAAAATCTGGTCATCTCAGTCTATATTATCCATCAGTCAGTGTGTAAATGGCAACCGGATTTAATGGGAGTCATTTTGAGGCAGAGAGAAACTGAGAAACTACACTTAGGAAATATGGTAAAGAACCATGCAGCACTATTTTAAAGCAAAAAACGCTACGACCAGAGCATTCATAAAGAATTCATACAAAACAATTATCTGGTCTAAAAACACTAGAAAAGCACAAAAAGCTGGTTCAGAGAGTCTTGTGTCTAAAACAATGTGCTACTCATTTCCTGTGCCTGGGCTGCATATGTAAGAAATCTTTGGGGGAAACTGGTTTTGGGAGTGTACAGAGCATGAGTCTGTGGGCGGCTGACATGCATTTTACTTGACCACAGGATGCTTATAGTGTTAACCAGTTTATACATTAGTAGATTGCAAAATTAATGGTTAGTTATTAACTTTGAAACCATGTGTATGCTGAACGTAAACACTGCTCATTATGTTGATTACGTTCTTGGTCCAAAATGGAATTCTCCAGAATTGCAGAATAAATTATGTTATTATTGACTTCTTTGTGCGCAAAAAGGTATTCTCATAGCTTTGTAAAACTACAGTAGAACCACTGATGTCACATGGACTATTTTACCGATGTCCTTGCTATATTTCTGTGCATTGATTGTGATAGTTCCCTTGCTGTCTATGGAGGGTCATTGAGCGCTCAGATTTTGTTAAAAATAAATAAAAATAAAAAGTAAACGAAGGTCTTACGGGATTGGAATGACATGAAGGTGAGTAATTAATGACAGAATTTTCATTTTTGGGTGAACTATCACTGTTGCTAAATATATGAACGGTCACATTATATGCCATTTTTTAGGTGTAGTCTACAAAAAAAAATAAAAAAAATAAACAGCCTATATACAATCATGGCCAAACGTTTAGCAGTGACATAAATTTTGTGTTTTGCAAAGTCTGCTTGTTAAGCTGCTGTGGTGTTTTTTCACATTGTTTCTAGGTTATTGTGTAGAGCCGGGATGGGCAATTTACGGCCTGCAGTGTCTTTTAGTATTGCCCACTGGATTATATTAGACTCGGATGATCAGTTTTAAAACTTTTGGAAAGTAAGTCATGTAAAGATTGCTTTCAGTTAATACTGTCTCCAAACAGAGGAGGTCGGTAGTTTTCAACCACTCACCTATTAATTACAGCACAGTAGGACATGCACTCTAACGTAGACATTTACTAACATTGGCAAAAAAAAAAAAAAGATTTAAAAACAGACCATGAAAACATTTTTTTTTTCTGGTCAAGATGGTAAAAAGATTTTCTTTTTACCAAGCTCAGGGGAATACCAATATGTTTGGAAATCTGTATTTTTATTTAATTGGCCATTACACCACTGTTCACAAACAACAACGGGGACGCCAGAGTTGCACTTGCCTCAAATTTCAAAGGTAAAATGCATAGTAAACAAAATCATTTTTGTCAAATGCATGACAAAAATGTTAGAAAAATGTCTGGTCGTAGCATAGAAACACTGAACAGAAATGTTTGCCCTTAACTGTGGGATCTTGGGGGTTCCTATTCTTGTTTCCATGGGTCCTTGGGTTAATTGTTTAAATTTAAGGCCATGAAAACTCTTAAGTGGTACAAAAAGTCTTAATTACAAAAGGTCTTAAATTTGGGGACTGAAAAACAAAAATTGCTATGTAGATGAAAGGGTTAGTTCACCCCAAAATTTAAATTCTCTCATTAATTACTCACCCTCATGTCATTCCACACCCATAAGACCTTTGTTCATCTTCAGAACACAAATTAAGATATTTTTGATGACAGAATGCAGTCAGATTTCCTTTAATTGACTGCCTTTGTAATTACACCTTTGACGCTTCAAAAACTTCATAAAGAGATCGGAAAACAAATCCATATGAAGCGGTTTCGTCCAAATCTTCTTTAGAACACTGATTGTTTTTTATGATGAAGTCATCCGTGAACATAAGCTGCAGCTCGACCGAACCTGAATAACGCACAAAAACTAACCTCTTCTAAAAGCCTTTAAAACTTATGATATGCTTATCATACGCTTATAATCGACAAATACTGAAGCAGCAAAATTTAAAAAAAAAAAAAGTCTGTCACCGTTCAGCACAAATGAAATATATACTCTTTTGATTTTTATGGTCTTTATTTATTTATTAGCTTATTTGGTTGGTTGGTTTTTTTTTTTTTTTTGGTGACATATAAACCACGCTTGTGTTCATGCACAACACTGAAATATTTTCTTCATGTTAAAATGTTTATATAAAACTTTGTTAAAAAGTACAAGCTGAAATGCTTGCATTCCTGAAGTCCCATTTTGCCACAAGCACACACTCTTCTTCTTCAATCTCTCAGAACAGCCATAGGACTGTAATCAAAGCTAGTGCATTTCTCTCGTATCACAGACGGTTATCATTAGACCACAGGACACGACGCATTAATACTATGGTGTGAAATGTTAAAAAGAGCAGGCTACCATATTTTACCCACGCAGTTATAAATACCATGAGTTGTCTTTGCCAAACATAAAACACATACTATTGGTAGAGACTGTAGAAAAACAAAGCGTTGATATAAAAAGACTTAGAGGGCGATAAATGTGAGTTTGGAGTAAAATGGCTTTTTAAACAACCCTTAAGGAAAATCACGTTTGACGACTTCATTATGTGAAAAGAACAAGAGTTTCAGATTTTCACTGCACTTCCTGCATGTGTGTGATTTACGAACAAAGCATTCCGCAGTCTGTTTGTACCACGACACACAAACTAATGTAAATAACATGGTCTGGTCTGGCTGTGGCCACGTCACCGAGGCAGGGAATATCTCACAGTGATTTATGTAACCAGTGTCTGTGTCCCCAGTGTCAGCACTTGTCATCCGATCTCAAAGATAATTAACCACATTAATCACAATTAACCACAACTCAGATCAAACTGTCAAGGAATAAAGCAATCTGCACACACTGATATTAACAAATGGTCTACCGTTTTGTAAAAAACAGAGTTGAAGAGTGATCAAATTGTGCTACTCTGCCATTCATATGTTAAGGTCAGTGTGATTTGTTTCTTTTTGTTTTAGAAAAGAAGTCTCTTAAGCTCACCAAGGCTGCAGTTATTTGAATAAATATACAGTGTCATGTGATCCTTCAGCAATCATTTCTTATTATAATCAATGTTGAAAACATTTGCGCTGCTCAATATGTAGAAATGTGTTTTGCATTTCATGATTCTTTGAAGAACAGAAATAAAGATTGTTTCAAAGGCCTGTTCACACCAAAAAAGATAACTATAAGGATAACGATATTAGCATGAATAAAAGTATTAATTTATTAAAAAACAAATCTTACTGGCCTCAAACTTTCGATTGGTTGACAGTAGCAAAAATGCAACAGAGGCTCTCTGGTTCCATTTCAGTAAAAAATGTCTCATTTCAGTCAAACCACTGCAGTTCAACTGACAACAGCTGACTCATCCCTTGCAGGCATTGAGGTGGTGCTTTGATATACGAACCATTGTAGTGCATGATAAACATGGTCATATACCATGATATTTGCATTGTACAGTTACCACGGCATCAAATACCAGGGCATTGTGTCCAAAAAAACATTGTAGCTTTTTTTATATATATATATAATAATCCACCCAACATGGAATCTACAACATTAGAGTACAGGAGGACATGACACAGATTTCTGCCAAAATGCACACTTGCTTCAATATTTTCATTACTTATTATAAAATAAAATAAAATAAAATATCTAATGAAAAGCTTAATTTTAAAAAATAAGATGATGCTGATAAGATAAATGCAAATAATGCTGGTGCAGAGGTGTGTCTGAAGATTATTTCTGGCCCTAGTGATGGCTAATAAGATGAGACATATCACTGGCTTGTGTGGGTCTGAAGCTGACTTACTGTCTTTTTGAGCCGCAGGACTGGTTGATGGGCCAGCAGTTGTTCGTCCCACTGGACTGGAGTGTTTAGGACCCCTGCCAGGGATCTTCAAGCCACTGGACTTCAGCATGTTCATTATGTCCACTGGAGAAACTTCAGGTTTGCAGCTTATTAAGGGTTTTTCTCGAGGCACTAGATGTGATGATGGCGGATATCCCTCTCCATTCTACCTGCGGGACTGAAGACAACCATCATGAGTGTTTGAAACACACAGCTGGATGCACTTTACTATATGAATGGCCTTGAATGGCCCATGTTCAGTTCATAACAGGATACTGGCTGAGCCACAGCATCAATAATGTGACGCTTCAGGGCAAAGAAAGACACAAAAGCAACATTTTATCGTTTGGATGAGGCTAATACAATGTTATCGACACCGACAGACTGAGAATGCGTTGTTTTGCCAATGAGTGATAAATCAGTAATAAAGCAAGGTCATTTTAGCCTATCTGTGAAGTGAAACCCATTATCCACTGAGGTCGGCAGTTTCGATATTCTGTCATCACAGCTACCGTCCAAACCCTAAATTTGCTCCTTTAAAAACTAACTCCGCGAATTTCACTTCAAAAGGCAGATAACTGCAGCATAAAGCGTATAATATATCCTAAAACCGGCGGAAGTTTAGTCTGCTGGCTCATTTGCGCCGTGGACTCCGCTGCTCTATTGTTTTGGCTCTTCACTGCGGCGTGATCGCGACCGTCTTCACACGCCCCTGTCAAGCGACATAAAGCCGACCCGCTCTCACAAACAGCACCATTAGCCTACCTTATGAAGTCCAAATCCTGTGAATTATCAAGAAGTCGGCTCCGGCGAACTTCAGACAGTCTGTGTAGGGATGGCTCTGTCGGCTCCCCGGCATGAGATTTGTCAGCGTCTGCCACTCCCTTTGCTCTCTCTCTCTCTCGCTCGCTCTCTCTCTCTCTCTCGCTCCCACACGGATGCGAAAAATATGGATGCTGAGCTAAGCTGGCAGTGAGAGTGGGACAGGATGCGAGGCTCACAGACACCGGCACATTTTAGGAAAGCTCTTTTACACACAGATACCTAGAAATGTCAAAAGACAAAAATGACACCGAAAGTGTGTCAAAGTGTAGGGTGAGCAAATGGTTTCTGAATAGACGGGGGTCATTAAACAGGAGGGGTAAATGTCTTCAGGCTCACATGCCGTTTTAGCGACGTCCGATTCGTGAATCGTTCTTTTTGAGTCGAATCTTTTATATGAATCGGGCGAACAAAACTGGTGGTCACGAATCGCACTGATTTCGTCCGACTCTTGGACGATTCAAACAGAAGTTATCGCATTCATTTGATAGCAGCGGCAAAACAATGGAAATATGAACAAATGAAAAAATAAAAAACTTGCAACGAACCAGGGCTGCATGTTAAGTTAATTTAGTCGCTTGATTTTGTAAGATGGATTGACTGCAGCAAATTGAACATTGCGGCAAAATTACTGTTACAGTCTTTGTAATCAAACTTAACTGATAACATATTAAACATAAATAATTATTCCTGGCTTTACTGTAACGAGCATGTAGCATATGCCGGGGGAAGACAGGGGACCATAAAGAATAATCGTTACTGAATCGCTTAACCGGTTTGAACATATGTTCGAAAGAACCGATTCCCACGAAACGAGTCGGACTTCCTATTAGCTAACTACTACAGTTTTGGATACTCTGTTATCCCTACTGGAATACTTCTGCTTTAAAAATAGGCCAAGCTTGTTTTGGCCATATAATTGTTAAACCAGTATCTATCTACCACTAGATTTTTGACACAAACATAAAAGAAGCATGGGCAGCCCAGCCGGAAACTCAAGCAACAAGTCCAGCTGCTGTGGAATTTATGTATTTCCGGCCATGGATTAAATTATTGAATAAAGACCGCTTGTCCACAACACAGACACGTCATCTGAAGATTCTTAAAATTAAATCAAAATGAAATAAAATAATAATATAAAAAATACAAGAAACACAAAAGGTGCAAAAAAAAAAAGATCATAAGATCTTTTACTTAATTTTCATGCCTTTTTATTCATTTGTCGATGCATACAATTCCACAAACATGATCATGAGGAAATTAAAACATGCTTAAAATACCTTTTAAATATGTAAGAAATGTGTAAGAAAAGTAGAAGTTGAAAGTAATGAAGATCCTGCTATATTACTGAACCAACAAATCATCAGCTGGTCAGGTAATAAGCTAAATTCATCATAACCAAAAATGCATCAACTGATTCCTTTGCATGTCATCTTTCATTTTAAAATAAACATAGTTATTATTCAAATCCTCATACATAAAACACAGAGCTTAGCCGTAATAAAAAAAAAAGAAAAAAAATTCCTGGTCCTCCAACTAGTGCCCTTTTCTTTAGCATGTGAAATAATAGTGCCTGTCTTTAATAGTACAGAAGGTGGTGTAACACAATTATGTGTTTCTCTCCAAAGAAAACACAGAGAGAGGAAAACAGACTGAACTGAGGTGGAGAGAAAGCGAAAAGAACAGAGAGGGCTGGTCATGTTTCAGATGACTACTGAAGAGAAAACAGGAAGCACATTCTTTCTTGTAAACATAAGGCACCACTTTGACTCTTTAATAACAGGAGCTGTACATGTCACATTCTCAAACCAGATAATAACACACTCAAAACTATAACAAGAAGCCTATGCTCTTATAAAAGGTACGGTGCTGTCACTGGGGCAACAGCTGAAATTAAAATCTTTGCACCTTTCTTTTACGCCTAAACGGTTCATATTAGTACTAAATATGAATATTAGTAATTTAAAAGTAGTAATAGAACATGACGTGTACATTACTTTTTGAAAGGGTACAGCAGCAAAGGACAGTTTTGTACCTTTATTTCTGAAAATGTAGAAACAAATAATGAATGAAAAAATAAGGATGCATAACTGAATTAATAACAAAATACAAGAAAGAAAGAAAGAAAGAAAGAAAGAAAGAAAGAAAGAAAGAAAAAGTGGTCCAAATGTCTTAATGAGTAGTATACTCAATTCATAATCTTTATTGCCCACATACTGTCACCTGACTTGGTCATATTCAGTGAATATGTTTAGTAAATAATTATTGATATGCCATAAAAAGACATCCAGTTGTATTTCCAAAACTCAAGAGTATCCAAAGCTATAAACACAAAACTTTGACAGAATTGTTTTTGTCCCCTCAAGAAAAATTAAATATTGTGAATGTATGCAAATTAAACTACATAATTTAGGGTTAAAACAAACATTTAAAACCTCAAAAAAGTCTGAAATAATCCTCTTATAATTTTTCAGTTATGTTAATGCAGGCTGTTCTTAAGAGATTTGTACACATAATATTTACTCAAAGGTAATAAATTACAGCCATAATTAAACATGGCTGCAGTGCAGAGGAATTTAAAACACTGGAATTAGTTTTAAAGATTTTATTTATTTAAATGTGTGTGTGTGTGTGTGTGTGTGTGTGTGTGTGTGTGTGTGTGTGTGTGTGTGTGTGTGTGTGTGTGTGTGTTTATAAGCACTTGTACTGAAAATGAGGCCTAAATTCAAATGAACAATAAGAAACACTGTTATGCCACCTAGTGGAGAAATACTAAACATCGCCACCTTTCAGGAAAAAAAGTAACGTTCCACATTTAAAAGTGACAGGAATACACAGTTTTTGTGAAATGCACAATGCATAATGGTTTACAGTTCATATCATAAAAAGACATAACAACAAAACATGACACATACAGACAAGGCATTGAGACTTAGCTTTACACGGTATTCAAATCCAAGAATAAAATTCTCCTCTTGCCATCAACCTACAGATTTAAAAAAGAAATGAAAAACGAACGTCTTCAAAATCTATATAAACATTCTAATAAGACTGATTTAATGAAAAATGACATGGTGGAAGAGCTATAAGATGCATATCCACGGTGCTTTGTAAAGTCAAAAGCACGTTAAAGAAGGACCGATGCTGATTAATGTGCGAAGTTAATGTTGAAAAAGTTTTGTTGGAATACATGTAAAAGCTGCAGAAATGCTAACAAGACACAGTTTTGAGTTAGCAACCCACTTGAATCACCACTGTCCTTAATACCAAATATTTCGCAAATACAGCACAACTATCCTTTAATAAAGGGATTGTGATCGCAGCCCTCTAAATATCCATCTAACCATCAAGAATCGGTTCAAAAGAATACAAGAACAAATCCAACTTACTGTACAGTATTTCTTTTCTCATCTATGTGTCAAATTATAGCAGGTTTGAAGCCTGCGTATGAGCTCGGTGACTCGGTGAATTATAGTATGAAATGCAACCAGTTCAAAAGTCCTTTTGTTTACGTTTGTAACTCCAAGAAAACATTTTTATTCTTTGACCTTTCCTCCTCCTCCACCGCCGCATGAGCATCATGCAGGTCTTGGAGAACACTGAAGAGCTTTGATAGTCCATCTACTTTCTTCATTTCTGTAAAATCAAAACAGTCCTTTATTTATGAGAAGCTGCCATATGCAAGTGCCGTATGCAACACATTCTGGGTACACTTTTATCTTGTAAAAAGTGGCATAATAGAAGTTATTGAAACTTATTTTAATTGGCAAAGAAAACATTTCAAATTTTCCCGAGACTCGAACCCACAACCTTATGGTTAGGAGTCGAACTCTCTAACCATTAGGGCACAACTTCCCCTTAGGTCACTTAAGTTGTTTTTTATAAGCATGCCTTAAAAAAACATTACTGGTGGGCAATGATATATTTTAGGATTATTCGGTCCAGGTTTTTTAAAGCTGAAACAGCTCAGAATTATATTTTAGTACTCTTAAGCCTTGTCTTTCAAACCGGGGGGAAATGTTTTTGATAGGTTGAAAACTTACCTCTTACTGAATCTGCTTCCTTAACTCCTTGCTGCTCTCTCAACTTATAATACTTATCTCTGCAAAGAAGTACAAGGGATCATTTTTAGATGATCTGGACTTATAGTAAATTGACCTGGGTTTTAGACAAGAATATAAGGGATGTAATTGTAATTGTCTATTTTTGTATATAATTATGTGTTTATTGTCAATCCTTTCAGCTGACATAAATGAATACACAGTGCCAGGATGTTAATGCTGCATTACCGCATGGCATGCTGGACACTACGCAGATGTTGATAGATGAGCTGAGCCTCCAGATCTGGGTCCAGTGGGTCATACCACTCCTGCAGGGTCACTCCATGCCTGGTTTTATCACAGCCTGGGTCTATGAACATATATGAAATATACTTTTATTCAGCAAGGACACAATAAACCTTGGACCACAAAAGTAGTCATAAGGGTCAGTTTGTAGAAATTGAGATTTATACATCATCTGAAAGCTGAATATTCCCACTGATATATTTAATATTTAACTGAAATATTTAACTGAGATACAACTTTTTGAAAATCTGGAAAGAAAAATCGAAATACTGAGAAAATTGCCTTTAAAGATGTCCAAATGAAGTTCTTAGCAATGCATATTTCTAATCAAAATTAAGTTTGAATATAATTTCAGTAGGAAATTCACAGGATATCTTTGCTTAATATCCTAATGATTTTTGGCATAAAAGAAAAATCAATCATTTTGACAACGATACAATGTATTGTTGGCCATTGCTACAAATATGCTACTTATGACTGGTCTTGTGTACCAGGGACACATTTATAACTTTATAAAAAAATTTTATAATGTAATATTTCCATTACAAATAAATACTGTTCTTTATACTTTCCAATCGCCAGAGAATCATAAAATAAAATCTATTAAAGTTTCCAAAAAAAAATATTAAGCAGCACAATTTTTTTCATCATTGGTAATAGTAAGAAATGTTTCTTGAGCATCAAAGCAGCATATACAAATTATTTCTGAAGGATCATGAGACACTGAAGACACTGAGAGGTGCTAAAAAGTCAGCTTCACCATCACAGGAATACATTACATATTACAAATTCAAAATATAATACATTGGAAAAAATGTATTTTAATTATACTTCACAATATAACCTTTTTACTTTATGTTTCATCCAATAAAAGTATTTTTGGTGAGCAAAACAATCTTCCCAATCCCCCAGAAGGTTTGGTTATCAATAGTTGCAGTACCTGATTTCTCCTTCTGATGGCAGCAGCTCCATCTGTCTGCTTTATAGGTGCCCGGATGATAGCAGCTCATAGTGTTTGTGTTGTGACTGCAGGCTTTCCTCAGAGCTGACAGCCAGTGATTCAACTCGTTTACACTCTACAGCCACACAGAGAGACAAAGAGTATCAAACAATGAGACATCAAATAACCCTTCTGAGGTTTTTCAGGGCTCATTCTTATAAGCTCACCAACAACAAACAAATATCTGAGTCAGTGTCTTTGAATAGCCACATCCGCGATTTATCTGTGAATTCAGTGCAACACTAACTTTGCAGTCGAGGTACAGGGTCTCCTGCAGGCCAGAATCTTCACTTGAGATGATCTGCATGACGTTAGCACTGCCGAAGCACTTCTCCTCCACCTTCTCTACGGCCCGGATCTTTGGCAGCGAAATAGACGAGCTTTTCTGCAGATTCAGAGAACGGAGTCTGCTTAATTTATCTTAGATGCTGTAAAGTGTATGTGGGTGTTTCTATAGACACTTTTGGCCAATTTAAAAAAAAAAAACTAATTTCATCTCAAGTATGCTCCTACACTGTACCCAGGCACACTAACATTTCAAAACTGTTGGTTGTGACTTAAATAATGCAGAATATTTGAGGTAAATTTACTAGTTTATACTAAATTCATATGAAATAAATAATACTGAAATAATTTATTTCATGATTATTATTGTTAACTAACTATTGAAGACATTTTAGTTAATTGAAATAAATCTGAATTAAAGTCCATTTCCATGCAATTTTTCATATAATATTTATGTTTTATTAAATTTAGATTTATATTTTATTAAAATTTAGAAATATTGCTTTTGGGCCTCACTGAAATAAACAAATAAATTATCCAGAAATCAATCAAAACTAAAAGTAAACCTGAAACAAAAATAAATGAAATATAAATAGTAATATTTACTAAAGAATAATAAAAAAAAATGACAAAAACACATTTTGTAAAAAATTAAAAATGTGAACATATAAAACAAATGCAAATTCAAAAAAACGAATAAAACTATGACAGCATAAATATGGTGAAATATTAGTAGTGTAGAATGTAATAAGTTTAAAAAAAATTTTATAATAAAATAATATTTAACAGTTATAATGGTTTTTATTATTTTAATGCCAATACATAAAAGTTATTTGTAAGTAAAAAAAAAAAAACTTCTATTATGAGTCAGGAGTAATGTTGATCTCATAGTAATAATAATGAATACTTTGCTACTCACTTTAGAATGCTGCGTCCGCGAGTACGACAGAGTGTCTTTACTGAGCGTGACATAGTACTTCTTAAAGGGTGAAGTCATGGGCATGCACTTGTCCTTGGTCCTGTGAAGGAAGAGGAAGCCTTCTTTCTCCATAGTGCCACACTGGAGACTCATTCGTGTCTGAAGCTCAAGATCTGTTTTAAAAATAAAGCAAACAAGAGAGAGTCTGAATCAAGGGAAGTGAATCAAATTAGGGTCTTGACTATGAGCTCCATCTCTTAAGGGTCAGTTCATTTTTGGATGAACTACACAATTAAACTTGCAACTACAACATAAAAAAAGCATTGACTATTTAAAGATTGATCAGATCGGACAGGTATGAATGAGTCTCCAGCCAAGCACCGGGATCCACTCAGTTTTTCATCTAATGACTGATTGAGCGCAGCTCACCCTCTGAATCGTGGCAGTTGACCAGTTTATTGATGAAGTCTTTGAGTTGGGTGATGCCTTGCTGTATGGCTGGCTGCAAGCAGACCATCCACGGCTCTTTAGAGCAGCATGCAAGAGTGTCCATATTCCCAATGGTCTGCACGGCCTGAGGAAACACACGAGGCAGTCCCAGTGACGTAAGATGGAATAATGAGCTCTATGAATGTTCTGAGGTCGTAATCCGTGACTACACTGTGACCTAAATAGTGGATGTTATTGCAGAAGTGAGTGCAACATGTATCCTCCACTAACTGAAAGCATCTGAGCTTGATTTCTGTTCTATTATAGTGACATAAAAGCTGAACAATGTGACTATGCAGATATGTTACTGTACATATGTAAAAGAATCATACTTTGGCAAGTAGCAGAAGTGTGCGGCTGGTACGGGCATCAGCATGTTTCTCTCGAAGGTGAAATAGTTTTGGAGACATAATGGCAGGAGAGATGAACCGCAGGCACAGGAAGCTGGTCACAGCAATGAACTTCACCTTCTGAGGAAATATATACAAACAGCTCATGTATATATATATTTAGATTATTAAATAGAAATATACATATTTTACCTTTTTAAATGTATGTGTGATCTTTCATGCCAAATCTTTTAATTTATTCAATAAATTAGACTAGAATATTAATACACTATAGGGCTGGTCTTCTTTGCACTGCATTAATGCATTGTTCTGCTATTACAATTTCATGATTCATGTTTAATAGTAAAAATATACAATTTTGTAGAAAATATGAAATAACTGAAAAAATTAAATGATTCTTTTAAATTTGAAACTAAAACCACCAATAGGTCTTAAGGAGTTAGCCATAAAATAATTCAGCTGATCGTTCAAAAGGAGCCAAGTTAATCAGAAATGAAGCAATTAACTGACTTTATGAGTGAGTCATTGAATCAGTCAACCGATTCCTTCAAAAATGCAGATTAATTCAGAAACAAAACACTGCTATGAGCTGCTCTGAGACATGAAATGGATCGGCTATGGCTTTGTTTGGAACTATTTTTACTGGTGACATAGAGCAAAGAACAGACAGTTTTGTGTTAAAAAAATGTAAGGCACTGATTGTCAACTTCTTGGTTATTGAACTGTTTTATAAATTAAATATTACATTTGTAATTTTGCTGATATTTGAGAAAAAACAGCACTCTTGCTTGTGCGTCATTACACTGTAAAAAAGATTTTTCTAAGCTTGAGTACATTTTTACAAGACAATACCATGTTTAATGTAGTACTGTGTTCACGTTTAATTCAGTGTGTTACTTGTTTATTTGTAGAATTTAATAGCAATATACAAGCAATATATTTTATTTTTTTCATTGTATATCATATATTTTATATGGTTTAATATAAATATAGTGTATATATATATATATATATATATATATATATATATATATATATATATATATATATATACACACACATATACAGGGCATAAAATTAACACTGGCCATGTGTAAAAGTCTCAGTCGCAAGTTGGTGGGTTCAACTATTATGAATTATAACAATGCAGTGAAGTGAAAACAACAGCCAGTTTTTAAAGAGATCCACTGTTTCTGACATAAGTGAAATTTTTTTTTCCAAATTTTCCAAACATCTTCCGAAGACAAGAAAATTGAGACTGTGTTCTGTCATAAGCGTTCTAATAACTTTTACCTGAGAAGATATTGGTGCTTCATTTCGGAAGATTAACTTTTCCCTTCTGTTTTCTATATAACCCGAGAATGTTGCGACACATACCTGGGTTTACACCGCTTAAACACCGCAGTAAAATTTGGATATGTGTTAGATCCATGTCATGTGCATCAGGTTTTAAAGAGACAATGCTGCTTTTAAAGTGAAACATGTGAAGTATTTCATTGATGTAAATCAAAGAACAAAAGAAAAAGAGAGATCCTAGGACTGTTCTAGCTGCTTATTAACTTTTATACTGTAGCTTGAATAAAGATGAATCTGTATAGTTAATAATATAGTTTATGTGAAGAATGTTTTAAAATTACTTAAATTAAAAGTTGTTATATATTTTAGAGCCTATTAAATACAATAATGGCTTTCAGTTATACTGTAATGTTAAATGGCTATAATTAATAGGTAAAATTCAGAAAAAATGCACCAGCAGGACAAATTAAAAACACTGTAAATATTGTTTATTTTTTACGATAAACAATATTTTGTAAATATTGTACACATAGACAATGGACTTGAATACAAACTTGAAAGTGCACTATTCAAACTTAAATTGTTATAATTCATGAACACTTTTGAATACTGACCTAAAGTTGATCTCTTTTTAAAGAACACAATCAGCAGATTATTGCAGAGGTGAAATAATTGTAAAAAATTTAAGTAAAAAAAAAAAAAAGATATAGAACTTTTAATTTACTGTAAATAAAATATACTGTACTATTTTTATTTCATTTGACAAATAGGTTTTAATCCAAATTGGGTATAAAATTAAAGCCATATGTATAAATAATTTGTGTTCCAAATTTGAAGTTCTTCTAAAATAAATTGAGGTTACTATGCAATTTTGTTTAGGTGTTATACCACAAACAGCCACCGGGTGCAATCCAAGCCCTACCAAATTTTTTTAATGCATTTTTCTTTCACGAATGTATAGATTACTCTCTCAGTATTAATCCTATCACAAAATAACCACCAAATATTGAATCTTGAGACTCAGTCCTTTGAGACAATATGTATTTTGTCATGATTCTAAAAAGTTTTGATTCCAAAAAGACCTTAATACATTTTGTAATATGACACCGCTATATGGAGGAGTAGTCCACTAAAAGATAAAAAAAATACCATATCTATGGTAACACAATGTCGATTTCAAAACGGTTTTCAGGTTTGAGGTTTTAAGCTTTAAAAGGACATATAATATTTGATAATTACTAAAACATGTAATAAGAATAAGGAAACAAATAAAATATTTGAGACAAAGGTCAGAGCTCCTGTTATGGTGTATATCTTTTGAGGTTCACTCTTGACATGAATTAATCTATTACTGCTCCTACATAATTTTTTTAACAACAAACTATTAACTATCCTTTAATGTCTCATTTTAAAATGGTACTGTGGCAAACTACAGTATGAACTAGAAGTAGAAAATAGTCAAAGTAGTCCACCAATAAATCTGCATTATGTGCAAGTAAAGGCTATAGAATTTTTGGATTAAGAAATGGCTAAATCAACTAAATCAACTGAAATTTGGACATATTTACATTTTTAAGTGACTCGTCAGGACACACCATGAAAACCCATACTGTTCCAGGTGAACTTTTACGTATCATTTCTGAAAATGAATGTGACTGACCCGGTACTCTGGGTCAGGGAAGCGCTCCTGAACTCTGAGGTAGAGTTGATGGAAAACCTGGCAGATGAGCAGGGGGCAGTAGGAGGCCGACTGCCGGATGGAGGTGAGAAGCTCAGACAGGTACGACTGCAGGAGGATGGTGCTCTGCTGAATGATATCAGACTCTGTCTGCTGACGGTGCAAACCTGCACACCTATAATACCAAAAGGACAACCCAGGAAAAATTCGAAGTAAATTGTTTTTTACCAACCATAAAAAGGCTAAATGGAAGCAGGATTCATCTTTTCTTTTTGTCTTACCCTGCCTCTTTCAGTTCTACTTTACTTGGGTCCAATTCTACATATTTCTTTTCTTCAAAGATTCGGTTTATTATCGCGCCCAGAAGCCTGTGTAGATATTGCATCCCAGCCACCTGCGTTGAGTGAATGAAGACAAAGGTGCCTTTGTGTAATATTGCATATGATCACATTATGAAAACTGCTGGAATAAAATGTAATAAAACAGTAAGAAGATTAAACTGGAATAGATCTGCAACACAGCAAAAATGATGCTTAATTTAACATGAAATCCAAATGTGCATATACTGATTCATGTTAATCTTTAAAAAAAATCTCAAAATGTGGAGAGTTCATAGCTACAATAAATGTCAATTGCAGTAAATTCACAATTTGTGAAAATAAAAATATAATACAATTTGAAAATGTTAGATAGCGGAATTTTTTGTTAAATTTAATATTTTTGTTGAACTAGTTTTGGTCAGTTTGATACAAAAAAAATCTTAATAATAATAGAGAAACCACAACAATTATTATTTTTAATTTTTATTATTATTAATTCATATATCATATCAAATTCAACAATTTTTTGTCTTTTTTATCACTGAACTAGGATTTCTCTAGTTTAAGAAATCATGTGGATTATATTATATAAGCAGATTTACCTTCAAAAATGATTCCATAGACTTGGATGCTAATGAATTACTGCGGAATAATGTGTTGGGTTCAGCTAAAAAAACATGAAAATCATAGCATCAATAGCATGACATTGAACATAAGATTTAGAAAGCTCCTTACCAGCATGGGTTCTACTAAAATAAACAGGTAATTCACATGTACATGTTTCGTGTTTGCTTACTAGTCTTTTCCAGCTCCAGTTTGAACAGAACATCCAAAAACTCCTTGACAAGCCCTTGACCCAAAAACAGCTTGACTAGATTATTAGCTACTTCCTGTCTGCTCTCCGCTGTAGTGGTCTCATCAATCAGCATGATGAAATCAGGCCAGTTGCCCTACAATTAACACAATTATTTCAGTCACAAATGAGGTTATGCTTAAAATTAACTCAAAATATACACAATGCAGCACTGTGAGCTAAAACCATATCCAATAAACTACAAAACTGCTTACATGTTCACATGATGGCTTGTTTTACTGTGCAACATTTTAAAGAGACAGCACATCTCAAAAAAGACAATTCAGTGGCCCTTTCCTCACCCTCATGTTGTTCAAAACCCGTATGACTTTGGAACACAAAAGGCGTAGAAATGAGGCATAATACAAAAATATATTTCCTTCGGTGTTCCACAGAAAAAAGAAAGCCATTGCAAGTTCGGAACAACATACTGTAAGTGAGAATAAATGATGTGAGAAATTTTGGGTGACCTGTCCCTTTAACATGAACAGGCACGAATAAAGTATCCGTCACACGAATACAAATGAGATCAGATAACAACGAGTGCCACATTTCGCAATCCATACACCAAATTATGTCTTGTTATCTTGTTATGAGGAATATGCCATGTGAATTTAAGAGATAATGCACAGGCCTATTCCCTGAGATAAGGTTCAGTCCAAATGGCATCAGACTCACGTTGAGCTGAGAGCCGACCGACTGGCTGAGTAGCTCTGTGAGTGGCTTGTAATGGCTGGATGGCAACACGACCTCGTCTCGAAGCCGTAGCTGCAGACGCAAGGAACCCAGAGTTCCTCTAGGAGAGAATGAGAGAATCACAGCAATAACAAATTATGTTACTGACATATAGCTTCTTCTCTTTTTGGAGTAAATGTGATTTTAATGTTGGATTGATTAAAAAAAAAAAAAAACTGTAAAAAAAAATATATAATTTACCTTTAGTTTGACCTAAGAAAACATTTTGTGAGGGCTGACTCATAATGAAAAAACACAGTGAAACCTTTACCGGAAATAAAACTCAGCATGGCAGACAAACAATATTACCCAGAATGACTCCATTAAGGACACTGCTTTGTTCAGTGATACATAAAAAAGCCAAACAGTAAATGTTATTACTGTGAATGTGGGTGGCTGTGTTTTCTAGCTCTGTCATGATGGAACAGAAAATGAGGACACCGTGGCAGCCCAACTGAAAAAACACAATATTGCGGCGAGCATTTGAAGACAAGTTGGCTTTAGAAATGTATGTTTTGCACTAAAGTAAAAATGGCCCTCGGTTTATGCTGACCGCAGCCGCACGATCCTCAAAACAAGCTTGCAAACCTACTGCTCGCGTAGGTGGCATCCAAATCACAATAACATAAAAACTCATAAATGATCATTTTGAAACACTTTAAAAGCAGAACACGGCAAACCACACTAAAAACACTCCACAGGGAAGACATGAGTCTCATTTAATTTGAAAAGACTTAGACTTTAGCATGGTGAAACATTCTAACATACACAGTTCACACAAATACTAGGTGAAAGGAAAATAGTCTGTTTTGAATTTATATTGAATTGATATTGATATATTTCAGCCATGCCAACTCTCAACACTCAAGTTTTAGCATGGTAATGTATAATTCTGCTGCACACACTTGCTACTGCCAACAGATGCACAGACATGCTGCTGTGAAAATGTAAAATGTGCTGCTGCATGAATAGGCATATATTAATCCCATAGCAGATCTAGACAGGTGGAGCTAGGGGTGGTGGAGGGTTTCAGAGGAACTTTGATGCACTGCAGGACCAGCTTACAGCCAATACTGAACAAGACTATTTAAATGTTGAATAAGGAATCTCATTGGCTGCATAATCAGCTTGTGCCATGTAGTAAATAACATAATTGCTGTCACATTGCTTGTGCAGGAGCCTGCACCCTCTAGAGCTTCATGACTGAACTAGATATCTCATGAGTACAATTAATATATTTATTTAAACCATTATTAATAGCATTGATTTTGCAATAAAATATAATATTATATTTATTTTTAAATTAAAATAAACAGAAACTGTGTTTCTAATTAATGTACCAGTTTGCTGGTCTCATCCAAAATCTTGGAATTCTTCGGAATTCTTTTCTATGCCGCATTAAGAAGTTAAGAAGCAATTATGAACTTTTAGGTGAACTATCCATTTAAGTTGTCTAAATTTTTGTTACATTTTTATAGGCCTATGATGACTAAACATACAGGTCCTTCTCAAAAAATTAGCATATTGTGATAAAAGTTCATTATTTTCCATAATGTAATGATAAAAATGTAACTTTCGTATATTTTAGATTCATTGCACACCAACTGAAATATTTCAGGTCTTTTATTGTTTTAATACTGATGATTTAGGCATACAGCTCATGAAAACCCAAAATTCCTATCTCAAAAAATTAACATATTTCATCCGACCAATAAAAGAAAAGTGTTTTTAATACAAAAAAAGTCAACCTTCAAATAATTATGTTCAGTTATGCACTCAATACTTGGTCGGGAATCTTTTTGCAGAAATGACTGCTTCAATGTGGCGTGGCATGGAGGCAATCAGCCTGTGGCACTGCTGAGGTGTTATGGAGGCCCAGGATGCTTCGATAGCGGCCTTAAGCTCATCCACAGTGTTGGGTCTTGCGTCTCTCAACTTTCTCTTCACAATATCCCACAGATTTTCTATGGGGTTCAGGTCAGGAGAGTTGGCAGGCAAATTGAGCACAGTAATACCATGGTCAGTAAACCATTTACCAGTGGTTTTGGCACTGTGAGCAGATGCCAGGTCATGCTGAAAAATGAAATCTTCATCTCCATAAAGCTCCATAAAGCTCCATAAAGCACCTTGATTTCCGAATGACATGCAAAATTTGCTTTTATCTGAAAAAAGTACTTTGGACCACTGAGCAACAGTCCAGTGCTGCTTCTCTGTAGCCCATTTCCTGCACACGCCTGTGCACGGTGGCTCTGGATGTTTCTACTCCAGACTCAGTCCACTGCTTCCGCAGGTCCCCCAAGGTCTGGAATAGGTCCTTCTTCACAATCTTCCTCAGGGTCCGGTCAACTCTTCTCGTTGTGCAGCGTTTTTTGCCACACTTTTTCCTTCCCACAGACTTCCCACTGAGGTGCCTTGATACAGCACTCTGGGAACAGCCTATTCGTTCAGAAATTTCTTTCTGTGTCTTACCCTCTCGCTTGAGGGTGTCAATGGCCTTCTGGACAGCAGTCAGGTCGGCAGTCTTACCCATGATTGCGGTTTTGAGTAATGAACCAGGCTGGGAGTTTTTAAAAGCCTCAGGAATCTTTTGCAGGTGTTTAGAGTTAATTAGTTGATTCAGATGATTAGGTTAATAGCTCGTTTAGAGAACCTTTTCATGATATGCTAATTTTTTGAGATAGGAATTTTGGGTTTTCATGAGCTGTATGCTAAAATCATCAGTATTAAAACAATAAAAGACCTGAAATATTTCAGTTGGTGTGCAATGAATCTAAAATATATGAAAGTTTAATTTTTATCATTACATTATGGAAAATAATTAACTTTTATCACAATATGCTAATTTTTTAGAAGGACCTGTACTGCCTCCGCACAGCACACAAGGTTTCAGTCTGTTGAGCATCAGCATTTTGTTTTAACACCAAACAAGCAGAAACTGATGCTGTGTTTACTAAACCACATAACCACAAAGTGTATTTTGATTTAGTGCTTTCGTAGTGTAAATAGTATTCTGACCTATTTTCTCTTTAATCGCTCTACATGTAGAACTCCCAAACCACAAGGAAGTTAGCAAGAGTTGCACCTGCTTAATTTAGCAAAGGGTCCAAGGTAAAAGATCCAATATGTTATAGTCTCCTCTTGGGGTGAAATTAATCCCAAACCTATTAAATCAAGATACTGCTATACTGAATGAGCAAATTTCTCAAGACTTATAATAAAGGTTTACCTTCAAAGGGATAGTTCACCCAAAAATAACTTTTCTGTCAATATTTGATGGAAATTTCCATAGTATTTTTAATTTGGGTAAACTGCTTTTATCAAATATGATTCATAAAACACTCCACACTGAAATGTGGCACACAAACTGTTAAAAATAGATTTGAATTATCTAACATTTCCTCTTACTTATTTATTTATTTATATTATTTCTATTTAATTTTTTATAAAGATTAAGAAAACTAGTCCTTTTATGAGCCTTTTAAAGCGTCATTGTTTTTGAAATAGCATTCATATTTTGTAACTTGCACATGCAGCCACTCCATACACCACATGCGCTCTCACTGTAAAGATGGGTAATACTCAAGGGAAGGTGGGAATTGGAAGAGACAAGAGAGTATGTGTGTGTGTGTGTGTGGGGCGAGTGCCGCCAAAACAGCCAGTCACTGAACAGCAGGCAACAGATGGTAGGCCGTCAAAAATCCAATCAGGAAGAAGACGGTGAGGGAGTGAAAAGAGAAGAAAGAGAAAATAAACAAAAACAACAACAGCTTGATTTGTTCACTGAGATGAGAGCGGATCACCCGAGGGGAGCCAGAGATTAGAGGAGCTTAATGGGAAACTTTTCATCAGGATGACATCAGAATGAGTAAAAAAAAAAAAAAAACATCCTACAGAAAAATCATGAATAACTTCAGGGACATTCTAACGAAGCATGAAGTTATATAAAAATAAGTTTTTAACCCTGTTATTAACAATATCTTAGATGATGCAGACATATAAAGGGCCATGATGATCATCAAACAATGTATTATTATTATTTTCTTTTTTTTGCATGTGGACAAAAACAAAACCCTACAGTCAAATAATCCTTTGTTCAGGATTGGCGGTGACATTTTAATTCCCATCTTGTTTTTTTTAAATCCGGTCAGAGTAGAAAAAAAGTAAAAACTGTTTAGCAGGAACAGACGGTTGTACATCAGCATATTCAAAGCAGCCTAAATCTGCCAATTTTGAAAACAAAATTGTGATAACATCTTTTATACAGTTTAACATTCTTAAAGTATAGCTATGTTTAAAACCAGCCTTTTGGTTTACCAAGGAACTTTTGATATCAATTTAATATTGCAGCAGTCATTTAAATGTTCTTGAGTTTTCTATATTAAAAAGTTTATGTAAAGTTTACAAACATAAATTACCATTTAAATATTGGTCTTACAGAGGTGTGTGTGTTTTTTTTTAGGGTTTAATTATTTTATTCAGCAAATATGCTTTAAATTGTAGAACTGCACAGCTGATATAATTAATGAATGTTTCTTGAACTGCAAATCAGCATTTTAGAATGAGTTCTGGAGGATCATGTGTATGGAGCCAAAAGAGTCTCAATAAAGATAAATGCACACACTACATGCACATATGCAGACACAGGATTCATACATGCACACACATGATTCATAAATACACACACAAAATTTTAAAAGCACAGAAGATTCACAAATGCATGCAAAATTCAGAAATGCACACAAAATTCAGAAATACACACACAATTCAGAAATGCAAACAACATTTACAAATGCACTCAAGATTCACAAATGCACAGAACAAGATTCAGATGTATTTCTGATAAACACACATATATCTTGATTTACAAACTGCTTGCGGTCTGTGAACTTCACTGCATTTGTGTATGAATTTTGAGACTCCTCTGACTTGGCTCGACACACAAATGCATGGAATGATCAGCAACCAATCAGATGTCTCCCTTCTTTTAGCCAATCACAAGAACGCACTCCACGTGGTTGTTTACTTATAATCCAATCACATGAACGCGTTGTGGCATATTATAGCCTACTTATTTATGAAATTGTATGGAAATACAGATGTTTAGATTACAATTCAGGTTTATTTTTAATTTTTTTAAATACATATAGCCCAGACTGTGACTGCAGAAAAAAAGTTAACCATGGATTCATAAATTTGCAATAGGCAATTATTTCATTTTATTGAAATATTTTAATGAAAGTAAAAAAAAAAAAAAATGCTACACCTTTTTTAATATTTTAAATATATCTAAATATTCTTTTGGATGCAATATAGAAGTCACTTTAATTATAATATTCGGTCCCTACATGAAGAGAGAATCAGTGGTCCGCTGAGAGAGGAAAGTGACTCTCCGGCTGCGCAAAGTGAGTCGCCGGCTGCGTGAGGAAAGGGAATCATTCGCTCAACTTCGCTGGGAGAGGAAAGTGAATTGTTCGCTGAGGAAAGTGAGTCGCTCGCTGCGTGACTCGTGAAGAAAGTGAGTCGTTCGCTGCGTGAGGAAAGTGAGTCGTTCACTGCGAGAGGAAAGTGACTCTCCGGCTGCGGAAAGTGAGTCTCCTGATGCGCAAAGTGGGTGTCCGGCTGCGCAAAGTGAGTCGCCGGCTGCGTGAGGTAAATGAGTCGTTCGCTAAGGAAAGTGAGTCGTTCGCTGTGTGAGGAAAGTGAATCGTTCGCTGAGGAATGTGAGTCGTTCACTGATTGAGGAAAGTGAGTTGTTCGCTGATTGGCTTATAAGTAAACAATCCCCCACGTGGGGTGCATTCTTGTGATTGGCTCAAACAAGGGAGATATCTGATTGGTTGCAGATCATTCCCTGTTTAAAAAAAGGCATTTGTGTGTCGAGCCAAGTCAGAGGAGACTCAAAATTCACACACAAATGCAGTGAAGTTCACAGACCGCAAGCAGTTTGTAAATCAAGATATGTGTGTGTGCATCAGAAATACATTTCTGAATCTGTCCTGTGCATTTGTGAATCTAGAGTGCATTTGTAAAAGTTGTTTGCATTTCTGAATTGTGTGTGCATCTCTGAATTTTGTGTGCATTTCTGAATTTTGTAAGCATTTGTGAAACTTCTGTGCTTTTTAAATTTTGAGTGTGCATTTGTGTATCCTGTGTGTGTATTTATGAATTATGTGTGTGCATGTATGAATCCTATGTGTGCATATGTGAATGTAGTGTGTGAATTTATCTTTATTGATACTCTTTTGGCTCCATACATGTGACACTGAAGACTGGAGAATGATCACAGGAATAATATATTCCGTATGTTAAAATAAAATAGAAGACAAGTATTTGGAAATGGTAATAATATTTCACAATATTACTGTTTCTAATGTATTTTGGTCAAATAAATGCATCCTTGTAGAGCATTAGAAATGTCTTTCAAAAACATTAAAATAATCGTACCAACCCCAACCTTTTAAACAGTGGTGTAGATGAACATCCATTAGTAAAAATCAATTATTATAAATAGCTCCAAAAACTTAAGATTGAAGTATCATATTAAAACACAAAGACTCCAAAATGTAAATTCTAAGGTTAATATGAACTTATTTCAAAAGTCTATTAATGAATTTTGGGTAAGTGTTTCCATAACATCTGTCAAATAGGTTTATATTAGGTCAGAGTATTACAAGAGTTTGAAATGAATAATAGATGTTAACAGAGGTGAACCAAACAGTCATGGAAGCGTAAGTATAGTTGGTTACCAACATTCTAACTTCTCTTGAGTTCGACAGAAGAATGAAAGCCAACATGAGAGTGAGTAAATGATGATAGAATTTTTATTTTTAATTCAGGGGAAATACTCCTATTATTTTTTTCTTCTCTAGGACCCCTCAGCTCAAGGACCACTCAAGGACAATAAAGTCAAACTGTGAACCAATCTCAATGTAACATGCGGCTTAATCCTGAAATCATGGATATATAGTCCATGTACATCCTTAATACAATCCCTCGGCCTTTAAGAAGATATATGAATATGGAATGCTGCAACAAAGTCTACACATGAAACTCAAATGCCCTTTTTTTGCTACCGACATTTACAGAATAAAACACCTTGTCTACAAACATTGTGTAAAGGTGCTGATCCATTTATCTGTGTAGAAGTGGAGCTTGAACTACGTGACTCGCAGAAGGTTTTAAACAACAAGTTCTTCAGCACCATCATGTCAAGTGAATGAATAAACGAACAAATGAATGAATGTCAATGACTCCTTTGCCCATGTGGACACAAGTCTGTCACACTGACACGCTGTGTCCCCGAAAAAACTCGGTCTTAATCTACCCACAAACTCACACAAGCTCTCAGATGACGCATAGCTTTTATCATCACCCAACTGAATCCCCCTTACTGGAGTTTTTACATAAGCCTTTCCATCCCACTCCTCCTGTGCCAGCTTGAGATATAATCCCCACTGTCAATCCACGTGGCCAAATGATCTCTTATGGGTGGAGAGGAGGGACGGGTGGAGGGGGAGATAGAGCAAACGAACAGAAAAAAAATCCCAGGATTTAGCCAGGGAAAGGATTAGTACTTCCTGTCAACACATGGACCAGAACACACAAGCGTAACACTGTGAAAGCCTGAGGGAAGAGTGCGTAACAATCCACAAAATAAGTTAGCTCAGACTAATTCCCAGGGAAGTTGCACTTTTTTTCTTTTGCATGAAAGTATAGTTTTGTTATCAATATTTTATTGTCCTTCTGCCAATTGCTTAATGTGCTCTGCCACTGGCAACTGTTAAAGGTGAATATTTGTTGCTGTGGCAACCATAGTTCAAGGTTTGCCTAGGCGGTGTGAATATTTGCTACATTTCCTGATACACTCACTCATATTCACTGTGTTTGGATTTGTCAGGCCCCAAGCGAAACCAGCCCTCCTCTTGCTGGGCAGACTGAAGCTTGTTGATGTTGAACAGGACCTGAAGGAAAACACATCAATTGATTTGACAATTAGCTGTCAAAGCAACCAAAGCTAAACACAGCAATTGGAAGACTTATTATTGGGTGACAAAGGCAATGTCACAGTTAACATCTGTCAAACAGAGGCACAGATGCAATGTTATAAAACTATGACTATGCTTCGTTTGTTGATAAATTGGTAAATTCAGGAATTGCATTATAGTGCAGTTTGTAACCAGCTATAACATAACTGAATTACAAAATACATTTAACTGTTATTAAATTACAGTTATTTATGAAAATGTTAACGATTACAAAGGGGGTTACATCTGAATATTTTTCACACACATACATTTGATTGATTTCATTCTCCAATTGCATTGACTGCTCTAATATATAAGACACCAATGTTTTAGGAGATTAGGACACAGAACAGGACACATTTTCGTTCGATAGGCGAAATGTTTACTATTTGGGATTATGTGTATGCTTTATTTTTTAAGATTGCCTGTTTTTCCAAAGCATTTTTAGTAAAAACAGTATCATACCTATTAAATTATATCTTGATTTTATGATTTTATGATTTAATGATAAATCTGTATTTAATCTCAAACTGATTTTTTTTTTGTGGCTGAGCTTTAAAAGTAAATTTGTATAATCTTAAAGTGCCCCTATTATGTAGATTTTCTTTATTTTGTATTACCTTTCATGCAGGTGTAACACAGCTGTAAGATAATGAAAACAGCCAGCAAAGTTTTATACCTGAAAGTGCACCGTGTATAAAGTTCCCTTTCAGTCAGTCACTTTTGCTGTCACGTTGGTGTCCGACGAATTGGGAATCTTGGTAGAGAGACCAATCCACTTTGAGTGTAAACTAAATGAGACAATGCACATTGGCATGCCATGATTGCATCCAGCTGCTGATCACAGCGCCAGTATAAATAGGCAGCAGATGCACAACATACTTAGCGTTTCTGGATGCAGTTGTTACCTGGTGCTGGTTGATGATCACGATAGCTGCCTCGTGTGTCTGGGCGTTAAACACGCAGAGGTGGCATTTGTAGATGAGTCATGCTCTCAATGCAGGAAAATGACCATCCCGGAGATGCGGACCAGGCTCCATTTCCTGCAAAGGAGAAGGTGCCCTTGCCTCTACCTAGATCTAGGTTACCACCTAGCAGATGCTGGGAGGACGCTACTTCTGGCAATAGCTGGAATAGTCTTACAGTGACGGTGAGGAATTCTGCTCCGAGGAACCAACCTCCGAGGGCTCCTCCTTCATCCGGCACTTCACAGCCAGTGGAGATACCCAGGAAACAGGCTGGACCCTCTCGTGGGGTACCACTTGTATCCTTTGATCCTCCCCCTGACGATTGGATGTCGATCGCTGAATCAGAGGCTGAGACTGACCTTTCTGGAGATGATGCTGGGTCCACAAATGGTGGCTATGCTTGCCCGGGCCGCCAAGAGGGTTGGGCTCGAATGGAAACCTCCATGGCTTCCTGAAACCTCGAGGCTGGATGATTGGATTCCCGGGGTGGCTCGCGTTGGTTCTCAGGGCTGGTACTGTCACGCCGCTGGGGCTGCTTCATATGACACCACTTCAACACTGGCTCCAGTGGCAACATGGCACACCAGCCTGCCATCAAATCTTCACCCCATAGTCAGACCTTGCGTTTCTCCACGCAGGAGTGCCCCTAGAACAGGTCTCCAGGCATGACGTGGTTCACACGAATGCCACCACCACCGGCTGGGGGGACCATGTTCGATGGGCTTGCAGTCTCAGGGGTTTGGACGGGGCCCCCAACTGCACTGGCACATCAATTATCTAGAGTTGCTGGCAGTTTGTCTTGCCTTGAGCAGACCCAAAAGGTGTTTGCAAGGCAAGCACATACTGGTTTGCACAGACAACACTTTGACCATTGCGTACATCAACCGACAAGGTGGTCTACACTTCTGTTGCATGGCGCAACTCGCCCACCACCTCCTCCTCTGGAGTCAGAAGCATCTGAGGTTGCTTCGTGCCATTCACATCCCGGGCTTGCACAACTGGGCAGCTGACAAGCTGTCATGAGCTGTGCTCCCCGGGGAATGGAGACTCCATCCCCATATGGTCCAGATTTGGAGACATTTCAGAGCCACTCAGGAAGACCTGTTTGGGTCTACAGAGACTTCTCACTGACAGTTGTTTTACTCCCTCGCTGAAGGAATGCTAGGCATGGACGCACTAGCACACAGCTGGCCGCAGGGCCTTTGCAAGTATGCGTTTCCCCCAGTGAGCCTTCTCACACAGAAACTGTGAAATATCAGGGATGACAAGTAGCAGACCCCCCTCCTTGGCAGATTCCTCTGAGGAAAGATCCCTGTGACACCCGCATCCAGACCTCTGGAAACTCCATTTCTGGTCCCTGGATGGGATCCAGAGGTTCTAGGTGAGCTACCCCAGGAGGAAGTGGTCACCATCGTTTTGGTGAGAGCACCATCTATGAGACACGCTTATGCCTTGAAGTGGAACCTGTTCATCAAGTGTTTTTTTTTTTTTGGGACTATGAACTGTCATTGAATGAAAAAGAGCTGCACGACCACTTAAAAGTTTTACTTTTGTGATTTTGGAAAGTATAGCACACTCATTTTGAACAACATAAAGGTGAAAAAAGGAGCTTATATTTTAAACACACAATGCTGTACTAATTAAATGTTTTGTGATTCATTTGAAACTAAGATAGAGTTCACCTCATGTTAAAACACGAGGAAGTCCTCTAAATCAAATCTCTAAGTGCTCAAGAAAATGTCTGTACAGTCACCTTTCCCAGGAAGTCGTTTCTGCTGACCAGATCCCAGTCCCACACCTCCACACTCAAAAGGCCAGTGTCAGAAAGCGTCTCGTCCAGCTCAAACTCAAAACTTTCATTCCACCGTGGGTAACAGGACTTTTTAACCACCTGGAGGAAGCAGGGTCATGGTAATCAGTAACAGACAGACAGATCTAAGTGTGTGGAAGATGAAATCAGAAATATACAGACACATCCTTACCGCGCTCTCATATGTTTTGCCATTGTATCTCACTCTGACAAAAGGATCAGAAGCCCCATTGCGATCCTTTTTGGCAAGATCTCTAGAAACCAAGCAGAAAGTACATAAGGCTATTAGACGCAAATCCAGACGTACCCTATGAAGATAAAGGGCCCTATCTTGCACCCAGCGCAATTGACTTTGTACACCGACGCATGTGTCATTCCTATTTTGCACCTGCGCAAAGCGCGCTTTTCCCTCCACAGAGGCACGTCGCTAAACTAGTGAATGAACTTGCGCTCCCTGGGCGGTTCAGCGCAAAAAAGGAGGCGTGTTCCGGCGCAAACAATCCCTGGTGCTATTTTGCTGTTCCATTAAACAATTGCGCCACTGACCAGAAAAAACCTAGTCTAAAGTCAGTGGCGCGTTGCGCGTTGTTCATTATGCTATTTTAAGGGCGCATGCTTGACCATAATGTATAGCGTGCACAACGCGCATACACTTTGCTCATGTAATCTACACAGATGCAACAGTTATTTTTGCAAATCATAAATTGTTACACTAAAAAAATATTAACACATGAGATGACGGAAATCATTGTGGTGTGCCACGAAGATGTGAACAAAATAGGCATAAATCTAGCTTACAAATTATTCAGGCTAATTATTCTCCCATCCCCATACAACACAACTTCTCTGTCTTTCACTGCTCTTACAAGAACATCAGTCTCCTCGGCTGTGAACCGCTCCTGGCGTGCGCCTGGTAAATACGCCATAATAATAGCAATCCATAATGGAACTTGCGCACCTGCTTTTAAAGGGAATGTTGGATGACGCTCTGATTGGTTTATTTCACGTTACGCCCAAACCACACCTATGAATAATGAAGCTGCTTCAGACCAACCCACTTTAGATTTGCGCCGGGCGCAAGAGCCATTTATCCCGCCGGGAAAATAGCAACAGCGCCGAGACCCGCCCACAAAGTTACTTGCGCTTCGCGCTTTGACACTTGCTTTTCAGATCGTTAAAATAGGGCCCAAAATCTAAAATATGTTTTTTTGTTTTTGATTCAAAATATTTTAAATACATTGCCTAAATGTTATTTACACATCAAATTGCTAGCCCAGGCTTTTCCCACACAGTTTAATTAAGACAAGTATACCTTTGGCACTAACATTCTGGGTTTTTGTGGCACTAGCAATGCTAAACGGCTTGCATTCTTTCACTGATTCAGATGAAACACTCTATTAAAATAAAATACTAAGGGAACACTTTAGTATATAGACATGCCAATTTTCACTATTGGCATGTCTATTATTAACATATGGCCATATTTCACTATTGGCATGTCTATTATTAACATATGGGCTGTTTATTAGTGCTTATAAAGCACTTATTCTGCTTGACCATATTCTAATCCTACCCAATACCTAAATTTAACAACTACCATTAGTTCAAATTCAAGTTCAAATTCAAATTCAAGTCTGCTTTATTGTCAATTCTTCCACATGTACAGTTTATACATACAGAGAATCGAAATTGTGTTACTCTCAGACCCCCGGTGCACACAGATAACATTAACATTAAAGCCTAAAAATCTAGATCAAAATATAAAAAATATAAAAATATAAAATGTAGATACAATTACTAAGATTACTAATTAATAAAGAGCAAATTAGGTGTTTATTGAGGCAAATTGTTGGGAATTGGACAAGAAAATAAAGTGTGATCACCACGAAAAATACTGCCCTAAAAAAATACATATTACCTTTTCAACAGCATTAACATTTTGTCAACATAGTATTTGAACTTGAATTATTTTTAGTTAAGGCCAATTGTCATATTGCATTTATGCCACCTGAAAACCTTAAGTAAATAGTGACACTTAATAATAAGGTCTTATTTGTTAACTTTATTTAAAGCATTAGTAATGAACTAATTATGCCAATATATATTTTACAGCATTTATTAACCATTGTTAATGTTAATTAATAAAATAAACTTATGAACAAATTTTAGCAGACACAACTTTTGATTTAAAAGTGTAAAAATTAATATTAACTAAGATTAATAAATGCTGTAGAAAAATTGGTCATTGAAAGTTCATAATTAGTAAGTATAGGTTTTGTTGATGTTGTTGTTTGCATTCTAAATATGTATTTCTCAAAATAACTAAAAGAATCGTACCAAAAGAAATGTAAATGTTATCATCAAGGAACTGGAACTGCTTAAAGGAATCAGAACCAGAACTGTATACCAATCATTAGAGACGCACGAAAACAAACAAATAACAAGTTTCTGTCACAAATCATTTGCCGCTCCTCACAGTTGCTCACCTCGCCTCCAGGACTTGGCAGCACAGTTTTTGTGGAATATCTCCATCTCCCAGCACCGAAATCTGGAGGTGAATCTCCCCTTGCACCTCCTCATCTGGGTCAATCTCTGTTAGGTTCATCCATCCATCTACACCTAAACAAAAAATGACAAGAATCTGAAAAATGAGAGTTCATATATCTGCCGTTGACGTTGATATGAATCATTTAGCAGCCAATCAAGTCAGGGAGAGTTCAAGGACCCTAAAGCGATCTAGTTCACAGTGTTATATGATCTGATAGGAGAAAATCATTAAACATACGCATGTATTTTCATTCATACAGTTGGGATAAATATAATATATCACGCCCCCTCCTCACTATCTCTGGCTTTAAGAGGCTTAGGGTAATAGAATTAATGGCCTTGCTGTATTTCTACAGAATAAGCTTATGATAGACCAAGAGTATTTACTGACATGTTGGATGATCATTAAATGTGCTCTCAAATCTCATTTTTTTTATCCAGCATATTCAAACTGCTGTGTCACAATCAGGAATGTAACACACAAGGATGTACATTTCAGAGCTTTGGAGAAAGGGAGGGGATGTAGTGAATAATTACTTAAATAAAATGTGTGTATAAATTAGGGCTGTCAAATGATTAAAATTTTTTATCAAATTAATCAGAATTTTCAGTGGATTAATCAGGATTAATCACTATTTGCAATTACACCTGAATCGTAACTATTTTTTTTTCTGAAATGCATACCAAAAGATAAATAACAGGACACAGATACATAATTTTCATGTATTGATTCATCAATATGTGGTTCTTTTTTTCTGAATTTCAAAAGTTTAACATTTACTTAGATCAATTTTACCTGAGCACTATATCAAACCATGCCATTTAACTACAGGTAGTGTAAGAGTTTTAGGTGAACCAGTGGTTAAATATAGCCACATATCTATGAAATTATGCATAGAGAAATTCGAAAGAATGAACTCAGAAACACAAACATGCGCCCTCTGCACTCTGGGCACTCTTGTTTTTGGGAGGTGTTCATTTGCTCTGCCACAATACTTTAGGATCGATATTTTCACGTTCTGAAGGCTTCAAGTGCCAGTAAAACCAAGTAAAAATGCATATGCTTTTCCAAACAGCTGTAATTTTCGCTGCATTGCATGTAGGCGTTCTGCGCATGCGCAGTGTGAAACACAGGACGCTATAACAGGAAGAAGCTCCAGCGTATCAACTACCAAAGTCGTCTCTGTTTATCGAGCTTGGCATGAATGTATTTGAGAGTAACTGGGGTAAAACCTTAAGCTTCTTCGGTGTTTTCGTCGTGGCGCATTCCACTGTTTTTTACTATCTTGAGAATTCAGAGATCGACGAGACTTTCCTGACCTGAATAATTTGTCACACTGCGCATGCGTGAAATGTGTAAAAAAATTTGACGTAATTAACGACAAACAATTAAATTAACGTCGTTAACGCGCTATTTTTGACAGCCCTAGTATAAATATGTATACAATTCACTATAATGTATAAAACAAGCCATACTGCATATTCCACCTAATGTTAGTATATAATAATCATAAAGGTAACTACTAACTGCTACTAAGGTATAGGCATTTAAATTACTTAATCCAAAGTGACTTAAACTAATGATTCATAATTCATTCATGAATTATGTGGGAAATGATGACTTTTATGCTTTACTGATTGAGCTACAGATACACATTGTAATTTCAATTGTCTGATCAATAAAAAAAAAGTTTAATATTTTTTTTTTTTTTTTTTTTTTCACCTTATCTTTGCATGCAATAAATACTTTCCCCATGATTAAGAAATTTTATAATATTATTTTTGTTTTCCTTGTTTTAGGTAAATAGTAGCCATGTTGTCCTACTTTATTCCTTCACTGAGGTTAAATCATGGCCCTGATTTGAACTAAATTAAACTAAAGGAATAAAATGCGGAAACAAATGTAATAAATGTGGCCATGATTGAACTAAAACAAGATAATGAATTAATAAAACATGGCCACAAATTAGTCATGGGAATTAATTCTTAATTTGTGGCCATGATATTTCTTTTTTTTTCACATGTCATCTGTGGGGCTCCATACTTTAGAAAGCTTCTGTATTTAGGATATCAAGGGTAGCAGCCATGTTTAATATAATTCACTGAGAAAATGACTCCAGGACCATCAAACCACTCAGTCACTGGCTTATTTTGGCTTTCCTGATGTGCACATAAGGCTTGTTTATTCCTGTGGCCTGATAAGCAGGTTTTCCTCTCAATTAGTATTCCAGCGTATCACTCGTCAAGGTCCATTTTCCTTTACTGCTCTGGTGAGAAGCCCCCCCAAAAATTGGGCCTGCCAAGGAAATCTGTTCCATTTAGCTGAATGGAAATAACGTTTCGGCTGCTTTCAGTTTATTCTGTGGAACGGAACATCACTATAGCATCTGATTATGCATACATTTCAGATATTTGTTTGAAGCTCAGATGTAATTTGTATCTTCAATACACCAGACAATACTGTCAGATTTTAAGAGAGAGAGAGAGAGAGAGAGAGATGACCTTAAGCATTCCAGGAAAATACTATTTGTTGTTACTCGGTATTACTCGAAAGAAATAAATTGAAAAGAAAATGGAATGCAAAATCACTATAAAAGCCTGAAATAGCCCATTCTTCAATTCAACCATCCAACCACTAAACAACAAAAACAGGACATTCATACAGACAAATCTGCCCGCAAACAATCTTTTTAAAATGAAGAACAGAACCAGGAAAAATAAACTAAAGTCAACTAAATTTAACAAAACAGCTATTTTCTAGAAACAATTTTTCCACTCATATAGTATTCATGCATTGACACAGGAAGCATTGGCAGACAGTTAAAGGTCTGCCTCATAAATATGTTCAAAAACAGTGGCCTGCTTACACACACACACACACACACACACACACAGGGCCAACCTTCAAGGTCTCTGCTTCAAACAGATGCTGAGCCACTAGCCAAAGTCCTTTATAATAGCATGCATTCTTCCATCATCTGCACATTCAGACTAAATGTACAGTTTTTAAGACATCACTGGGTTTTTGCTACAATGCTTTGGTTGGCAATACTTAATTAAAACCACATTACAGACTTAATTTGACATTCATATAATTTACTGTTAGGGGTATGCAATATTTCAAAAATATTTTTTATTGATAATTATATTTAGACAATATTCATTAAGTGTTTTTGTGCTGGTACTTCAGTTTAGGCCTATCATGGACAGATGATTTACGATGCCTCAAAAAGCTTTTCATATTCTTCATATTCTGTGCGGTGGTTAATTCACAGCACAGAATTTACTTTTCCATTAAGAGGCAATTACTGGCCTATTTATTGAAATATAAAATGATTTATATCATGCAATGATATTTCAACTATGAAACTAACACCAGTTGTAATGAGTGACTGTTCACCTCGTTCATTCAAACAATTCATTCAAAACAGCTGATTCATTTAATTCAGAAATGAAATGATATCTTCACTGTGTTGCTCTGAAATGTGCAGAGGTTCTGCGGTGTCGAAGGTGTTTTGTTTTTTGCGTGACATTCTCAATAATGTCAGTTTTCACACCCTTAAAACAACAATATCGCACACCCCTTTTAAACGGCTGCTTGAATAAAAAAAAGAAACTGACCATTCTCCTTTAGATCCACACCAAGAAATGCAAGGGTAAAATGCAAGTAAACGATTTTTCTAATATCTACTGTATCGGTGCTTGCACATCTCTATTCTAAGAATGTCATAATTAGAGTGTAGATGAAAACCTGCATAATAATCCCCCGTTCGTTCCCCTTACAGTTAATTACACACCACCTCACGCTGCTATCGGTGTGCTTAGACTATGATTTGACTTATAGCTAACTTGAATGTTCACACCCTGTCAAACCAAAGGAAACTTGAGCGCAGGGCTATTTCTGTTCTCTGTAGAACGTGTCCTTTCACTAAATGCTATTCCAGAGCCCTTGGAGAGAAAGGTTATGTGAGGCCATTTGCTGTTGTAGCTGTAGAGAGAGTGAGGGTGAGAAGAGGACCAGCATAAAGAGTCATTTAAAAGTCAATGAAGACTGACTTGAGTTACAGCTACTGTCAGACCTACTTCTTCTAGATGCATCTTAAATATTTATTGGCTCATTTTCATCATATCATGCCTGGTTAGAATATGTACCCTATTTAAATTGTATGTTTTTTTGATAAAAGTCTCTTATGCTCACAAAGGCTGTATTTGTTTGATTAAAAATACATTAAAACAATCGCATTGTAAAATATTATTTAAAAAAAAAAAAAAAAAAAAAAAATATATATATATATATATATATATATATATATATATATATATATATATATATATATATATATAAATATATATTTAAATAGAACAATTTTACTGCTCCAGATTTCAGTGTCAAATTATCCTTTAGAAATCCTTCTTATATGCTGATTTGGTGCTCAGTTATTATTAATGATTGTTACTACTGATATCAACGTTGAAAATTGTTTTTGCTGCATAATATTTTTGTGGAAACGGCAAGATTCAATTAATAGAAAATGCAAATGAATATATTTTATACATGGATTTACTGACACTTCAGATCATTACAAACCATCCTTGGTGGGGAAATTTTTTTTTTATGGCTTTCAAAAATAAATAAATAAATAAAATTAGTCATTAAAAAACAGTTTTCAACACTGATAATGCTAAGAAAAGTTTTACAAAATCAGCGTTTTGAAGAGTCATTTGACACTGAACACTGAAGTATGATGCTGAACATTCAGCTTTGCCATCACAGGAATACAGATTTTTATATATATATATATATATATATATATATATATATATATATATATATATATATATATATATATATATATATATATATACATACACACACACACACACACACACACACACACATACATATAAATATATACATACATATGTAAGATGCAAATTCTAGGGAACCAGATAAAAAACTGTTGCGAGCCAAATTCGAACCAGCATTACCCACATGAGAAGCAAAGCTCAATATGTTGAGAAGTGCACTGCCTCTGACAAAGCTGCTGCAGTCCTGAAACGTGGCTAGGGTTGCTGGGCAACATTTAACGGGCTCTCGATCATGTTTAGACTATTGTTAACACTAACAAGCTGAGCTGCATATCCAAACAATAGTTATTATACCCTATCTCTCTGAAACACCAACACAGTGAACTAAACAATGTTAATGACTGGTGTCATTTCGCTTTTCTATTTCATCACGGATGGCCTGTGTTGTGCGACTATTCATCAACACGTCACAGGGGGCACAAAGAGTGATGCTCTCTTCTATTTTGTGCCATGATAATGGATAACCCTGCCGTGTCCTTGCCCCTCAGGCACAACACATGAGTTGCAAGCCCAGACAACCTCAATGACTCACCAGCACCAATCTCAAAACACCACCTCACAGGAACCCCACTAAAACGTGTGGTCCTAGTACACAAAGGAGTCCTACTCCAGTTGATTTCAAATCAGTTCATGCAGTTATACTATTTTTCTCATCAGTATTGTTGTCCTGTTTTCAGAGTAAATAAATTACATCTGCTTGAAAAACACTTGGTGCAAATTGAAGAGAATATGTCTGTGACTCATTTCATTCCCTAGTTCTCTATGTTGTGAATCAGTATATTGCGAACATGAATTTGGGACACTGATGACTCGATTACCTGTGACACATGTATGAAGTCACACATTAAAACGCAGCTGGTGTTATTAACAACATCCCTGTGCATCATGGATGCTTGCTGTAGCTGGAGTACAATTGGTGTACAAAAGTACATCCTTCCATCTTCAGTATCACATAATTCTTCATAAATCATTCTAATGTGCTGATTTGCTGCTCAAGAAACATTCTTACTGTATGTTTATTAATATGTTATATGTTGAAAAACAGCTGCTTAATGCATATATAAAGCATTTGTGTTATGATTCTTTGATGAATGGAAGGTTTAAAAAAAAAGCATTTATTTGAAATAAAAGTCTTTGATTAATGCATCCTTGCTCGATAAAAGTAAATTTCTTCTAATCAATCTCTCAATTAATTTCTGGAAAAATTTAAAACATACTGAATGGTAGTGTAACATGCTTAATGACGTTCACATATTAAAACATTAAACCGAACCATGCAGATCATAAATAAATAAACTATTCAATGAATTCCTTCAAATTTCTACATTGTCACTAATGTGTCATACTTCTAAGTTTGAAGGACGGTTCTCCTTTAATGCACATTGGGAATAATCACAAAATCAAAACAAAATAAAAAAATAAAGCTTTATTTATAGACATTTTCACATTTGCACAACATCTGCATTGTTGGTAAGTGAATAGAAGACAACTGATGATTTTTTAGGAAGCCAATGTTGTTTGATTGTTGTTTTAATGTAAATCTCAGCCATTTTTCACCTCTTCCATGTCAACTATGTGAGAATGTCTTGAATACTCAAAGTTGGAGGTTAATCTAATCTCTAAACTTAGTATAATGATTAGATGTAGCAATATTAACTAAATATGACTTGAGGAAGTTTGTGGTTTATCACAGTCACATGACAATCAAATGTCTTTTAGCTTAAAGTCCACTTTTACGTCCATTATTTGTCACAGCTTTCTTGCAACACTTGTCTTGCTGTCTCAATCTTGTTGACACTGAGAAATGCCTTGTTGGCCCTGGATATTGATTTCCCATTTGACCACAGCGAGTGAATAAAGGGTGTAAATACTCTCTCTTACCTTGAGGTTTAGCAGCGAGAAGCTCCTTGCTGATTGACACCTTCCCAATGACATCATCTCGGCTGTGAACAGAATGAGGTTTTTCAGACAGCAGGTGTCCGTCGAGCAAACAGAAGTACTACGCATGATTTGAATCACAGTTACAGTGCTGTTTAATTTAATGACGTATCAGCAGTTAAAACGGTATCTTTACAGAAAAATATCACACTTCACCTTCAACCAAGTAAGTAGTACATAGGTTAGTGTAGGGTCAGACCTGAGAGAGTCCTCATCCAGGACATAAAAAGACACCGTACGAAAGTAGGGAGGAAGATGGACGGTGTATTCTTCACCCCAAAACGGAGACAATGTCTTCCATATTGTTGCTGTCCTAAAAGATGAATGAAACAAACAAATAGATGAAAAAACAAACAAACAAAAATTATTACTCTGCACACAATGTAGGGAAAGTTAAAAATCAGCCTGGCGTATCTATAACTGAAAAATGTCAAAACTTTTCATTTAGAAGACAACACTTCCCCAGCATTGACGAGTTTTTACAGCATTTTGTGTTTTCAATGTAATACACTCGGGGGAGCTATTACACATCTTCTGATCAAGTACAAAACCTCCTGAACAAAAACACACGGGAACAGGACGGAGAAATCTCTTATGTAAACCGATGCATATTAAAAATGAATGCGATCCTCAGCAATGGACAGCATATAAATTGAAATGCATAATGTTAAGGAGTAAGATGTTGATCCAGGAAGTGGTATATGTATGTCTGTGGAAGCTTTGAAGGTATTGATGGAAGCTATTTACTGGATTTATGGTTTTATAATCGTACTGAATATTATCCAGAAATAGTTTTTGACAAAAATGTGATTTTCTCAGCTTTTTGCTCAAAATTATGCATTTTTATGAAACCTACCTATATTAAATTTTTGATAAAAAAAAGAATGCTTTAAGCTAGAATAAAACAGATTTTTTTTGTTTAAAAGTAGGATCTCTGATCTTTTTTGTTGTTGTTGATGTATTGCATGTCCATCATATTTGAGTAAAACTCATCAAAATCAATTATTCATATATAGACATATGTCAAAATCAATTATTCAAAAAGCTGTCAGGGAAAGAGTAAAAAAAAAAGAAAAAAGAACGAACTAAATCTAAACAGTAAAAAAAAAAAACCTTTTTAACTAAAATAACATAAAATATATTAGGAAAAAACTGAAATGCAAGTAAGAAAATAACTAAAATTTAAAAATAAAAGCTAAATATTTGTAAAAAAAAAAAATAATAATAAAAACAAAAAAAGCAATCGCTGAATTTCTTTGAAGTCTGGCAAAGAGCCCTGTTTGATATATGTCTAGTTTAAATAAATAAAGAATGTCTGTAGAATCGGTATAAAGATGATGATTTCTATTTAAACAATAACAAAACCAGACAGCGGTTTTATTTTAACCACAGTGATAGGCAGGCAGGTGGTTCAGATAGAAATGTCAATATCTGATCACAAAAGATTTGCATTTTGTTAATCTCTTAAGGCAAACATGTTTCGTAAACGCAGTATATCAGATTTTCATTCTTGTGGCAACAGACTTATTTACCGCGGTAATGATCCTGTGGAAACAAACATCAGACTACAATCCATACTTAACATTTATTCACCTTCAGATTTGGTATTCCAGGGAAAGAATATATATTATTGACCCCAAAAACACAGTGGCTCAGAAAACACTCCCTATCTGTATCATTCACTGTTGATATCAATAGAGTGATTGATAAACCTTTCAGTTCAGCTGGAAAAGAAGTTCTTTTTATATGCACTTTTATTTGTGACTTATAGTGAGTCACAAAAGAGATGGTGGAGTGAATAACAAAGAAAACAATGTAATAAACTTCACAAGTTCAGTTTAGACTTCTCACTTGCTCTCATTGTGCTAGTGGTTCCTAGCAGGGTTTTCATGCATGTAAGATTTATTTTCATTTCTTCTCTTCTACCTCCTACTCTTAATTCTGTGTGGAGCAGCAATAATCAATATGCCCACACTGTACTTATGGTCACAGCATATATATTTTGCATTTTGAACCTTCACCTCAGACTCCTTAAATCGCAGGTTTGTTCAGTGTGACCTTTACATAGCTGCCAAATGTGGAGGTACACAAGCTCTGGTACAACCACACAGCAATCTATGGAACAGCAGAGATTTCAATTATGTGGCACGAATGAAATTAGTTCTGCTTCACAGAAAATTTCATTTCTTACCTGTTCAGTTTGTGATAATTGACTTATTATAGGCTGTATAGCAACGTGGACCAATATTAGCTCCCCAAAGACTGGGACTCAAACTGAAATGTCAGGGGGGAAAAAATCATACCTACCGAATGATTGCCTCGTTATCAATTTTCACGATGCAGTATGGATCACTGCTTCCAGTTCTGCAAGTGAAATGAACAATAATGTTATTGCATACTGGCAATAGGTATTAATCTCATGATCACACATGATTGATTTATGCAATCAAGAATTAATTACATGCTAATTACGATGCTGTTGCTCTCTCAGATCAACAAAGAATATTTAAATATAGAACGACTATATATTTTTATGGTTTACAAGGTTAAATGGAAAATATTTTTGTCTCCTTATCATACACTTCAAAAGTTTAATTATAACCACACACACAAAAAAACTTTTATTTCTCAGAATCGTTATCTATCCAACCATGATATTAATGAGATTCCAGAGAAAAGTCATTTATGGGGGTTTAAAAATCTAGTTTAAAAACACATAGAAATGTAGTCTTTTTATTCATGTTAGTTATTATAGTTTTTCTTTTTTTATATCATAAATTAGTCATTAATAAATCATTAAGCTTTTGGAGAGCTGCTGCACATGACTTTTTACAAACTGAGCAAACATTGACCTTGTCATATTATGTCATATGTTAGGAGAAATACTGATATAGACACATAATTAGGAGGATCTTCAAGGGTCCTCTCTATTATAATAATTGCCTATTTTTATGGGTTGCCCTTTTTGTTTTTTGTTTTTTTTGCACACTTTGTTGCTCACACAACATGACTTTGAAAAAATAAAATAATGTTTCACCAAAACTACTTCAAGGACCATTTCCACAGACCTTGTGTTTCAATGATCATCTGCATCACATTTTTTTTATAACACTAATATCAGTATTATATTACCTTTGCATCACATTACAAAAAATATAATAATGCTGCTGTGAGGAAGTTTTCAATTCAGCAGCTATAGCGACAGTGAATTCGATATGGTTCTCTTCTGACTACCATTGTCAGTCTCGCTCTATTTTTCTTTACTATTTGAGTAAATAGGAATGCAAAAAAATATTTGATGTAGTCTCCCATTCACAGCTGTAAAACTGTACACAACTATGACGACTTAACCTTCTGAGAGACCCTGAAATGTGAGGGAGTATTTAATTAAACATTATGCCAATCTACTTGCAGATCTTTTTTTTTTTACTTCATCCTGCACAAACCAATTAAGCAAATTCCACTGGAATGAATAACATAGATTCCTAGAAACTATACACTCCTCAGCTTTAAATTTCAGATATAAAAACATGACATGCTATTTTTTGCCACATAAATAATACCTTTTTGCAACTATACAGTGGGCATTCCAAGTATATATATATATAAAAAAAAGACTCCTATTTTCATTTTGACATCCCACTGTCTGATAGGTGAGCATTTGATCATTGCATGCCGTCTCAGAGCATGTGTAGAGATGTCTGTTGTCACTGCGAGGATATTGAAATTCCTCTGTGGAGGTAATGACTGCCCTTGGCAACTTTGGTGAGCTGTATGAGTATTTGCGTGCTTGCGTGTGTGTGTGTGTGTGTGTGTGTGTGTGTGTGTGCTGGGGAGAGGAGAATGAGTGCATCGTGCGGTGATTCATCTTCGCCTGTTGTTATCAGTGTAATGGGGAAACCTGTGGCTGTCAGAATCAGGTGCTACATCAAACAGCACTGTAGCTTGGCAGTTGAACCACATACTATCATCCTCAAGACACCTGCAGGAGCAGGATAGAGATGATGACAAAAGAAGGAAGAGGAGAGATTCCTCTCTCATTCTCTCTGCTTCTCTTATCTTCTGCAGCCATGATGTTTCTGTCTGGGGACCTTGAGACCCCAGAGTCATTTCATATGTTAAACACATACTTGAAATTTAAAGTCAGCATGAAATGAAAATACACTCTATTTTGTAAATGCTTCTTTGACCACGTAATGTTTATTTAAAAAAATAATCAAAACTTGACAGTGAAAATGGCAGACATATGTCAAACTCATTCAGTGCACTCAATCCCAGCCCTTCTCAATCCACCAAATTCATTTTTCAACAACATGGGATGAAACAAGTCCCCCTATATAATTTTTTTTTCTTTTTTCTAAAAAATCTGTTAAACTCCAAAGCACATCGCAATACATAAGAAAATATCTGTCGCTATGTTCATTTCAACATGACCTTAACATGACTTTATGCTAAAAATGCCACCTGATTCAAACATAAACTATGTAATTCGCTAACACTTTACTTGAAGCATTTATATAAGGCTTTATTAAAGTAATTTCCTATTAACAGTTGCAACCATATACATTACAACACTGATCTATTCATTGTGAGACCTTGAGATAATATAATACATCAAAACAAAGAACCAATTTCAGATGCAACAAGGATTCTTCAAATATTATAATGCATGCGCTTATGGCATAAGTTGCTGAAAAACATATTGCAATGGCTTTTACAATGACACATTACTTTAAGGTCCAATTCTTGCTATTAACGCTCTATATGGTCGTTTTTTTGTTGGAGAACATGCTCTAACAAACCATTAACTACTGAATATTTGTACAGAGTTCTAAAATGTTATTTGCCAACCAAACGCAAAGCTTCCGAGAAGAAAAATGGTCGCAGCAAGCGAAATAGCATTAACCCGCAGTTGCAGTCACCCGGATGGGCATGTGTTATATTAGTGTTTACCGGTTGTTATCAGGGAATAACATAACTCGGAATGTGGTGACTGACCAATCAGAATTGAGTATTCCACAGAGCCGTGAAATAAAATATAATCATATAATATAATAATAATAATAAATCAATTATTATTGTTATTGTTATTTTATATTCAAGTTGATATATCATTACAAAAATTACAAAACAAAAAATGATGATGACTGACAACAATATCTAGTTGGCCTATCTGATTGCATTCTCTACTTTGATCTTGTTAATGTCCCAATCAAGGAACATTTATCTCAGAAAACAAGTGCTCCTATTTCCTGTGTCTGGGTGCTGATTGCTCACCGCCTGCTTGATTATAATGAGCTCACCTAAACAGTTCGGAATATACAAGCTAAGCTTTCCAGAACCTTGCAATCCTTTAAAGAAAAATCCAATGAAATCCAAAAAGGTGCGCACTCTTTACTAAAACTCACCCAGGTCCAATGTAAATAAAGCATGTTTGTATAGAGAACGTGTGCAATCTGCCATTGTGCACTTTTGGCAGCGTCACCACCACCACCACAGTGTAAATGCAAACACTCCATGCAGCATCTGCTCCTGCAGTTCGGCCCACCAACTAAACAGCTCAGCAAATTTGATAAGTGACTAGTTATTTAATCTAATCATACTAGGAAGTGGAATCAGTAACTCAGGAAGAGAAGGGCAGCGAATCACATTTTCCTCACACTGACATGAACACAGTGCTGAAATGTTAATATGGATGACCTTACTAACCAATAAAGTCATTTCCTCACAGAATGTGGCAGAGCTGTCCTTTCCACAAATAGAAACATATAAACCATTGTCATCTGGGCTACCGTTATAAAATCATAATCATGTGAGTTTCCAACCTCTTGCAAGATGAAGAACACACTGAGCTGAGCACCAAATGAATCTGTGTTATTCACAATGGAATGCTGCCAATTCCAAACAGGGAACCAATTAACAAGCTTATTTCATTTATAATGGTCATTAAGGGTTTGAAAAGAGTTTTTATGCAGTGTTTTGGCATGAGCTTTGAAAAAAATCTAATAATAAAGTGTAAAATATCTGAATATAATTAAATTGACTGAATCTCATGATTGATACGTTGATGAATAATATCTGATGATTAAGAGAAATGCATTTTATATATATATATATATATATATATATATATATATATATATATATATATATATATATATTTATGTTATGTATTTCGCTGTAAGGGGGCATCTGTGTTAAAAGTGAACAAATTACACAATAAAACAGCTTTTAAACTTAAATTCTTCAGTTTTTCAACTGTTCTACACATACAGGCTATGATTTCCAATGTCTCCAAAAAATAACTGAAATATCCATTTAGAAATATGTATATAACTTAATATTTATATGATAATGCTCATAATATAATGATAATACACATATCACTTGTAGATGTTTCAAATGCAGATATAGGCTATTGTTCATGTTTATGATTAAAATGCCAGAAGGGCTTTTTTTTTCTTTTTCTTTTTGTAATCAATTTATAAACTGTATTTGTTTTATCATGTAATCCATTGTTTAAAAAAGGAAGTACAGTAGCATGATTTGTCAAAAAAAGATCTGTCAAATCCCATACTGTTTTCAGTTTGTGTATACTGAACACGTCTTCCAACATATTTCTGTGCAATTGATCTTATAATTATCACATAAAGTCATCGGCACTTACATGTCCTTGATTGGCAGGTTCTTTCCTTCCACAATCCTGATGAATAGTGTGCTTCGTTTAGCCATGCTGTCATTCAGAGGATATTCACGCGCCGACACTTCTTATTCCTTCAATAACACGCATGTTTCCAAGCATTGCACAAATGGCAAATAAACTGTTCTATCAATAAAGCTCGTCATACACAACGCTGTACTGAGAAGCAGCACCGCCGTGCTCCGTCCAGCGGTCGTCCACACAATCCACGCGTTAGACTCGGGTGGGTTTGATCTCTGTGGGTTGTTTGTAGGAGGAGTGACTGACTGGATCACACACTTGAGAGAGAAGGTATTAAACAGACGCGACGCGACAGAACTACAACGCTCCCTTTAGAATCAACACTACTGGTTATGAACTACAAGACTGTATTAGGCGGCTGTGTTGACTGTTGTAGCTACTTTTGTTGCGTCGCGTCAAGTGGAGACGAGGTGTGGCGCGACGCGACGCGAGAAATGAATTTTCAGTGTGAGGGGAAAAGCAGTCATTTCTTAACCCTCGAGATTTACAAGAGCAAACATAACTGAGATGAGCAAACAGTGGAGTTGATGGACTACTGAACAGTAAACACTAGGTCACACACTCCAGTAAATATTTCTCAGCGTTGGTTCATTTTTGAAAGTCAAATTTTGTATCGATTGTACCTCGAAGGGCTGGCTACAGAAACCAGTTGAACATTTCCAGCGTTATTATTGTCTAAAAGATAGTTTATTGAACGCACGTTCTCACTTAAGACTGGGGTAACAAAGAAACCATCCTATTACAGGATTTTCAGCTGTAAATTTAAACAGTAGACTAAATATAAAACACAAAACGGGTAAAATATTAAACATTGGGAGTGTATCTGACAACTGCCCTAATAAAAAATGTGACACCCTGCCCTGACTTGACATTTACAGTTCATCTTTTGAGTTAAAGTCTAGTACCTTCATTATAAAGACTAGGCTGACAATTGTCTGCATGTATGTCAGTGTGGTTTTACTGTGTTCACTTGGTTAGCCAAAGATATGATGATATTGGAGGGCATAATTCTGAAGAATGCCATAATTTCAGAGGGATTTGAAATAGATGTTTGAAACCAAAATAGGAACACACATTTTGATCTCTTTCTTTTACTATCTGTCTTTTATTTTGTATCTTATATGGCTCCTGAAGAACCTTTAACATCCATGGAACCGTTCTGTATTTAGATTATGTTTTCCAGACTATAAGTGTGAGGGGAAAAAAAGGTTATTTTAATAACGGTTCACAGAAAAGTTTCTTCATACTGTTTTTTTTTATAGCATCACTATGAAAACCCCCCTTTTGAGCCTTTATTTTTAAGAGCTATCCACTTCTCTATTATTTCTTTAATTCAAATCTTTATAGAGGCATTGCTAGACCCTTCCTTCTTTTTCCATGCCACAAGCCTTGGTGAAATGCTAAAGTGCTTTTTTTCTAATGATTAAGTAAATATAATTTAGTGTTTAAAAAGCAGAAGAGTAAATGTTGCGTTCAATGGTGAATGGTGATTCAGATGATAAGAGAGCTGTAAGTGTAATATTATGGCTGTGTACTTCCTTTTCACAGAGTTATTATTCCTCAACACGTTATTTTTAAGTTCTTCTGACCGATTAGCTCATGATCTGACCAAATATCCCCAGTTTGCCATCGTAATGGAAAGACACTTCACTTTAACTGAAATGACTCATGTAAGAACACCAGGAAAACTGAAAGAAAATATCTTTCTAGCTGTTTTTGAAGGCTGACAGCCTCGCTAAATGCACACAGCAGAATAAACAAGGTGGAAAACTGAACGACTCCTTGATTATGGTCTCGGAGGAAATCAAAGCATAGACTCTCATATAATGTCAGCACTCACATATTCTGATATGCACAAGTGCTGTCAACATGAGCAGTGCTCCTTTATCATGGAAAAAGGAAGGTGATTCACTGACAAATCACAACATAGTTTCCCTCCAGACGGAGATAAATAAACTGACCAAAATAAAAAAGGGAAGTCTTGATAGGACAATAGGAGTCTTAATTCAGAAACATCCTCAAACATGGTAAAATGTCGGAGAATGTTTGAGAATGTTGTAAAGGTTCCAGTGACGTTTTCCTTAAAATTATATGTTTATACAAAATAAAGGCGAGAGGCCAGAGTCCACGTAATTCATGCGTGTGAGTGTGGGCACGGCTGACTCATTGATCCAGGAATACAGACGCACCTTTAGAGATGTGACCAGAGGAGGGGATACGCTGTGTGGGCTTCTTGTGACTCACCAGTCTTCTATCAAAGAGTTATCGGCACAGCCCTGTTTTTAGATATAAAGAGTGTGTCTGTGTGTGTGTGTCACCGTTTAGCAGAGGCTTTTTATCTGGAATATGAGGATGTCCCTTTTTTGCATATAATTTCAAGTAACACTTTACAATAAGCTCCCATTAATTAACAATTACAAACATTAAATGAGCAGTATATTTGTTACAGTATTTATTAATCCTTATCACATTAGTGTTATGTTAGTTAATGTTAAAGGAATAGTTCACCCAAAAATGAGATTTGCTGAAAATTTACAGTAAATGGAGATGAGTTTGTTTCTTTATCAGAACAGATTTGGAGATATTTATAATTATAATTATCATTATTATTATTATCGTTTAGCAAATGTAGCACTTGCTCATCAGTGAGTGGATTCTTAGCAGTGAATGGGTGCCGTCAGAATAAGAGTCTAAACGGCTGCTTAAAAAAAACATCTCAATAATCCACAAGTAATCTAGATTAATCAAATGAAGGTTTTGTACCCCGAAAAGCTTAATGTTTGTTATAGATTCATCATGTTTTAACTTGAAATTTATCTTATGGCTAAAATATGGATCCTCTCAATATTGCTTTGTTCAGTGAACAGTCATCTAGTCTGAATCAGGTGAGAAACATGATTACAAACATGATGTTTTTCTCATCTGTTTGGACTCTCATTCTGACGGCACCCATTCACTGCAGAGGATCCGTTGGTCAGCAAGTGATGTTAAAAGTCATGATAAAACGGTGTGGCAATTTCATATGAATCTGTACTTTGCAATTTGTATGGAAATGTAAGCATGAAGCCCAAGAATAAATCTGACCCTCAATGGGCCATAAGCAGTTAGTACAAAAACATACAAATTAACTTGACAAATGATTCCTATTCACCTCCTATTCGCCAAAAAGTAAAACAGTTACAAATTGCCACGAAAGTGTAGTAAGGTATAGAGTGCAATTACCCAGACAATAAAAGTGGATTATGTCCAAATAAGCAAATAAAAATCAGATTTTATATTTATATTATATAAAATAACTGGAGGCTTAAATTTAAGGCAGCTTTATAAACTTTTACTTAATTAAATACTGAGTAGTATTAACAAAAAGAGTCATTAAAATGAGTTATCCAATGTTTGTGTGTGCTTATTATATTTATGCTTGTTAGAGTATCATTAAACTTTACTCGATTATGAGGCTGTATCACATTTAGGGCACTTCCTTAGAAGTTTACTGTATAGGCTAATTATTAAACATGTTGTTTTTATTATGTCTTAACTGAGAAACTACATGGAATGGCTGAACTTTTGACTGTACTCTAAGACTAAGCAAGATTTCTGCATAAAACGTGATTAACAATCATAAACAAAAAAAAAACACTGTAAAATGAGAAAAATTCATAACATTTTAACTTAAAGCTCAAACTTAAACTTCATAATGTTTTAACCTAAATTATTAAAGACCAGGGTAACTGCTTTGTATACATACAGCACAAACATAGCCGACAAAGATTAAAACGACTTATAAAACCACTAACTAAGAGAATGATGACTATGATCTTGATTAAACATGAAAAAGAAACGAAAAAAGAAAGTTTTAAGAATATCAATAAAACAAAATATATCCAGTATAATATGAGTTAAAAGAAACAAAATCACCTGCTTTGTTAATAAAGGGTTAATTAGACCTGTTTGGCCCCTAAGACAAGAAAGCAGTCAGAAAACACTGCACTAGTGACTACTACACTATGACTGGCACTCTGCCACATATTTCCCACTAAACAGTGCCATCTAGTGAATTTGCATGTTATAGTCAGTGCAGTGCAGTTCAGTTCCATCTGTTCCTTTGATCACAAACAATACTGAGGACACAGGAGTTTACAAAAACCTGGAAGATGATGACTAAAAAGAAGCATTTAGCACAACCGTGCAAAACAGCAATGTAACATATGTTGATATTTGATGGGTTCATTTCAAGTTTACTCCTGTCCTCTATTTTGCCTTGTAACTAACAATGAAAGAGAAAATACTGCAAAGTAGTTTTCCTTCCCATGAGATATGCAGTGCAGTGACGGTGTCTTTGGGAGCTCACAGCTTTCTTGCGCCATCCCTGGGCAGAGTGGATGATGTGGAGTAATTCTTCAAGTCCGGCTGGTAAGCTGGGTTGTCGTAGGGGTGCACACGCTCCTTTAGGTTGTGGGTGTCATAGCGGGGGATACGGATTGAGTTCATGACTGAGATTTTCTTACCGTCTTTCTTGGTACAGCTGCAGGGACAAGATTCAGTCATGTGTTAGAAAAACAGATTACTTTTGGACAATTAAGAAATAATATATGATAACATCAAATGTGTACACATTTAAGTGTAATTCACTCACCAGGTCACACATAACATGATGAGGAAAAGAAGTAAAAGCAGAGCCGCAGCCACACATAGGATGGTAGTAATGACCACCATGGCACCAGATCTCGCACTCAGACCATCAGAAATGGTGTTAAGGGCTAGTACTGTATGATTAGATTATTAAGACATCTATTAACTCCAACGGCTCTTAGGATGACTCCAATATTATATAGCAGTAGTTCAAAGGATTTTATATGAATTCTTACGTTTGGGAAGAGTAATGTTGCCAGACCAGTCTGACGAATTAACAAGAGTCCCATTAGCATCGATTAGAAGATACTTGAAACTGTAGGTGAAAAATAGTTACAATACATTAAAAGCAAACTCAAATCTAGTGTTTTGAAACTGCAGTCAAGACACCTTTTGACAATGTAAAGTATAGGGCCTAATTTAAAAAATCTTTTAAAACATAAAACTATCAATGATTCAGATAACAGTCTCCTTTAAGGACATCATTAGAGAAGAATACCAGCATTTGAATGGTATTAGATTTGTTTGAAGAATCTTGTAAATAAATATCACAAGTCTGCTAAAGTGGGGTTTTTCAGTAACTCTTTCTGCAGGTTACATTGTTTACACCAGTAGGTGGCGACAAGTGTTTGTTCTTATGAGTGAATGATTCACTGATTCTGATTGGTTCAAATGTACTGATTATTTCAGGCATGAATAGAACTGCTCTGTGTTGCTCAGAAATGTGCTAAAGTTTACTGAGATTTCAACAATTTTTCGGGAAAGAAAAAACTAAGTAGACAAATCGTACCTCACTTGTACGATTTTGTACGATTTGTCTAGGCCCCAGTGATGGGTTGGTTTAGGGGCGGGGTAAGGTGTAGATCATTCCTACAAATTCATACGACCACCATTAGCCACCTCGTAAAATATGTATGAATTGGTGGTGAGATGGCGTTGAACTTACACATTCAAAGCCCAGAAACCTAGTTTTGAGTTAATATAGTCTCATAGGATTTAAAATAGTCCATGTGACATCAGAGGCTCAAACCCTAACATTTTGCAAAACAAAACAAAAGATACGACACGTGTTTTGGTACTCTCTAAAACTTACGGCGAAGAAAAGTAAAGAAATTGTTAATTAAGGTCGTTATGTTTGTTTTCTTTGTGTACAAGAAGTATTGTCGTAGTTTCATAAAATTAAGGTTGAACCATTGATGTCACATGGACTATTTTAACAATGTCCTTATTACATTTCTGCGCCTTGTACGTGTTGCAGTCGATGCAAGGTCTCGGATTTTATTTTGGCTTGCAAAATTTCACTAAAATGTAACTAACGGCGGTGGACATTTTTGGCAATTGTTTCTTGTGTTTTCTCATCACTGTAGTTCAGCTAAATGTAGCTTTGTAATGACAACATTACATCAAAATGAGAGTTCAGTTAGCTTTTGTTAACTAAAACGAAACAAATTTTCAGTCAACACAATTGTTCTATGGGTTTTTAGAATGACAAATTTGGAACTTGTCTTAAATGATGTCTTCCATTCATGTTGCACAATCCATCAAAAGGTCCTACCAAACGGTGGATCCATCAGGTAATACTCCGTTACAGTTGACCCCACTACAAATCCCATCAGCGCCGACTACGAAGTATTGATCATTGGGGTTCTGATTACAGGGGAAGTCTGACAGAAGTCCAACTCTGGTCAGAAAGAAGTTGTTTGATGATGGGTTGAATGCTGTTGGGTAGGGTGACAAGCTGAGGATGTTGGGAGTCGAGCTGTTTACTAGAGCATCAAAGGTGCCCTTCGCTAAAAGTGAAAGAGGATTGATAATGCAAGCAGATGGGAGAATTTGCATTAGATCTTTTTTTTTTTTAGCCTTTTATGCTCAATATGTGGCTGCATTTATTTAATCAAATACATAAAAGAGCAATATTGTGAAATAGTATTACAATTTCTAAAGGTGTTTTTACCTGAGCACAGCCCAGCTACCAGCCATATCTCACAGCCAGGACACGTCTGATTAAAAACACAATACGGCTGCTTCAGTATCACTGTATTACTGGTGACCTTGGCTAGGAAAGCATTAGATGTAAGCTCAGGCTGGAATATCTGACCTGCAGACAGAGAAAAAGACTTTGAAGAGCCATTTTTAAAGTGACCTCATTGTTCCAACTTGATCCCCATTTGAGTCTGTCACAGAATAATAGCAGGTTCAAGTCTGATTCACATGCACCTGTCCCAGGGAAAAAAGGATTGTGTAACACCTACCAACCCTAAATGCTGTAACTGCAGTGCTACAGGTGTATTGATGGAAAACTGGCCACAAAACATACAGGTTCAGTCTTGCATACTAGTGTGTGTGTGTTTCCCCTCGAGTCTCGATATAGATTCTGTTTTTACAACTAGTTACCATGTTACCATGACATATGAAAGGCATCAATGTATCTGTATTTATTTCTGTAGTAGGTCATTTAAAAAATATATGTGATGAGTGTGGCTTCCTATGACTTATGAGCTATTTCACCTATTTATAACAAATATAGCACACAGGACGAAACAATAGCTTAAAAAGCTTTCAAAAGTTTAAATATGACGCTGGACCACAAAACCGGTCATAAGTAGCACAGAAAAATTTATAGCAATAGCCAAAAATGCATTGTATGGGTCAAAATGATTGATTTTTCGTTTATGCCAAAACTCATTAGCATATCAAGTAAAGATCATGTTCCATTGAGATATTTAGTACATTTCCTACTGTAAGATTATCAAAACTTAATTTTGGATTAGTAATATGCATTGCTAAGAACTTCATTTGGACAACTTTAAAGGCAATTTTCTCAATATTTAGATTTTTTTTGCACCCTTGGATTACAGATTTTCATATAGAAGTATTTTAATATAGACTTTATATAAGAGCCATAGACAGCGGGCCATTAGTACACATCTTTAATAAGATTTCATGAATGATCTTACTCATTTGTTCATAATAGTCGCCAGGGTATTTTTGCTGAACGGAAGGAAGATTTGTAGCCTGTTAATTTGCAATCATCTCTGTCCGACATACAACATCTAATCAAACATGATGGAAATTTAATGAGACATTTGTGTACACTTAATGAGCTATTACCTGAGAAAGCCTCTCTCCATTTAAACTGAAGAATAAGGCTAACAATGTAATGAAAATATAACTGAAGAGCATTTGTGATGTAATGCAGAAACCAGATCTCTATAGTAACCTTCATCTAAAATGAACAAACATTGATAATTAAGGCTAAAAAGCACTTGCCTTCTCCAGTCCACATCCAGATAGACAGCAATGACATCCAACGGATCACTGTGTTTGTCTTCATCTTGTAAAAAGGATGCAGATAGATTCTGGAGTAGAAGTCAACCTGGCTGGTGTCTGTGCTCAGAAATATGTCTGGCAGATACGAATCAACTCTTATAAAAAGTAGCTGAAGGGAGGGGAGAGAGGTTTTCATGAGGGTGTGTGAATCCCAGGTAAAAACTGGGAGGTGCTTTGGACATAAGAAATGCTTTGAAATTCCAAAGTCTGACTGTTGCTACTCTGTAAGCTCTCAAAAATGCTTGAATCATGTTAAAACTTTTTGCTTTAATCTTACAGCACAGAACAGGTTTTCATTGCCCATGCTAAACTTACAATGTCAAGGCAGCCGAAGTCTGGCGCTTAAAATGGAAAATAAAGCAAAAGTCTGTTTGAATGACTAATGTTAAAGTCAACAAACCCTACACATACCGGTGACTTAATTCCCACCAAACAGGCACATGACTGGAGTTAACATGACTTCAGAAACAGAGGTGTGGAGGTTATTCATACAATATATCAATAATCCTAGATTCCTGTTTTCTTGAGGGAAGTGTTACATGGTAATTAATAATGTAATCTGCATCAAAATGTATTGTTTTTAATTATCCCCATTATACTGGGTTTTCTAGGACAAACGAAGTAACTGTCTAAAGTATTTGTGATCAACTAATCAAAATTGTGTTTGTTGGTAAAACCATCTTAACCAGACCTGCTTAGACGTGAAGCAAATGAACCGCTGTTTATAGGTATAAATTACTGACTTCTTCTCTGTAACGTTCCTTCTCTCTGTCAACATGCAAAATTCAGAATTCATATTATTTGCAAAGACTGGACGGGCGAGTTGAAATAATGACGTAGTAGTTAAACACCCACATCCAGAATCCCATTGTGGTGAATCAGACTATGAACTAGAGCTATTAACAGTATTTGCCGAGTGGTAATACAGGGCGGAGAGAAATATGCTGGTTTTGTGTGTTTTTTTCCTCACATGTGCTTCAAATGAATGTGGTAAACATGACAACAGGGTCCATTAGTGGCTAACGAACAATTACACCACACTCAGTAATTACATTTTTAAATGCAGAGATTATTTTGCATTTAGGTGATTTTTGACAATTAGAGATTCTGCCACTTTTAAATGGTCCTGTGTGTACAAATGATTTTATTTTTCTCTCACTCAAAAACTATATCGATTATGTGTCTCCATTAACATGAGGCCAGACAAATGGTGTGCATGATTAATGATTAAAAAGAGCAAAATTTTAGTTTCAGGTTTAAAAAAAAAAAAGACATCTAAAAGCAAACCTAGAAGCATTTTTTGTGTGTGAAACTGATCAAAATAAAGCTTATGATTAAAACAATTACAATGATCTGCCATTGGCCAACTTTTTTTGTTAAGCATTAACTCACTTTAATTAACTTATTTAATTGTTAAATTTACACACAGACTTCATTTTATATTTGCAGTTCAGAGTAAAGTATCCCAATTTTATGTTGTTTAGAAATTTGTATTGAAAGACCAAACTACAATAAGAGTTTTCTTTTCTTTTTTAACACGTGCAACATTTAATGCCATCACTAATATTTTAAACCATTTGTGTTCTCATTTAAAGACCTTTTTAGGTCTTAAATTGTGAAAGGGTGAATTAAGACTGGCAGAAACCCTGTAAAGTGACGTAACACATACTCAGCATTTGGGGAAAAAAGGCTGCATTAAAAATACAGTAAAAACAATATAATACAATATAATAATACCATTTTAAACGACTTTTTAAATATAATTTATAATGGAAAAGCAGAAGCATTTAAAGGACAGTGAGAACAATGTTCCATGAAACACTGAAATGCCAAAATTATTCCCTTTGTTGTTTATTTAAAAAAAAAACACATTTACACCAGAATAAGTCTATCCTGGTCACATTATTTTATTGCCAGCTCTCCAATGAAAGAAAAACATTCAGCTTTTCCAATGTCCACCTCAAATGTTGAACATCTGACTCAAGCACAAAAGACAAAAGCACTTCTGAGACATCATTTGGAGTATTTTTCGTCACAGCTCACTAAAGTTCTCTTCTGGAGGGGTTTCTGCTATTGTGCGGTAGTATATGCTGGATACTTCCGTCCTTTCTACGGTCACCTCTTCCCCATGATGAAGCTGGGCACTTCTGCATCATCTTCTTGCTCTTCTGCTTCAGAAGCAGAGGATGATGACTTCTCCTCGGAGCCTGCTGACACAAACACATTATTACTCACTGTTTGATGAATGCTGAAATTCAAGAACTGCAGTTACTATAATGATGATTACAATGACCTGTGCTGTCATCCATAAACAGCACTTTTAAATATAGCGTTCATGATAAACGTTCACCCTCACAGATGTTTTAAGTTTTATTTTACAATAATGAATCACAGAGAATTTATTTAGCTTTTTTGAAACACAACAGGGAAAATATATAGAAAACAATCAGCTCAATTAACTAGAATGAATGAACAATTTGATTCTTTTAAAATGTATTTGTTAACTTAAGTGTTCAGACACTCTCAAAGTTTAGTAGATGTCTTCCAGCTGGTGTTCAGGGAAGAATGGGAAGGATTTCTAAGATCATTTCATTATCTCATACCTTCTTCTTTCTGGCCCTCCGTCTTGGCTTTCTTGGCCATCAGCTTCTTTTGTTTCAACTTTTCCCTAAATGATTCAAAAGAACAGCGATTCAGAAACACACAAAAACACACAAACTTCTCAATTAGTTCTAAAGCATTTAAAACAGACGAGACGGTATTTTGCAAACCTCTTCTTTCTGCGTTTGGCTGTTCTTTCCTCAGCAGCCTTTTGGTTTTCTTTCACCTTCTCAATATATTCTTCATCCAGCTTTTGCTGCAAGAGTTAAAGAAACTATTTGTGAACCAATACTAACTGTAATACATTCAGATTTTTTTTTGGCGAGGAACCACCATCAGCTCAGTCGAAGCTGAAGACCCAGAACATAATAAATAGTGTTGAAAAAAAGTTATTTTTAATCAATTCATCCTGAAACAAGTTTATTTTAAGTTTTAAATTATTCAGCCAGAATGCATTGTATTTACGAAGTGATAAAATACATTTCTAAAGTTACAAAAGATCTATTTCAAATAAATGCTGTTCTTTTAAACTTTCCATTCAACTAAGAATCACCGTTTCCACAAAAAAAATATTAACCAGCAAAAACTTTTCAGCATTAATAATAACAATAAGAAATCTTTCCCAAACACCAAATCAGCATATTAGATTGATTTCCAAAAGATCATGAAAGACTAATTACTAAATTTGGAAATAAATTAAAATAGAAAATAGTCTTTTATATTGCAATCATTTTTCACAATATTAGTGTATTTCCTGTGTTGATTAAATAAATGCAGCCTTGTTGAGCATAAGAAGCTTCTTTTAAAATTGTACACAAACCAAACTTTTGCATTAGGGCTGTGCAAAAAATCGAATGCGATTTTCACGCACATCTCGTCAGTAAAGGTGCTCCTGTGATTAGATGTACATCTCCAGCATGAGTGTTCAGATCAGGGTTGCCAGGTTTTCACAACAAAGCCTGCCCAGTTGTTTCTCAAAACCAGTTAAAAACTTTCCAGGGGGGTTCTCCGATAAAAATTGCATTGCCAAGTCTGCTGCTGTTTTTCATGCCCGAGGGTCGAAGCAACCCCAATAGCGTGATATTAAGTATTATTAATTTTTCCAAGGGAACACCGTCAAAAATCTTGTATTTTATAGCATGGAACTAAATGCGATTGGACTAGTATTGAGAAGCAACTGGGCAGGTTTTGTTTTAAAAACCTGGCAACCCTGATCTGAACGCACATGCTGAAGATTTACTAATCATCACTGGAGCGCTTTTACTGATGAGATGTGCATGAAAATCACATTTGATTTTGTGCACAGCACTATTTTGAATGGTAGTGTAAATTTCAATCAAATTTCACTTGAATGAATCTAACAGTACATGTAAAAACTTGGTGTGGCAAATATATAGGAGTTGATTTTTGATGAGACCCAAGTGTATTTCCAAAGGAAACGCAATAGTGGGGAACAACTCATAACACACCGGAATATTACACTGACAAATTCAATTAAATGTAGCTTGATTTACATGATTGTCACAGCAGCGGTAAAACCTCTGTGAGATCCACAGCTGCTCACAGCTAAATTCTGTTATTTTAAGCTGCTACAAATAACAGGTGGATCCACATTCCACTGAAGCACCTGCTTTTATTTCAGTTTGGTGGCAGTAATTTAAAGTTATGCAAAAAAAAAAAAAAAAAAGGCTCATGGAGGATTGGGAATGAAAAAACCCTGTATAACCCCAATAAGCATTACACAGGCTTTTCCCATCATTCATACGTATACTGTTTTGGAACAATGATGAGAAAACTATATTTTCAGCTTTTCTTCTGCAAATTGAACTAGTAACATCCATAAATGGTAACGCACCTATTTGATTATCATATGCTTTAGGGGAAAAAGAAACTTACCTTGTCAGAAATTCGTTCCAGGAAGTCTTGTCTCTGATACTCCCGGCGGCGCAGATGTCTATACACATGGAACTCACCGCTGCCTGCTCCAGCACTGGAGCCTGCACACATTCAACAGAGACACAGAACACAAATTAATCCTGACAGATCATTTGAGAGGGCAAAAAACCTGAAAATAAGACAAATGATTTGAATAAATTCCTGCAATCATCTGAAAGTGAATCATGTTACAACACATGTGTTTCTTATGTGTTATGGGTGTATTTGAAAACACACACACACACACACACACACACACACACACACACACACATACACACACACAAACACACACAAACACAAACACAAACACACACACACACATTTTAAGTTAAAGAGCATTCTTATGTTCTTAGGGATTATTATTTTTATTTATTTATATATTTCCTATGAGAAAAGCAAAACTATAATATAATTTTCCTTTTGAAAGTCACATCCAAAGAAATAAAACTGAATTTATACTAAGAACTAAGTAGCATATTAGCTTCATTCCTAAATCTAAAAGCGTAAACAAACAACACAAACCCATCACATCGCGCACAAACTCTGGCGGAGCGCGAGGGTTCCACTCCTTCGGTCTCTCTGGAATAGGCGCAGGTTTATCCTTTAAAATGAAAATATTAAACTCAATACTATGTTCAGTGCTCTGCAATAGTTTAGTAGCATCATTAGCAGGTGTTACTACTCTGAATAAAACCGCTAACTTGCGGTAAATGGTAAACTCACGGGGTTTCGCATCAGTCTCTCCAACTTTAAACGCTGCTCCTCTGCTGGAGTTTTGGCGATAATTAAAGGCTGGGACTCTTTCTTAGGAGCTTTTCCAGCTCGCTCATCTTTCTTATCGGCCGCCGCCATGATTTTTCCAGAGCCTTCTTCGAGGTAGGTTTTGAGTTCTTCTTCTGTTTTATCAATGGCAGTGCGCATATACTGTCACCTACTGGACAGATGTGGAACTAAATCATTTTTTTTATATGACCTGTGACGGATTTATACAAATTACTTGTAAAATGATCTGATTTCTCCAGAAAGTTCTTATGTACTGGAACCTAATGCTTAACACATCTTTACACAACATAATACACCTTTGTGGAACAACAGATATATTCTGAGTAATAGGAAATCACTGTTTTTAGGTACGCGGATGGAAAAATATATGGTATATGGGCTCTTGGGGAGTAAGTCATCTGATGGATAATTTTGGTAATTTGTTGTATTACAATGACTTGTAAAGGTACACTAAAGATTAAAGCATTGTCTATTGCTGTCAAGTGACGTGACATTCAAGCCAAGTATTTTGACCTATACCCAGAATTCGTGCTCTGCATTTAACCCATCCAAAGTGCACACACACAGCAGAGAACACACACACACACTGTGAACTCACACCCAGAGCAGTGGGCAGCCATTTATGCTTTGGCGCCCAGGGAGCAGTTGGGGGTTCAGTGCCTTGCTCAAGAGCACCTCAGTCGTGGTATTGCCAGCCCAAGATTCAAACCCACAAACCTAGGGGTTAGGAGTCAAACTCTCTAACCACTAGGCCACAACTTCCATTAAATGTGGTGTCATGTGATCTTACCATTTTGATGGATTCATGTACAAAATATTCAGATTTGATTTGCCTTTTATTGCTGCCACATGCACTTTTTCATAATGTTTACCATAGCAGATCAAACAGAGGCATGTAGTTGGAAAGTCATGCAAACAAAGAAAAAAAAAAACATGTTCAGAAATACAGTGATTTTCCAGAAATAAAAGTTCATGCATGCTGGAATTTAACATCAGTTAATACAGTTTTTTGATGTATTCATATAAAACATTGAGCTTTGTCTTACATTTTATTGCTGTCATAAGACACTTCGTTTCTTATTGTGACGGCTCAGACCATGACATAGATGAAAAGAATCATGCAAAGAAACAAACAATAATGTTCAGAAATACAGGGATTTTTCAGAATAATAACAAAAAATCATGCTGCAAAGTTTTTTGAGGCATTACCACATGTTTGTCTCTGTGATGGCTCAAACACATGTTGCTGGAAATAGAAAGTGTCATGCAAAGAATCAGAAAAACACTGCCCTTTAAAACAAGCTAATACAGTTTATTTATTTATTTATGATGTATTCATATACAAAACATTCAGATTAGACCTTTATTGCTGTTAGATGATCTACTTTACCACATCATTGTGGCGGATCAAACCGTGGCATGTAGTTGGAAAGAGTCAGACAAAGAAAGAAGCAGAGAAAAACATGCTTATTTAGAAATACGATTGTCAAAACGATGTAATACAGATTTTGTTGCAATCATACAAAACCTTCAGATTTGACTTACCTTTTATTACTGTCATGTGATCTGTTTAACCTTTTTCCCAACTGGGATGGCTCAAACCATGTCAAAAAAAAGAAAAAGAAACAGAAGGCCATTTTCAGAAATGCATTGATTTATGCTGCATTTTAACACAAGTTAGTATATGAAACCAAGTCATGTGGTTGGCAAGAGTCCAGCAAAGAAAGAAACAAAGAACATGTTTAGAAAAAGCAGTGATTTTCTAGAATTAAAAAAATTAATAAAAATAAAAATCATGTTGCAGTACAATGCATGTTAAGACAGGTTGTTTTCATGTCATCACACAATCTTTCTCACCATTTATTTTTTTGCATTATTGACACTATTTTCCTATTGAATACTGTAAAGTTGCTTTGACACAATCTGTATTGTTAAAAGCGCTATATAAATAAAGGTGACTTGACCATATTCACCACTGTGGCACCTCAGTCCATGGCATGCAGGCATAAAGAACAAAGCAAATAGTGGAAAGAGAAAAACATGTTCAGTAATTTTCCAGAATGTGAGATTCATGCTACAATGTAATACAATCTGTTTATGTATTCACATACACATAATTCAGATTTGACTTGCCTTTATTGCTGTCACATGAAGTTTTTCATCATGTATACCATTATTTCAGATCAAACAGAGGCATGTATGAGTCATGCAAAGAAATAAACAGAAGAACATGTTCAGAAATACAGTGATTTTCCCAGTAAGGTTCATGCTTTAGCATCAGTTAATAAAGTTTTTCGATGTATTCATATAACAGTTTGAGATTTTACTTGCCATTTATTGCTGTCATATGACATTTTTTTCACAATTTTGTCATTGTAATGGAGCAAACCATGACATGCAGACGGAAAGAGTCATGCAAAGACAGAAACAACGAACATGTTCAGAAATAGTGAAAGAATGAAAGGTTAAACTTAAACAAGTCGATAATTTTCGATCTATTAATGTATTTTTATAGAGATTTACCTTCATAAATGGACAGATATCTTGAATCGTCGCAGTCAAACATGATCCAAAGCAACTACAATGCTGCTCTTCGAGTGCATGACATCATAAAAGTAACAGAATGAACGTGCACCTGTAACCATAGCGACAGATACTAGCGTAAACATCAAAGATGGCGACGTCCAAAACGGCAAAGTAACATCTCGGTTACGTATGTAACCTTGGTTCCCTGAATAGGGAACGAGATGCTGCGGTGAAGTCACCACGTATGGGAACACCTCTGGTGTGACGAATGTCTGAAGCCCTATACCATCCCGCCAATCCTATTGGCCAAATGGCGCATAGCACCACCCCACGCATGCGCACGCATGATATACCTGGGTGCAGCGCGCCATTTCGCTCAGATTTCATGACTGAAGATGAAGAGTTATCAAGGTACGGAACGGCCAGAACCGCAGCATCTCGTTCCCTATTCAGGGAACCAAGGTTACATACGTAACCGAGATGTTCCCTATCATAGGTCACTTCGATGCTGCGGTGACGTCACCACGTATGGGAACGATATACCAAAACGCCTGACGTACCTGATAACTGAGATCCGAGGAAGCATCTGCTCAAGCGGAGAGAACCCGGGAGCCAGGGGCCATCCTCACATCCAGACTGTAGGACTTGATAAAAGTGCTCGGTGAGGACCATCCTGCCGCAGCACAGATATCATCCATAGAAGAGCCACTGAGAAAAGCTTGAGAAGAAGCTACAGCTCGAGTGGAATGAGCCTTAATCCCTAAGGGCGAAGCGAGTCCGCGCGCCTCATAGGCCAAAGAAATTGCCTCCACCAGCCAATGGGACATGCGCTGCTTTGTAACTGCATGGCCCTTACTTTTATGTCCAAATCAGACAAACAGCTGGTCAGATTCACGCCAAGGGGCTGTACGATCCACATAAGTCTTTAAAGCTCTCACAGGGCAAAGACTTAGATCTCCTGACCCAGCCTCAGCAGGTGAAAAAGCTTCCAGAACCACTTGCTGAAAGCGAAAAGGGTTAGATGCGACCTTAGGAACATAGTTAGGCCTGGGCCGCAGCAGCACCTTCACAGAGCCCGGTGCAAATTCCATGCATGAAGGTGAAACAGAAAGAGCCTGTAAATCCCAAACTCTCTTGAGGGAGGATAAAGCCATGAGAAGAAGTGTCTTCAGTGTCAGGAATTTATCCGATACGGTCTCCAAGGGCTCAAACGGATGCCCTGATAAACCTAACAACACAATGGATAAATCCCATGAAGGAACTCGCACAGGGCGGAAAGGCCTCAGCCGTCGCGCACCCTGTATGAAACGAGAAACTAATGGATGACGCCCCACAGAGGCACCGCCTATGTATTCGTGGTAAGCTGAAATGGCTGCCACGTAAACCTTTAAAGTGGCTGGTGTAACGCCATCCGAGAAACGCTCCTGGAGGAACTCCAGCACTGAAGCCACTGGGCAGTAAACTGGATCCACATTATGATTGCCACACCAGGCTGTAAACAGTCTCCACTTGAAAGCATATAAGCGTCTCGTAGAAGCTGCTCTAGAATTCAATATAGTCTCAGTAGTTTCAACAGAAAGACCGGGACATACTAATGCACTCCGCTCAATGGCCACGCCCACAGTTTCCACAGATCCGGCCTCGGGTGCCAAATCAGTCCCTGTGCTTGTGATAATAAATCCTGTCTGAGGGGAATCTCCCACGGAGAGCCCGCTAGCAGACTGATCAGATCCGCAAACCACGGCTGCGTGTGCCATCGCGGAGCCACCAGAAGCAGCTGTTCCACTCTGTCCCGCCGTATTCTGCATAATACCGCTGGGATCAAACGAATCGGAGGAAAAGCATACAGACTGGTCCTGGGCCAGCTGTGAGCTAACGCATCCACGCCCAGGGGCGATGGGGAGCGTAGGGAGAACCATAGCGGGCAATGCGTAGTCATGCTCGACGCGAATAAATCCACTTTCGCTTTGCCGAATATCCGCCATAAAAGATCCACCATCTGGGGGTGTAATCGCCATTCTCCCTGTTCCAGAGCCTGTCTGGATAGCAGGTCCGCTCCGAAATTCAATCGTCCGGGGACATGAATGGCCCGGATCGACAGAAACTTGTCCCGAGACCACAGAAGAACACGCCTCGCCAGCCTGCACAGGGGGCGAGAGCGCAATCCTCCTTGATGGTTCAGATAAGACACAACCGCTGTGTTGTCTGATCTGAGCAGCACATGACGGCCGATCAGCAGATCCGCGAAATACTGGAGAGCCCGAAAAACTGCCAGTAATTCCAGTCTGTTTATGTGCCAGCCGCGCTGAGCCGCTGTCCACACTCCGTGGGCTGGTCGCCCTCGACACACAGCTCCCCAACCAGTCAAAGACGCGTCCGTCGTGACAGTCTCTCGGAAAGCATACATTCCCAGTCGAACTCCTGACAGGAGAAATTCGGTTGACATCCAAAATTTTAGCGACATCACACACCGCCGTGTCACCGAAATCGTGCGATGCGGGAGACAACGGGGTGAAATATTCCGCCTTTTCGTCCACCACTGAAAGGGGCGCATTTGAAGCAATCCCAGACGATTCACGGGGGATGCTGCTGCCATTAGACCCAAGAGCCTGAGACACAATCTCACTGTCACCGTGCGACCCGCTTTGAAGTGCCGCACGCATGACGCAATCGACTGAGCGCGCGGGAGAGAAAGCTTCGCTGTCATCGCGCGAGAGTCCAGATCTATTCCCAGAAAAGTTATCCGTTGAGAGGGAGTTAAAACACTTTTCTTGAAATTTGTTCGTAAGCCCAGGCTGTTTAAATGATTCAGCACAAGATCTCGGTGAGAGTGTGCTTGAGTCCGCGATTGCGCTAGCACCAGCCAATCGTCCAAATAATTCAACACACGAACGCCCTGGAGCCGCAACGGGGCCAGAGCTGCGTCCATGCATTTTGAGAAAGTACGGGGCGCTAAAGCCAAGCCAAAGGGAAGAACGCGGTACTGATACGCTTTGCCCTCTAAAGCGAATCTGAGGAACTTCCTGTGTCTCTTGACGATCTGAATATGGAAATACGCATCCTTCAGATCGATCGTAATAAACCAATCGCTTGGTCGGATCTGAGACAGAATAGATTTCACCGTCAACATCTTGAATTTGCTCGGTCTGAGTGCAAGATTCAGACGGCGTAAATCCAGAATGGGCCGTAACCCGCCGTCTTTTTTCGGTACCACGAAATAACGGCTGTAAAAACCTGTCTCCATCTGAGAGGGGTGTACTTCTTCTATAGCCCCTTTGCTCAGCAGAGCTGACATTTCCTGTCGCAGCACCGCCATTTCCGTAGACTTCACCGTAGTGGAAAGAATTCCGCGGAAAGGAGGCGGGTCTGAAACTGAATGGTGTATCCGTGACAAACTGTGCGTAACACCCATTGAGAAATGCCGGGCAAGCGTTCCCACGCGGCCCGAAACAATATTAGCGGTTTCAAAACTTCCGCTCCCTGCAACGCCGTCATACGCGTTAAAACGACCGGACACGAAAAACCCGTGGTGTTCGTGCACCGGGGAAGCGTATGCGCCAGAGTCGTTGCGTTCCGTTGAGTATAATCCTGAAACGTGTCCACGCCAGGAATTAGGCCAACAGATGGAACATCGGGCTCTGACGCTAGCGAAAAAGCGGCGGCTGTGCGAGCCGTCATAAACGGGCCGTTTGTGCAGGGTCCTTGAGTCGTCCCTCGAACTCCGAAAGCAGGATTGCGCAGAGTGTCTGAGGGAGCGTCTATTATTACAGCTCGATCCAATGTTGCTCGAGGCGCTGTTTGCGGCGAGACAATCAATGTTTGAGCATGGGGACTGCAATGAGAGTGTAGGATGCGCGAAAGCGGTCCGACAGCGCTCTCTAGCGGAGGGCACAGTCCCTGGCAAGCAGCAAAAAGATCAGGAGCTGCTATTCGGCACCCGAGAACGAGAGGCTTTAGCCGTCGAGGTCAGGTTCAATCGCTTACGTTGACGCTGGTGCGCCGGAGGAAAAACCCTAGGGCCCCAGTCCTTACGAGGAGGCGCCATAGGTGTGGGTTCCTCTCGAGAGGCTGCTCGCTGGCGGTGAGAGGAGGTTGAGCGAGAACGCGCGGGCGCTTGCCGGCGTTCGACCTCCCTGGGTCTGCGGGGAATCAGCTGGCGGAAAGCGGCTGATTGCTGTTTCGCTGCCCTGAATTTCTCCACTACTGACGTGACAGCCTCACCGAACAATCCATCCCTGGAGACAGGGGCATCCATAAGGAAAGATTTATCCTTCTCCTTAATATCGGTGAGATTAAGCCAGAGGTGGCGCTCAACCGAAATCAAACCGGCCATAGTACGGCCCACTGCACGAGCGGTATGTTTGGTAGCACGTAGCGCCAAATCCGTAGCTCTACGCAGTTCTTTCACTGCCTCCGGTGTGATGCCCTCACCTTCATCCAATTCCTTCAATAACTCCGCTTGGTAGGCCTGAAGGACCGCCATAGAGTGGAGCGAAGCAGCCGCTTGACCAGCCGCCATGTAGGATTTACCCACCAAACTAGACGTGACTCGACACGCCTTCGAAGAAAGAAGGGGGCGAGACTTCCAAGCCGCGGCCGAACTAGGCGCAAGGTGTTCGGCGAGAGTCTCTTCCACCGGGGGCATCATAGTATAGCCATGGTTCGCCATATCAGAAACGGTGGCGAAATCCGCGGCCGCAGCATTGGTAATCCGCGCCGAAAACGGCTGTTTCCAGGACCTCGAAACCTCCTGGTGGAGGTCCGGGAAAAAAGGCAAAGGCCTCCGGGGCTGTGTAGGTGTCCGACTGGTTAGAAAACGGTCGTCCAGCTTAGAAGAAGGTTGGGCCTCGGCCTTGTCAACCTCCCAGTCTAGCCCCAATTTACCCACCGCACGAGAAACCACATCCAACAGCTCACTGTAGGAGGGGGAAACACGCCTCTCCTGTCCGCTAGGAGGAAGAGGGCTAGTGTCGGTCGCGAAGTCCTCAGACCCCGAGGCCGCGGTGGATAAAACATCGTCGTCATAGCGTCCACAACCGAAGGAGATGGCGGCGCATGCCTCCGGTGTGGGAAGTAAATCCTCATTAGAGAAGACGACAGGCTCAGTAAAGGTTTTATTCTGCAGCAGGGTAGGGGAGAGCGAGCGATGTGGAGAATATTCCAGCGCTGCGCTGTCCACGAAGTCCATGTCGCACGTGTCACCCCAGGCCCTCGCCTCGTGCGGTGCCTCGGCAGTCGCAGAGGTGACCTGACGGGGGTTAGACTCGAGGGCGACATTAGAGAATACTTCCACCCTGGAGCGCAGTACTCTGAGCCGCAGGCCATCACAATGGGGACAGGAAGAAAGGCCGCTAAGCGCCGCCTGTGCGTGATGTAAACCAAGACATACTACGCACCTGTCATGAGTGTCCCCCGCCGTGATGTACCTGGTACATGGCTCCTTACATTTTCGAAAACTCATCGCGTCCGCGAAGAGGAGTTAACACTGCTCGAAGAGATCGCTGGAGAACGCGAGATGATAGGGCACAGATGATTCGCTATTCCTGAAGGAATGAAATCTGAGCGAAATGGCGTGCTGCACCCAGGTATATCATGCGTGCGCATGCGTGGGGTGGTGCTATGCGCCATTTGGCCAATAGGATTGGCGGGATGGTATAGGGCTTCAGACATTCGTCACACCAGAGGTGTTCCCATACGTGGTGATGTCACCGCAGCATCGAAGTGACCTATGATAGGGAACCACTGCTAACCAGTCATAATTAACCGTCTGCAGCTTTTAATCTTTAGTAAAATGTGAAGTATCTTGCAATAAGCCATAACTTAAATCTTACGGAGTACATAAATGCCTGCACAATATTTCTTTATTTCAATAAGTTCAGAAATTTGAAATAAAGCACGTCCCAAACACTTTTTATTGGTTTTAAAAAGTAGTGGCTACGTTTATTATCTTACATCTGTAAAGAAAATGCATATATATATATATATATATATATATGTGTGTGTGTGTGTGTGTGTGTGTGTGTGCGTGTCTGTGGAAGGTGTAGGACCATAAAATGTTCGTCCAATCACATCCCTCTGTCCGAGGGCTACGATAAGATACCTCAGCACCCTGCTCACTCAGACATACTTTAAAATGTAATGCTTTCGCACTGGTGTATGAGACATGAAGTAATCAGACAGCGTTGCATTCAACCACATTTTTTATTCATTTCATTCCACATATTCAATTTAATTACAGTTTATTTATCATATCCTCTGATATTTATTTGGCTATATTTTCATAATATCCTAATTTAGTTATTGCTCTGAACTGCTTGCTATTTACAGTGGTCACTACTGACTTTTCATAGTGTGGTTAACTGTTTTGATAGTGTGATGACATCATAACTATTAATTTTAACAGTAGTATAGGGAACCTTTAGTATAGGGAACCCACTATATTTGATCACTAAAATAGGAAATGCTCCCGGTTTCCGTTTAAGAAATCTGGTCACCTTATTTTAATGGTGCAAATAATTTTATCGCAGAGAAGGTGCAGTTTATCCAGGGATGTCTTTCTTATTATGGATATCACCTCACTCTTCCTCAACAGGACACAGGAGTTTCCTGCATACAGGCAGTGTAAGGTCATCAGCATTTTCATTGCTTGCCAGCTGCCACCCTTATTTGTTCAGAGCCCACTTCCACCAAGTCTGTTTTGTTCTACTAAGTCTATACATCAAAACAAATATTTCATACATCAGATCCTTCCTCAAATACTTCTGTGTTAAACTGACACATGCAGAGATTTAATAAACCACCCACTGAAACCAATCAGAGAAGGAAAACAGGAATGTTGTCTCTGGCCCTGCGTGTGATAATGGGGGTTTATGGTATAAAAGTGATAATGATACCATTTTATTTAAATGGATTAGGATACATAGCCTATACAGCTCATTAAACCACCTGCACATATTTCAACCAGTGTGTTTTATTTGAAATCCCCCTTCAGTCACTATAACTTATCCTTTAAAATTAATCTTTGAAAATCTATTTTCTGGTTTCTTCATGCCTTAAAATGGTTTAAATATTATTCTACACCCTTATCAAATTTAGTACATGTCTTCATGAATATGCAGATCAGATCTCACAACACTTTGTGTGACCCAACACACCCTGGATAATCTTCATATACTCATTCACCATCATCAGCCCGTACAGCACTAACACATGTTGACATAACTGCCAGGGTCTTTAACCCTTTTGTGCCAGGAAGTGAAGACAGACTGTAGTGAGATTTGGCAACAGAGAGAATGTTTGATTTTAAATTAAATGGATATTAAAAGTGATTAAGAATGAAACAGAAAGGGTATTGTGTCCTTGCTACATAATTTGCACACTGTGTCAATGTCAGCGGTATGTGATGTTAAATGCAATAGTTCCCAGGTTACAGCCATCATTATAATCATTGTACTGTCCCTTGTGAGCATGATAGCTCAGCAGACAGGGGCTGTTTGGATTTTAATAGCTATCAGTGTGCAGTGAAATATTCAGCAGAATTCAACCATAGCAGTATCTCACATCTCCACCCGGCTGTGATTGTGAGATCTGATCCACACTCAATGCAGCTGTTGATTTTCCGATTGTAATCACAAACGGTGCGTGTAGGGCAATTCCTCCAACATGCTGGAGCGAGCTGGAATCACTGCATGATATACCCCTATACTGTCTTCCCGCTTTTTTTGTTGTTGTACCTTTCATTTGAAATCTTCCTCTTAATAAGAATTTTGTGTTGTCTTCCAGTAAAATATCTTATAGGCTATCAGCGATCAACTATTGAGGGATATGGTACTAATTGTAACAGTTAAATCTCACCATACTTCTTGTTAACCACAGTAAAGACAATTGGTTTGTATAAGATTTTGTCATGATCTAACTCATTATCTATTTAAATATACATGAATCTGCATACATTTCAACATTTATGAACATTGCACAAACAGGTTCCAAAGTTTGGTTTAATTTAGTTGTCAAAATTTTTATCAAGGGGATTTTGGATGTCTCTTTTAACACTCTATAAATCAGAAAATACTATCAATAGCCAGGTGAAAAATCACTATGCATTTAGGAATAAAATGTTACGTCAATCAGGTAAATCATATATGAAAAACCCTCTCTGAAGGTAAATGTTTGTTATACGTAAGAGCAACTGAGGGGGAGATTTGCCCAGTGCAAGAGAAAAAATTTTTATTCACTGAAATATATATATATATATATATATATATATATATATATATATATATATTAGGGATGCACGATAATATCGGCACAATATCGGTATCGGCCGATACCGATAATGGTCATTTTAAGCTTTTATCGGCCGATACCGATATTGTGAATATGAATATTTCTGCCGATGAGCCAAACCGATATTCTCCAAGTGAAATAATTGACCTGTTTTTCAGATGTGAATGTCTGTCTACATTTGTAAAATAATAAATTTATGGTAGAATCAGTACAGAAGAGATACATGGATTTCTCTTCAGTAAAATTAAAGTTTAAATATATCAGTATATATTTGTATATATATCGATATCGGTATCGGCATCGGCCAAAATTATTTTGAAAATATCGGCATATCGAATATCGGCCAAAATCCAATATCGTGCATCCCGAATATATATATATATATATATATATATATATATATATATATACACATAATTAAGAGGATAAATCAGGATAACCTAGGAAAGGCTATTGGGGCATACTGTCAGAAACAAGATGTGTTTAATTAACTGCACAGTATTTTTTTCCTGTGCAATAACCAATTTGTGTAGCCAAACTTGAAGAGATGTTTCAAAAATCAGCCCAGCCAGGAAAATGTTTTAGTTGACTAAAACATGTGATAACCCAGCCTCCACTATTTCATGTAGGGCAAAACCACGTGTGCACCCACCCAGCAGTACACGTGTGCAAATATGTGTGTGTCTCAGTATAGATGTAGGGTCTACATGCTATTATGTGCTTAAGACTTGATGCATATATGCTATATAGCTCTTTTTTGTTTATCTGTAGGCTAACGTGAGATGTTGAATCCTGTCTACACTGGTTGAATGCACTCGCAGTCTTGCCCTTGAATGGCAGTCCATCATGCATGTACCATACACTCGAAGTGTATGACTTAAACAATGCTGTCTCCCATAATGTCTAATTTAGATTAGATTGTCACTGCCCACCAGGGCAAATGAGATCAGTCTATAGAATGATGTTCCCTTATAGAAACACAAAACGCGTGCAAGCTGATGCAAGAGGAGGAGAAAGCGCACTCACAGACAGGACACAACACTGCTGTGGACCAGCCTAAAAAACTATTTTTTTCTTCTTCTTCTTTTGTTGCGCGAGTTGAACTGAAGAACCTAGATTTCTGTTGTTAGCATGGCGACAAGTTTTCAATTTTAGTCTGGTCTGTGTCAACAGTGCTCGTCAATGTCAAAAGGACTGAGATGATCAAATTAAAGGAGGTTGGCCTTACCGTTCCAGACTAGCTTTTCTCAGTATGGCTATTTGTATTACCAAGATGGCCCTCGCATAATCCAACTTGCCTTTAACCAAACATTGATAAAAAACTGCAGCATCTTAAACAGAGACATGGGACTGACTTACAATATCTGATATGGTTCAGTGGTTTGTGATAAATGGCTTTGTTGTTCTGCCTTCTCTCCATATTTCTTTCTCTCACACACATTCGTATAAACAGCTTGCCAAATTTACAACCTCGTGCACTGCAGCTAGTTGATTCAGTTGATAAAAGCAGTGGAGGATCAAAGGTGGCTTTACATCATTCTCATTTTCTCATTACATTCCAGCTGATACTGCATTCAGCAGGCTGCCTACCCAACATCCATCAAAACAAGGGAAAAATGTGACAGTTTGTATTTAAGGCTCTTTTCACATACCCCATCCTGACAATAGTGAGATATGATGGGCTCTCATTTGAATATTTCAGCTAGCATTAAACATCAAGGCAGTCTGTCTGTGTGTATTACTATAAGACATTTTCAAAAGGACAGAGAACGACTTAAACAGAATCCTTTGAACTTAAAGGCTTATAGCTTTTAGGACATGAGGAAAGATAAGGGTAATCTGAGGTTTCAAGGTGGCAGGGGCCAATCTGCAAAAAACAGTAATGCTGGACCTCTGTGTTGTGGTGCAACCTTCCTAGCCATGTTAAAATCACTGTGACATACTCGTTGGCCTTTTATAAAGTAACGGCAACAGGATACAAAGCTAAATAAAGAAATAAAATAATATGAATACACTAATAGATTTTTCATCATATTGTCCCCCATTTATATGCTTTAAACTGATCATTTATATGCTTTAAACTGATCAATAGTGATCATAAAGACAGTTATAACACATTTAAATTTCAAATGAATGCTGTTCTTTCTATAAATCAACAAATCCTGCAAAAAAGCATAATAGAGGCACAACTGTTTGCAACATTTTGATAATACTCCGAAATGTTTCTTGAGCAGCAAATCAGTATATTAGAATGATTTTGAATGATCATGTGATATTGAAGACTGCTGAAATTCAGCTTTGCAATCACAAGAATAAACTACACTTTAAAATAGTAATTTCACATTTGAATAATTTTTCATGTAACTGTTTTTACTGTGTTTGATCAAATACAAACACTCTAATGCATTAAGTAATGTTCATATTTGATTGGTACCACAAATATGTATTAATAATTAATAATTATTACACTGTTGTTGTTTTAGTATAATTCCTACATTGATTTTGATGCCAAACGGAGCAGACAGCATGTGCAAAAAAACAAACTCATCCGTGGGTAAAATTCATTCTTAATGAATTCCTTCTTTATTTTAAAGTCAATAAAAATTAAGCTAACATTCAACCCTAGAGAAGAACAATTTACATATCATGAACTTAATTACAGAATGTTTATCAAGTGCAGTTTTTCGCTCGTGGTTATTTATTAAGCATGGTGAATTGGTAGACCAAAATGAGTCTCTCATGATTGATATGAGATAGAATCATCATTTGTGACTTCCTCTGGTCCTTCGTTTTATCCTTAGTATTAAATCAGGGGATCAGACCATCCAGAAACAAGCTGAGCCCTAAAGAAACCATTTGCCCAACACAAACAGCCTGGAGGGACACCGTCTGAGAGCAAAGGAAGGTCATAACCCTTCTTTGTATTCCAGGAGGAATTGCATCCAGCGGAAAATGGACATCCAGTCCACCAGTAACCCATCTAAACAGATTACAATGGGAAACGAAGACTAAAAGCATCACTATTTAGAAAACGATTACGGAACGGTTAGATAAAACATTGCGATTCTCCCAAAACAGCAGTTTGAATGCACAACAGATGGTCCGGGCGTCATCCACTTTCCATGGCCCTATACACAATAATGTGTGTGTTTGTGTCTGTAAAAGCACATTTGCGAGAATCTCAGCAGGCAGTCGTTTCATTGAGGGTTCGGCATTCATAAAGCCACACAATACATTCACTTCATACCGATCAAATGATGCTGTGCTGAAATTTATAATAATGATGTTGTGACTGTAATTTACCACAGGATGTCAACAGGCCTGACAGCACATCATTTGACACTCCTCAAAGATGTCATCTGGCTGAACAAAGCAGGCCTGTTCATGAGAAAGCCTCCATCTTCCTTTTTTATGCAAAGTGCACTGTGAGATCTGTCTGTGCCTTGGCATACTATGTGATTGAACCACTTTATTGCCAGGCTGCATTTATGGTTATGGACTTATGAAATTAAGCAAGATCACAGTCATTTACAAAACGAAAATACTCTTGCTAACTGTATATACACTACCAGTTACCTCCAATCTTATGAGATTTTGTTTAAGAACTTGTTCCATTTTGGAGTCAGTGAGCCAACTAAGTCATTGTTACCCAGAGGGGATTACAATGGTATAGTTTGAGAGAAATGTATCTTTCACCGTTGGAGAAGCAGAACCTCTTCACAGCAGCTAGCTCAGAGTCTCTTCCCAAGAAAGCCACCATCCCAGAGACTTTTTGCGAAATGGCTGCCAGCTCAGAGACTGTTCAAAAAATGGCCCTCATGGTCGCCGTTCCAGAGTACTGTCATGTCTGAGTTGATCTTCCAGAGCCTCGTCATGTCAAGCCTGCCAAGCCAGAGCCTGTTCAAATCAGGGCCACTACCTTTATTTATATAGCGCTTTTAACAATATAGATTGTAACAAAGTTATTAACAGCATTAAATTGGAAAATAGTGTGTCAATAAAGCAAAAAAAGTTCATCATTGAATTCAATTATGTCATCATCCAGCTCAGTTCAGTTTAAATAGTATCTGTAATCAAGTCAACAAAAAAGCTGGTAATTAAGTATCCCCAACTAAACAAGCCAGAGGTGACAGGTAAGGAACCAAAACTCCATCGGTGACAGAAAGGAGAAAAAACCTTGGGAAGAATCAGGCTCAGTCAGGGGGCCAGTTCTCCTCTGACAAGACGAAACCAGGAGTTAAATTCCAGGCTGCAGCAAAGTCAGATTGTGCAGAATCATCATCTGTTTCCTGTGGTCTTGTCCTGGTGGCCATCTAGGACATTCCAGAGCAATGCAGACTCTACGCCCAAGAGACATGCAGACTCTACACTCACTAGTCATGCAGATTCAATGCTCCAAGCACCGCAGTCTCTGTACGATCAAGTGACATGATTTCAGCTTTCTTAAGTGACACGGTTTCAGTACTAGCAAGCCTAGCGTCTGCTACTCACTCCTGTTCCCCTGGCAAAGCGTCATCAGTCTTGGAAATAGACACTGTACTCCCTGAATCTGATCTCAATGCTAGCCCAAAGAGGTCTTCTGTTCCCGAGTCTAGCCCAAAGAGGGGTCTTCTGTTCCCGAGTCTAGCTCAGAGATGACTTTAGTCCATGACCACTGCCACATTTTTATTTCCACTCATGATCTCAGTCTCGTGTCTGCTTCAGCCTTGGAAAAAAGCTCAGTGTTTGCTCCAGTCTCTGACCATAGTCTAGTGGAGTCTTCAGCTCTTGAGCACAACTCTAGTCCCAGAGTCTGCTCCGGAATTCGCTGGACTCTCTGAATCCATTTCTGAGCCTCCTCCAGCCCCTAAGTTTGTCGGTTCCTGTTCCCCCTGAGGTGGAAACTTCTGTTGCAGAACCTCCTCTAACAGTAGCAGCGCTCTGTCCCAAGCTCATGGTGTTCCTTGTCACTCGGTTTCTACTATAGACATGATTATCTAACTCTCTCTGTCACTTGATTCCTCTGTTACAGCTGTGAGTGCTGTCTCTGAACTATCTTTGTCTGGCAGTAGAGACATCTGCTGAAAAGCCTCCAGAGTTGGCGGAGGTGTTCGCTTCAGCTCCTCTTAAGACAGGGGTACCCACTTATGAACCCTTTGTCTGTACTGACAAGGTCTTGGAGACTATCGAAGAATCCCCTGTTATACCAGTCTCAGCCCTAGAAGCCAATCATGAATTCTCAGCCCTGCCTATTTTGGTTGTTAAGACTATAAGAGACTTTCAAAAACATTTAAAAAATCTTAGTTAGGCTGATGACCTGAATGGCATTTGGCATTTTCCACCGGAAGAAATTTGTTTCATGGATTCATAATTCTGAATGCAGTATTACTGAGATGAATGACATGTATTACAGATGTTGTGCTTGTTTATTATGTATTACAGATGTTGACTTTTGCTTTGATTAAACCCGACTGAAATCTGCAGCATGAAATCGACCAAATGAATTCAGCGCAGAACAGAAAACACCTTCTTGTTTATGTGTCGACAACATTCCTCCTGCCTCCACAATGAAAACACTGATCTGGTCCATGATAGCATATGCTAGAAAGGGCAAATCCACCGGGCAAATAAACCCTTGAAGGCTGATAAATGAACTCTGGCTTTTAGGAGGCAAATCCCTCCTCTGGGCCGCCCGGCTGCATGTCAAGAGCCAGTGTTGTGGAATGAAAACAAAGACATATTGGAGTAGCAGGATTTGAGGGACTCGGAGGAGGGGGAATCGGATCAGGGTTATCATGTTCAAGGTCACCTTATGCTAGATGTGGCGATGGTTTGACAGATGTGGACTCTGTCTGACCTCGCAGACTCACGCTGCCACTATGACGGGATGTCTGAAGGGTCAGAAACGCAGAGAAGAGTCTTCTTGTTCTTGGAAATCAGTGTACCTCTAGGCTCCATGCTAATTCTTGCACAGTGATGTCATACGACTTCAGTATATGATCTACAGAGTTAGTTTCATGTCATGCTGAGGCTGGAGTCACCACAGCATCAGGAAAACAGGGGTTTGATTTATAAAAACATCTTTTGGTCAATTCCTTTACTGTATACTGTAGCTATTCATGGATGGCACAGCTGATATTTAATATATTTATGTGATATACTGTGTAGGTACATCAGTAACACTTTAGTATAGGGACCATTTCTCACTATTAAGTTGGTTTTAGCATGTACATGTACTTATAAAGCACATATTCTGCATGACCATATTCTACATCCCTAATCCTACCCAATATTACACTTAACAACTACCTTGCTAACTATTAATAAGCACCAAAACAGGAGTTTAGTGAGGGAAAAGTCACAGTTAATGGTAACTTAACAGTGAGAATTGGAACTTTGTGGTAAATCTGATATTTGAATCAAATTTGTTTTTGAGTTGCATTATTATATAGAAAAGGAAAAAACAAACAAACAAACAAAAAAAACAACAACAACAAAAAAAACAATCTGAGCTGCGTTTCCCAAAAGCATCGTAAGCTTATAAGTATATCGTAGACCCATTGCCACCAATGGTCTCTATCAACTTACATGGTCTCTACAATCAAACTAATTTATGAGGTGGTGTATGAATTTGTAAGTCGTGATTTATACAAAAACGGGCAATTTTGAGGAAAAAAGTAAGCGAGAAGACTGTATACAAACTTCATCTGTCAGAAACAGATGAAGGTCAGTAAATATTACTGTTCTGCACTTCTTACTGTTCCCTACGGGGTGTTGAAAGTAAAGGAACATAACACTAATCTATCCATTCTAATAGTTTATACTGCATCATAATTTCCCTTAGCTGCTCAAAATGCAATCTCTACTGAAAGTGAACGCAGAACTTTCCGGTCTGGAAATAAAATCATAGCAAATAAACAGTGTTTGATGTCCTCAAGGGGTATTCCATAACAGGATTTCCATAAATAATTACAACCCTCACACTTAGATATGATTTTCATTGCCGCTGGTTTGAGCACACTTATTATAAGGCATTTTGTGCCAATCAGAGTTTATTTGTATCTCTGTTCAGCTGTAGCTTAAGAATAAATGCATGTCCCTGAAACAAAATCAGCCGTCTATGAGAGCTCAGTCAAAGACAACAGCGTGTCCATACTTCTGACTACAAACTCCTCTGAAGTGACTACAAAAAAAAAAAAAACTTGAAATAACAAAGTGTTTGGCAAGTTTGGGCTTTCAAAGACTTCAGCTACAGCTGTGTCAATAATAAATAAACCATCTGAACCGTTCTCATTGTAAAACGAGTCTCGCGCAGACAAACGTACTTAATGAGTTCATCTAACCCAAGCTTGTAATCTTTTATTACTTGGATGAAAATTCTAATAAACCAAAACTTATCTGATATAAAACTAAAAATAGGGTGAGTCTGGGTCATACTTCACATCAAAATCAGATCAAAAGAAACAGAAATAATACACTTTATTTTCCATTAAGAAAACTTTTTATGAAGACTAATATTTTAGATTCTGCATTTGTTTTATGTAGTGTACGCACAGTTTTCAATACGATATGAACCTTTATTTATTTGTAATCTACACAATAAGTTTTCAATAAAAATAATTCAATTTTAAAAAGAAAATATAGAGAACATTTAAAAAGAAGACAGTTTTGTGCACAGTTTACACACAGTAATTTTACTGAAGTTTGCATGAATAGTTTACTTAGGCTTTTAAATTTATTATTATTATTATTATTATTCACTTATTTTTGTATTTCACTATATTCTAAATAACAATTCTTTTTTTTTTTTTTAAGAAAGTATTTCTCATTTTTATGGACAGTGTTTTTGCAATGTGACTTCACAATATTCTAAATAATTATACATTTAAAAATGAATATAATACACAATATTTCATTTTAAAAGAATAATACTACATCATGCACAAACATGTGTAATAATAATAATAATAATAATTATTATTATTATAATTATTACGGTTATTATTATTTGTTTCTTATTTTGATACTCTTCACAGATTTTTTTATAAAGTAATTGATACTTTGTATAAAATATATGAATATATCATAAATAGATGAACAATAATTATAATAAATAATACATGAATATATCAATAATAATAAAATATGAGTAAAAATAAATACATATACTGTTATTTATACTATATATATATTTATACACAAAACTCAATTTTGAATCTCAAGTAAATTTGCTGTTTTAAGAATAATTCTATGCTACAAAAAGAAAAACATATAGATTTAGAAAGAGTGCAGCCAGTAAAAATGACAGTAAGAGCAGGAAAATAAAATACGAAACTTCAAGATATAGGTTTAAAATAAACATAATGATAAGACTTTATTGAACACCCATAAACATTACAAAAAGGAGCCATATTCCAAGTTCCTCTGCGGCCCAAAAGACCTTCCAGTCAAAAAGCAGTGTCTCAAGAAACAGGGCACTTCCCTCACATAAACAGCAGCTAAACTCCTGCCACGTCCCGACTTAACCCACACAAATACCAAACAGATCGAAGTGAAACGAACAAGCAACAACGACAAGCGACATTAACAAATACTTTATGGCTTCCGCTCTCCTCCCTTTTTGGGTACATGAAGTTTTGATTTCATGGCAGCATCATTATCATATATCGACTCGATGAAGGCTTCACATGGTCTGTGCATAACTTGGCTTTCATGTTATCGACACGAAGGCTCGGGCTGATGGGGACTGGGCCTGTACAGCTGCTGCAATCGGACCGGTCTCACCGGCCACCCGGGTAACTGTCCAATTACTCTCAGGCCGACAGGCTGCCCGGGGCAGGAGTGACGGGCGCAAGGCCCCGAGACCTGCGGCTGGCCTGAGCGGGAGTCCAGAGGAGGTAGGACCGAAGCGGAGGAAGAGGAAAGCGGCAGCAGGATGGCTGGGGTCAGACCGTATCGGAGCTGGAAGACACGGGGAGGGCCATGTGCGCTGATGCTGTTTGGCCGGGACTCCTTATGTTCCTCCTCCCTCTTCAGCTCCTCGTCCTGTTTCTTCGCTTTCCTGTCGGCTTTGTTGAGCTCCTGGAGCTTCTCAGCTTGAGCGCGGCGGATATGGTACGTCTTCCTGCGGCTTTGAAAAGAATCAAGGAACTCCTCCAGGGGCACGTGGCCCTCCATGAACTTCTCCAGCAACTCCTGTGAAGGTCAAATGATAAATAAACAGGTATTAGAGGACAGGAAGTCAAGCCGGATTCATAACAAGTGTGACGCAGACGCAAACATCCTTTTTCCGACTCATCGTCTTCCAAGACAAACGTCAAAAGCTGACCCTTCAAAAAATGACCCTTCAAAATGACTTTGATGGTGGAATCTCATGCGGTCCAATTGATTACCTCATTTAAAGAAATATTTCTGCATTAAATAAACCTTGCCAAAAAAAAAAAAAAAAGAAAAAAAAAAAACAGCCTACGGTGGTTTGGAATCCCTTGGACACAATACATTTACCTGAAGTACCCACTGAGATTTTACTTAATATTTAAACATTTTTAAAATATATTTATATTTTCAAGGTTCTCTGATATCGGTTAATGGTGATATGACATGCAAGTAAACAGATAAAATATTGAATATTTTTTGGTATTTTATTGCATTGTTTTTATTTAACATAGTGCTGTAAAAACTAACCTCTTTTTATTGTGACTTCACATTACATTCAAACCGGTGTTTTGGGAACTCAAAGCAACCATACACAACACGAAACAAAACAACATAACACAACAAAACAAAACACAACAACACAAAACAAAACAAACTATTAAATAACACAACACAACAACACAAAACAACACATAACACAACAAATCAAAACACAATAACAAAAAACAAAACAAAATATAAAATAACTCCGCACAACAAAACACAAAAAATATATACATACAAATATATAACTACAAAACAAAACAGAAGCAAAACAAAAAATAAAATATATTATTATTATTTTATTAATTCTAAATTATTAATATTATTAATATTTAATCATTCTAATTATTTACTCTTTAGACAGAAATTAAAAAATAAAAGTTAATATTAGATAATTATAATAGCAGCTTTATTTCAAGCAAAAATGTGAAAATAGTCAAGTGTTTTTTTTTTTTTTTTTTTAACCTGGTGAAATGTCGTAAACCTCTGTCCACAAAAATGTTTGAAATTATGTAAATGTGTATATAAAATTAACCTTGCACAATACTGTCTTCCAAAATGTGTTAAACTCACAGCACATGCAGAGATGGAGTTCACTGTATTTACTCCAAATTATGAGCTGTGTGCATGTAGACCACAGTGCCGCGCTTCACTTTGAAACATGCAACGCAACAGACTACATACTAAATTAAATTGCAGCATTTGTTATGCTAATTGCATTAAGCTATATCAAGGTTTCAGCTTCAAGTTTGATTCACTGTGCAGACCTATTTAGTTGTTACTTAATTATTCATCCCTGGTTTACTGTAGCTGATTTTCTAGCCTGGTCAGCCTAAAAGTGACTAAAAACTACGTTTTATAGTTATAACACGTATTGTTAAGTAACATTTTTAGTTACTTGACAAAAACACTGTGGGGCTTAACAAACAGACAAAGATGATGTCTGGACAAATAATCATACAATAAATTGACCATGACCCTGAAGTGTCTGCGGAAGGCTCTGCTGGAAGGGGCAGGTGTCTACACTCTGTCTGTCTCAGTATGGGGGACTGAATAATTGATAAGTCTTGTCTGCACAAACCCACCCCCTAAATGTCTTCACAGACAGAACAATAAAGACTTTCAGGAGACCTCCCACTGGCAAACTACACATCAGTGTGAGAAAATAACATGCTTCGAGCAACTCTAACCCATACTTTTATTATTAATATAAAACTATTTCACTAGTTTTCATTAATTGAAAAGACAAAAACATGAAATCAATATACATATGTAAACATTTGCTGAAAATCTTAAGGAAAAATTAGAAATTTGGCAACCGAAATAAAATATTTAAGTACTACACTTAACTAAAACTAAAACTGAAAAAGCTAAATTGAAATAAAAATAAATAAATAAAGAAATTTATTAAAATAAAAAACAAATATATATATATATATATATATATATATATATATATATATATATATATATATATATATATAAAATGCATGTATACATTTAAAAAATAAATGTAATATATACACATTGAAAATATTTAGATATAATATAAATTATATTTAAATTTTATACATGGTAATCTATGAGAGACAGACAGATATTATATATAGTTTTATATATATATATATATATATATATATATATATATATATATATATATATATATATATATGTATTTTTACATTTTGTGTTTAAACAAAATTACTAAAATTTTAACTGAAAACATAATAATAATAATACTTTGATGCTATAAATAAACAATATTAAAATAACACAGATTTCTAGAATGTTGCTCAGTGGTTTTTATTGGCTCAATTCAAAAGAGCACGCCACTAAATCTGTGATATTCTGGTCTATAGATATGGCTTGGGTCCCCCTTCCAGTTCAAGTCTGTGTTTATTCCCCTCGTTTAACTGTCTGGCAAAAATCTTTGACAAAATTATCTTAACACACCTTTCCAAACACAACAAACACTGCATGACAAGTTATTACAATAGAGCCAGCATAAGCGATAGTAATAATGCTTACCTCAGTGGGGTTTCCCTGTGTAATCAACAAAAAAATTACTACCGCATGGATCCAAAGTTCTGCATTCAAAGATTTTATTTTTAAAGGACCATTTGTCTTAATGGATGAAGCACAGCCCTCGAACCGTGTTTCATGTGGTCTCCTGCTGTTTATAAGCTTTTTATAATTCTCAATCAAGGCGTCATTAAAATGTTATAGATTCATATGAGAACAGACTATGAACAGTTGCCATCGGCCCTTTTCCAGACGCTGTTGCACTAATAGAATATGCAAGTCCTGTGGGAATTCACGGCCTAATCCAGCTCAGAAACACACGTGCGGGACTGATGTTTTGTCTGGCACGCTTCCTGCTGAAGGCTGGCTCTCTGTACAGCTTCCTTATGATGGAGTGAGATCATCAATTAGATGGCAGGGGCATAATGACAAAGTCACCGAGCTATTGATCGGGCCTGTGTGGGGTGGAAGACACAGTGCTTGTTTACAGCCTGAGGACGGATAAACCTATGGAGATCAATCAGACCAGACCGAACGGATGGTGCAGGGCGGCTCAGACAACAAAAGAAGACGTCGAAGGAGTATTTTTTCCTAATGGCCTATGTTGTGCTGAGCTGTTTTAAGCCCTTTGTTGAATAGTTTGTGATGCAAACAAATTATGTAATGAATGGTGACATTCAGTTTGTGGACAAATCATTCTTCTGAGTCATAGATTTTCAATGAATCCATTCAATTGGTTCATAAAGTCAACAGCTCACTGATTCATTGACCTGAATATGATTGTCTTTTGCATGAAATTACAATAAGCACCCTTACTAATAAAATGTATCGCCCACAAAAAAATAGTAAAAAGCTATGTGTGCCTGCATATTGTTTTTTTGGGAATGTTTGGGGTCAGCGGGGATTTTTTTTTAAAGGAATTAATTTTATTCAGGAATGACGTATTAAATTGATCAAAAGCCACAGTAAGGACTTTTACATTGTTACGAAAGGCTTCTATTTTAAATCAAAGCTGTTCTTTTGGACTTCCACTGGTTTTCAAAGAAATATTAAGCAGCACTGTTTTCATATTGATAATATTAAGAAATGTTTCTTGAGCAGCAAGTCGGCCTATTAGAACGATTTCTGAAGGATCACGTGACCCTGAAGACTGCTGAAAATTCAGCTTCGCATCACAGGAATGAATTACACTTTAAAATATATTAAAACAGAAAATAGTCATATAAACAGTGATGATATTTCACAATATTACTGTATTTTTGATCAGCTGAATGCACAACTGGTGAACCTAAGAGACTTCTTTCAAAAACATAAAACAATAATAAAAAAAAAAAACACTGACCTCAAACTTGAATGGTAGTGTCATATGCAGTGAATTGCTAAATCATTTTTATTTATTTATTATCTTTGTTAAACAGTTTATTGAGAAACACTTCTTTTTTAGAAAAGATTTGTGGAAAGACTTCCCATCATTAGTAATGAATGCTAACAAGAAACATGAGCACATGGATGAAAAACAGGCACGGTCATGCTAAAATGTAATTATATCCATTTAAACAGATGGATCCATTTTCATGCTTCTGAGACGAGCAACAAGGGCTGATGTTTTAACACTGTTGTATTCATATCGAAAAAAAATTATATTCTATTACTTCACACTTGTCCTGTACCTGTGCTATAAATGTTAAAAAAAAACTCAAAATCAAGCAGCTTGTTGAGTACTATTATCAAGTAATTAAATATAAAATTTTGCATGGTGGGCAAAAACATATCAAAGATTTATTGAAGGAGGAACCAGAGTCAGATCTAGAGACCAAAATATAGTTGAGACGCGAAAGCTGGCTTTTTCTGTGGCTGTGGTCTTTATTTTGTGAAATCTCTACTGATTTGTATTACATAAATGACTTTTATATTGTTAGTATTTTAAGATAACAATTGAAGCAACTTGGTTTTACCCGATTATCCATAAAAAAAAAGAGTGCAAAAATGTGAATATCAAACAGGATACTTCAGCCTTTGGAAGACTGTTTATTTGTACATCTCGAAATTATCCAAGTGTTATCACAAAACTAAGCATTTCGATTTCAGCAACTGTGCCAAATTGCATATTTTTGCTCAGTTTGGCCATCTGAAAAAAAAAACAATTACTGTCTTTTTCTTCTTTAAATAGGAGTTCCATATTCTTCTGTATCACATGCAAATTATAATTTGTTTCCTTTGTCTAAAGGTTCAACAAACTGTTCCGTTGAAGAAAAAAAAAAAAAAAAAAAAAGGGTAGTTGGGTTATACACCTATACCAAGCATAATTGTAAATGCAGCTGAGCACTAGGTTTGGTCAAATGTTCTTCATGAAATGTTGGGAGTGCTGGTTTTCCACTTCTGGGACAAACCACAGTGCTGGAGACATGACATCAGTTGTGATGAGTTTGCCTCATTTCTTATTTATGACACATGGGCTGTCGATGCTTTAAATCATTGATTAGATCACAGATCCATCTTTGTAAGTAGTGCATAGGTTAGTGGATTTGAGGGTGGATTTTCACCCTCAGATTCAGATCAAGTGGTCCAGTGTTAATAAGGATGGTGTCATGCAGAGTAAAGACTTTCTGCACTTTTGTCAGGCTTTCATTCTGCTTTGTTCTGGTTCAGTTGGCAGGGCATGTTCATTCAACAGTCTGTCTGAATAAACAACATCCTGAGAGTACTGCTAAAAAAACAACATGTCAAAAGTTTCCCCGCATTTTTGTTGTCTTTTGATACTGGGTGGGTAGGGACCGAGAAGAAAAGACACACAAAGAGTTTCTGTATATATAAAAGGAGCAGAGGATTTTGAAATCACCTCGGACTGTTCTTCGGCATGTGTGACCTCCTCCTGGAGCAGATTGTGGGCAGTCTGAGGGCTGTGCTTCTCCGTGAAGGCCTCTGGAAAACCACAAACATTTCATCTCAGTCAGTTTCAATTCTCAACACGACACTGGCTCAGAATCGCATTAAACATCGCTATGAGAGATGGGAGTGAAAATGATTATATCTATAGATATTACTGTGACTCTGCAGTGCTTCAGTCGCCCTGCTGCAGAGTCTACAGCCCTACAGCAAAAACTGTGAGAGACAACAGAGTAATATATAGATCATAAATAACCTCCTTCACAAAGTTGTTCAGTCATTTGAAGAATTGAAGTTCGCAATTAGTCATTAACTCACTCATCTAAATGAGCCGTTATTGATATGCATAGGGAAACATGTTTTGTGCTGTATATTTTACCTTGCAGTTATTATAAGTGGACTATAGGTCTGTTCACAGCAATATGAAAATGTGCAAAAAATCAGCAGACGGGCTGAATGAAAATGCAATTTCTCTCTCAGACAGAAGGTGGAAAAGAGATCACCTTTTTTATGTTGCACTGATTAGCATGCAAATGTTTTCAGCAATGAGGTGCATGTTTTTGTGAGTTGTGTAGTGTATTCCCAACTTCTGAAACTAAGCATATGTCTGTATCAGTCTGAAGAGTAGTTAATTCAAAGTGTGAACATGCATTGTGCTCAGAAGAAAAACAAATCTAGAACACATTTACTCAAGTAACCACTAGTAAACAGTAATAGCTGAAGATTGCCATGCTTGAGTTGCTAGTGCTAGTGCTGTAAACTTAATTAGGCATAAACAGAAACAGAATAATTCTATTGTCAAACACACCAGATAAAACCATACAGTATGTATCGTAAATAGTGCTATACAAATAAATGTGAATGATCCAAACTCAAAAGGCATTAAGAACCGAATTGTTTAAAGCAATTCAAATGAAAGTCTAAAGCAAATGAAAGCGAACAGAAAAAGACAGATTTGAGAAACTATACACAGAACCTAAATAACCGCAATATTATCATACCGTGTTTCAGATATCTATATAATAACTGTAAATATAAACTCTAAATAATCACTCTAATTATATGACAATACCAAAATTCGCACCACAACTTTAACAATAACGACAGAGGAACGACTTTGTTGGAAGCACTTACAGAAAATGTTTTTGTAAGCTGATGAACGATAAAAACAGATCAGAATCCAATCAGAATCCAGACTTTAAAGAACTTGAGTAGGCCTATTTAAAGCGGTTTACGGGTTACATAACGGCAAAGCGATTATAATTAACAACATTCATACCGTGGTGTGGATGGCCATATAGTTCTAGTTATTGTTTTTGGTGTGAATAGACTGATTCCCACTCTCAGTGATCAAGTTAAAAACTTCCTGACTGAATCAAGCGAGCAGCAAGTTAAAAGCTCACTCACTGAGCTGTCAGTCTGTCAGAAACAGTTACACGTTTGAACGTGCAAGCGTGCATGAGATTTGAGAGCTATGTATGAGAGGATGATTTCCAAAAAAAAAAAAACTTACATTTCTGTCTGTTATTCACATAAAGCAATCACATGTCCTTAGAAGATTGAAACAATCGACTTTTGAGTCTTTTAGGTGCATGATGCAATAAATGGCACATAAGTACTAAAAAAACAAACAAAAAAACCCACATCAGCTGATCGGAACCCACTGCACAAACAGAAATGCGGTCTCTCGGGGGCTGGTGACTGTGTGCCAACAGGACAAAGGAACATTGCAACAGTGTGTGAAAACATTGCGAGTGTGTTCAGCTGTGAAGAAGCTTTGCTGCTTGAGTCTTGTGTAAAGTGTGGGACTGAAGCTGCTCTCAGGTGTCTTCACAGTGTTATCGCAGGGTGGACGCAGACACTTTCTGTTAGCTCATGTCCCCTGATGAGAGTGAGGGGCTCGGACCCTCTTAGTGCTGTGCTGGGGTTGCTGTGGCAACCGGCAATTATGCTAATGTGCAGATGTGTTGAGTCCACAGGGGATGGGAAAAGCTGAGCTAGTGGCCATCGAGGGCACAGACAGGTCACGGCAATGACAGCATTTGTGCTTCAATGAGCCAGACCTGCTCCCTAAACAAACCTCTATTACAGGATGGAAATGACTGGGGAGCCATGGTAAAATGAAGGTATCAACTGGTAATTATAATGATAAAGTACGATTACTCACCATTTAAATGGTACTTCACCACTTAGAAAAAAAAAAGTTCATTTTAATAAGGTAGAAAAAAAACCACCATTTATACAGTGAAAAATGACACTGATTCATTGAATTTACTACATTTTTTAAAGGTAAGATGTTGCAATCAAATTATTTTAGCTACATTTACAGTATATAAACAAATGTAGTCGACTAACTTTGGGAAATATATATTTTTGTATATATTTTTTTTTCACATATATTATACATATATATCATTCAAAAGTTTGGGGTCAGTAAGACTATTAAGGTTTTAAGAAATTAAAACTTTTATTCAGAAAGGATGCATTAAAGTGATCTAAATATGTCAAGAAAGACAAAAGAAAAAAAATCAATATGGAAAAAGTGACAACTTTTGGAATTTGAAGATCAGGGTAAACTATTTATTTTGTCTTATAGGAAACTTTGTAATTATCTTAGGGCAGTACTAAAGGAAAACAAAAATAGGATATTTAGGCAAAATAAGAAAAATGTACACATCTTCATTTTGTTAAAATGTCTCTAATTTTCCCATACATGCCCCACTCTCACAACATGAATAATCAAAGACCCAATACCTCACATGCATTAGTGTGTATCTGTAGGTTCTGGCCGCGTGCCAGCTGAGGCATGTCGGCATGAGCGAGGGGGAGTGGCACACCACGTGGATGACCCCGGAGACCCATGCCATGAAACGGTAATGGAAGGTGACAGACAGCCAAACAAACACTTGGGGAGCAGCTGTGGGTGACCTACATACTGAGGAAAAACCGTGCAGATGGGCCGCAGGGCACTCGCTTCACAGCGAGGAAACTACTGGAGCCAGAGATTTGACCCGGGGCTTGTGGGATCTCACAGTTATGATGGCTCGTGAGTGACATGAAGCTAAGGACCCAACGCTTTCATTGTTGTGACAAGACAGATCATCGTCCTCTTCTGGAAGTGGTCATGTGAAATGAAATAGAAACAACAGCAGATAAGAACAGAACTGAAACCAATTAGGTGGAATGACCAATCAGAGACCAATCAGAGAAAGAAAATCATCATTCACCTGGACTGAACATCAGAGATCAATATCCAGAGCCAAGCTCTGTCCTCCCTCCATGAATACATAATGCTAATTGATTTCATTAAGTCAACACAATCGTTTTGTTCCAAACAAAAGGTCTTTTGAGATCTGACTTCACCATCTTGTTGCCATTTGTTAAAGAAACACATTCTTATTCTCCAAAAGTCAATGGCTTCTTCTCACAGGATAACCCTTGTTAAAAAGAACTACATTTTAGCATTTTGAAAAGAATAATTTTGAAATAATGTAATTTGAAAGAATAAAATTGAAAACTGAATGTAACTGACTTAACTGCATTTACAGTGGGGAAAATATGTATTTGATCCCATGCTGAGTGTGTAAGTTGGCCCACTTACAAAGGGTCTGTAATTTGTATAGGTTTATTTTAACATACAGAGGCAGAATGCTAACCAAAAAATCCAGAAAAAACACATTATATCAAGGTTAGAAATTGATTTGCATTTCAGTGAGTGAAATAAATATTCAATCCCCAAGCAAAACATGATTTAATACTTGGTGCTGAAACCCTTTTGGCAAACATAGAGGGAAAAAGTTTCTTGTAGTTGGTCACCAGGTTTACACACATCTCAGGAGGGATTTTGATCCACTCTTCTTTACAGATCCTCTCTTAATCCTTAAGGTTTCTTGGCTGTCGTTTGGCAACTCAAATTTTTGGCTGCCTCCACAAATGTTCAATAGGATTGAGGTCTGGAGACTGGCTAGGCCACTCAATGACCTTAATGTGCTTCTTCTTCAGCCACTCCTTTGTTTTCTTGTTGGTTTGTTTCGGGCCATTGTAATCCTTGACCCATCTTCAGTGTTCTGGCTGAAGGAAGGAGGTTCTCGTCCAAGATTTTACAGTGCATGGCCCCGTTCATTTGCCCTTCATGCTGTGAAGACGTCCTGAAAAACAGCCCCAATGCATAATGTTTCCACTTCTGTGCCTGACTGTAGGGATGGTGTTCTTGGAATCATAGTCAGCATTTCTCTCCGTCCAAACATGGAGAGTGGAGTTAATGCCAAAGAGCTCAATTTTGGTCTCATCTGACCACACCAAATTCTCCCAAGCCTCGTCTGAATCTGAAAATATGTTCTTAGGCAAACTTTAAACGGGTCTGTACCTGTGTCTTCTTGAGCCGGGGGATCTTACAGGTGCTGCAGGCTTTCAGTTTATTGTGGAGTAGTGTGTTACCAATGTTTTGCTTGGTGGCTGTGGTCCCAACTGCCTTAAAATCATTAACAAGCTCTCCTGTGTAGTTCGGGGTTGATCCCTCACCTTTCTCATGACCAACCCTACCCCTTGAGGCAAGATCTTGTCTTCCATTTCTGAATAATCGCATCAACATTTGTCTCCTTTTCACCAAGCTTCTTGCTGATGGTCTTGTAGCCCATTCAAACCTTGTGCAGATCTACAATCTTGTCTGTGACATCCTTTGACAGCTCTTTGGTCTTGCCCATGCTGGTGGGACAGGTTGGAATGGAAGATACAGATTGTGTGGACAGGTGTCTTATACACATAACGACATTAGCTGACGTTAGAAAAAACTTCTTAAAGTGACAGGACTAATCTGTAATCCACATCGGCACATAACTGTGGGAGTCAGAATTTTTGCTGGTTGGTAGGGGATCAAATAATTATTTCCAACCTTTATATAATGTGCTTTTTCTGGATTTTTTTGTTGGTATTCTGTCTCTATCCATTAAAATACACCTACCATAAAATTACAGACCCTTCATTTCTTTGTAAGTGGGCAAACTTACAAAATCAGCAGGGGATGAAATAAATATGTTTCCCACTGTAAATTAAAATTTAGATGAAATATAATTGACTGCACATTAGAGTACCTATTTACTGTCACACCCCTGGACTCATTATCTTGTGTTTTCATTCCTCATGTTCTCTGTGTGTCCTAGTTTCTGTCTCGTGTTAATTGTGTCATTATGTTCAGGTGTGTCTTGTCAATTACCCTCTTTACGTTCCCCTTATAAGTTCAATTCTGTTGAGTGTTTGGTTGTCTGGTCTCGTCGATGTTTACACCTTCACCTTGTGGATTACCTCTATGTGGATTATTAAAGACTTTTTATCATCATCTGCCTCGTTTACGTGCTTCTCTTCTGCACCACACCAGAGAGACCACTATTTTTATGTAATTTCATAATGACTTCTATTGTCTTTGAAATATGGTTAAAGTGTACTGCAGAATACTGACTGACAAGCATTCATAATTTCTTGTGGTTACACATTTGTAATTTCAGTACATTTGAAATACATGCATTTTTAAATATGATATTAAAGCACATCAAAATAATAATCAAGTACTTTACTTTTTACTTTACTGTTCTTTAGTTTGTTACTTAACACATCAAAAAAGTACTTTTAATCGGATATTATTACCACACACAGTATACTTTGTGTGCACTGAATTGTGCTAAAAAACAATAGTGTTCTCTCTTAAGTACAATTAAGTAGCTTTTTATTTCACTAATATTATATTATATTATATTATATTTATATACTTTTAAGATTTGAAGTATATTACCATGTTTCTTTTTTGACAATATGTTCCTATTAAACATATTTAATCAGTTGTCAGCGTAAACAAAAACACGCATTCTCTTACTTAATGACAATATACAAAAATTTCCAAGAGTCCAAAATTAAATAAAATAATAAAAGTATTATTTATTAGTGTAATAACTTGATAAACACATAATGCAGTGACGTATATTTGACAAAATAATATCCAATCACATGCGATTAAAAATAATTATTAATTTATAATTTGTGCTATAATATTATTTATTGATATTTTTAAGTAGCTTTTTTTATTACATTTTCAATTGACTTTTCTTTTCTTTTTTAGTAATTGTTTAATGTGCTTTTGTCATTTATATTACAGCATTTATTCATATTTTGAATTACCTTTTATTATTACATTTTTAGTTGATTTTAGTACTTCAACTTATTTTCAGTTATTTGCCAAGGAAAAACTTTTTTTTAAACTTTTTAAAGCATTTAATCTAATATTTATATTGTATCTCAGCTTTATTTAAATTTTAATGAAAAAAACTTTTTAATAGTTTCTGTTTTAGTTAACAATAACAACACTGCTCCTGACTTATCAATAACCAAGAAAAAAAAACTGTAATTGCAGTGTTAGTGCAGCTTTCAAAGGATGCAAAAAACGAACCTAATTTGATTTTACTTGCTCAAAATTGGTTAAGAATATTAAAAAAATCTATTTTTGTCATGCCACAAAAGCATTTTGAAGTGAACTGAAAACAAATTATTTTTTTCGTGTCAGCTAGGTGATTACCCTAATTATTATGTCAGTAAAATATGTATGAGCATGCCTCAAAGCATGAGATATTAGCTGACTCACATTTGTGAATGACTGACTGAAGATTAATTGTTCATTGCAAATAGATGAGAAAACACATTCATTTGAGCAGCTAAAAGAATTTAGCATGCAAGAGCCGGTGGACCAGTCAATTTTTCAACGCAATGCCCTCTGTCAACCAAAGTCATGTGTCAATGGAATGGACTCATTAATATGTATGGAAGAAAAGTGCCATTTACACAAGGACTTCTGACAGTATAAAGCCACCTTGAAATGTAACACTTTAGCAAACATTATTTTTCTTGCATCGCAAACTAATGCTGCTGTGTCATCACATTGCTATGATCGGCTTCCCATCATTAATTCAAGAATATTTTCACTTTCCATAACTCACCTTCTCTTTCAATAAAGAAATTGCTGTGTACTTAGACAATGATGGACAGTATACAGGTATAAGAGTGACATGTATTTGGGACAATTGATTATCTGGAATTTACTCCATGTGGTTTAGTTCACATTGGCTTCGTTTAATGGAACTCTTGGCAAAACTAGTTCTAACAGACTTGATTAATGTGTGAGCATATGCACAGGAAAAATTGCAAAGCCCTTTACTTTGCAAGCGTGTGTAGGCTACACACACTCCCTCACTTCCTGTCAAAATAACAGAACGGTGGGTGTTCTTTTGTGGTCTTTACAGATAAATACCACCGGCTGCTTTCCTGTCATCAGAATGAAAGGAATGACTTCAGACGACTAACGCACCCCGGTGCGTTTGCATGTGAAAGCCTGCGCATCATATCCTCTCATATTCATGTGTAAAAGATTAGTTCAGGCCAAAAATCAACATTAATGTTCTAAAAATCGGTCTGCTGTCATTTCTTTCCATAGAGAACAAAAAGAAAATTACATTAAACTATCATAATGCATGACAGTTCACAGTGAAGATGTCAAAAAGAACCATAAAAACTGTCTACATGGCTTCTGCAAGACTTCTGAAGTCATAAATCAATGAGGATCTTTGCCCAGAAGAAAGTCATACAGGTTTAGAACAATATCAGGGAGTAAATAATTCACACTTCTCCTTGATTAAAGCACCAAACTGACTTCTGTAATGCTTCTGCGTTGCAAAATTCTGTGTTAAAGTGTAAACCTCTGATGTCAAATTGGAGGGGAAAGCACACCAGCGCCCTTCTGAAGAATGCACTCATTGAGGGCTTTTGTTCGGGTTTTCCTCAGGTCAAAACAGACAATGTGAGGATACCACACAAGCCCAAACGCAGGGATGCAGGTGCCTGAGGAGAGCTTTCTGTTTAATTAAAAGGCTTGGCAGCTAGGTCAGCATGTGTTTTATTCTAATTAACAGCAACGTGCTCAAAACAGACTCAACACGATTACATCTCTTTCAATAATCGTGTATGGCCCTAAATGGCTCATAACACAAATTGGCACTAACAGAAAAAGCATCATTGCATTACCATGTTTTTTTGAGCCAGTATTGTGGTGGTTTGGAACAAGTAAAATTGTATATATTTTTTAAGGTTTATATACACTACACTACAGTTCAAAAGTTTGGGACCAGTTAGATGTTTTCTGCTCGTCAAGCCTGCATCTATTTGATCAAAAATACAGTAAAAACTGTTATATTGTTAAACATAATTACAATAAAAAAAAATTATATTCTTATGATAGCACAGCTGAATTTTCAGCAGCCATTACTCCAAGTTTCAGTGTCTTGTGATCCTTCAGAAATCATTCTAATATGCTGATTTATTATCAATGTTGGGAACATTGGAATAATTATTTGGAACTCTTTTTTTGGCGGGATTTTCTTTGATGAATAAAATTAAAAATAGAAATCTTTTCTAACAATATATACGATTTAAGTTTAGGGTCTGTATATTTTTTCTTTCTTTTTTGACAGAAATTCATATTTTTATTCAGGGTTTTGTTAAAAAATTATTAAATGATAGTAGTGAGTGATAGTAAAAGCTTTTTACCATTTCAAAGGATTTCTATTGTGAATAAATGTTGTTTCTTGATTGCCACAAAAAATATTAAGCAGCACATAAAGCCATATAAAATATATAATTGAGAAGCAGATCGATCCTATATTATAATACTTATATCATAATACTGCGAATGAACTTGAGCACAATCTACCATATTACAGAAAATTCATGCTTATTAGTGGGATTTGTTATGAAAATGTTTCTAATATTCAGCAAAGCATTAAGTTTATCCTCCCTTTCAATGTCACTGAGCTTAGGCCAGTGTGAAAGAGTCAAACAAAGAAATGTCAACATAATGTATCAAGTGTATTTTTTCTAAGGGCTTTTGGCGTGGAGTTCCCAGTTTGGGTTGGATTCTCAGGAGATTGATTTCAAAAGCTTGTGAGAGGCCCCTTTTTCCCACTGAGTGACTAAGGCCTCGTGTGTGGTAGCTCAATGGCCCTAATCCAGCTTTGATAACTGCCCCCTGCATTCAAACACTGAGAGAGGGCCAGAGCGACTTCACATCCTGTTAATTACCAACTCCTCCATCAGTGCGCTCTCACAAAAGTTCCCCGGCCTCTTCGGCTGCCCCAGCATGCCTCTTAGCCTTGAGATTTACAGGCACTTTGAGACAAAGATGCCCTTTCCACGCTCGCAATGACGGCTGACCCCCCTCCGGAGGGGTGGAGGGGGTTTTGTTGTAAAGGGTGGAACGTTTGACAACCGGTTTGGTGAAAGTTCTGTGTTGAGATGTCTATGATAGGTTGTAGTGTGTGTGAAAGGTCAGCAGGTCGGGCCTCGGGTAAACGGTGTCGTCACGCTAGGTTAACAATAAAAGGGCACTCGCGGTGCTCTTCGCTTTTGAAGCAGGATGGATGGTATTGCATACCAGCACCACGTCGCCCTCCAGAAAAAAACTACAGGTCAAGAATGTGCCATCGGCAACATGTGAGGAAGAACAGAAGCAACGGGAGGCTCAAATAATCTCGAGTCATGCTCGTTCGCATTTGGCAAAAGCATTAGAAGCAAACGGGAAGGTCTAAGTGGGAGCGAAACCACTCGACATGTTGGCATCTTCAAGCTAGATTGAATTCCCACCAAGAAACTAGTAGTAGAGCCAAATTCTTCTCCTAACGTCTGTCGCTGCCACTGCGAATTACGCAATAACTCGCAAGCCTCCAAGCCAGAATTCGGTCTCAGCTGATGGAGCAATCCAACAGTTTTTCATTCTTTCTTTCAGCTCTGAGAGAATGAGAGTCAGATGTTTGGGGTTGGGGGAACGATCTCTCCCACCCACCCGGCTGTAGCCTGCAGCTGGAGGCACTGGTACATGTGCACTACATGGTGACAGGAAGGTGAACATTCCCCCCTTTTTGCGTCACTGGCCAGCAGCTGCAGGAGCGAAGGAAAAAAAGCGTCCTGTGAAACAGCGTTTCTTGAGTGGATCTTTGCCCGTGTGGCCATGGAGATGGGAACTTCCTGTATGAGCTATGTCAGAGCGTGTAAGCAGACTAGCAGATATCGCCACTGATCTTTTGTTGCTCTGTTGGGCACCAAAGGAACCCCACCGTCTCCTCCTCCTCCTCCTCTTCTCTGCCCGCTCACGACAGTTCAATTTCCTGCAGTCATTTCACTCCAGCAACATTTTTCATCTATCTCCTTCAGACTTTGGTTCCCAGACGCTACCAGGCTCTCGGGTGAAAGGGTGGGTCCGCAGTTGACACTTCCTGACTATCGCATGAATCTCTGCCTTTTCTTTTTCAGCACTGGAGGTGGGGTTTCAAACAAAAGCCTTTTCAAATGGATCTGCATCATTAGATGGGCTGCACAATGGTGAGGAGGGGCCAAAAAAGTCAACAAATAATTCATATCGGCCTTTAGTCTAAGGGCTAAAATGCAGGCCCTAAAGTACAAAGGGTGGGCTAATGTTGTGAGCTACAGTGGAAATATACGGCCTGACCGCACATGAATTAATGTGACTGGCTACTCTTGTAGTCTGTATAGCCACCACATGCCTAAATCATTTATGCACACTGCAGGTTGTGCACTAAACAGGCCAAGAACGATGCCGGAGCAAGACATTCCAACATTTTCCTCTGAGATCCCAGCTGGGCCACTTAATTTAAGCAGTTTCCTTTGCAAAAAAATAAATAAATAAAAAATTGTGTACACAACAGATACTTGTTTGTTGACTAGGCCTAAACACACAGAGAAGCGAACTAAACAGTTGCACTACTTTCAAGTGTGGTATTTAACTGTTGACCCACATTCCAAGACACTTAATATGCATAAAATAAGCATCAACGAGTACTTAAACTCATTTGGTTTAATTCATTAAAGTTACTGTCATTCTTCTTAGTGCAAAAACAAAGCTTAATTCTATGTAAAATATGCTCATTATAGGTCTTATTCTAAGATATTTTATACAAAGCTATTTGCTTTCCACAATTAATGGTAAAACTGTGTGCCAAAAACTTATATGAGTACAATTCCAATTGATCATTGCAGCACTAAGAAAGCAAATGATGGAGAAGCATGGTTAAACAGTAATTTTTCTTGCTGACGAAGTTGGGCTAGTAGTTCTTGTGCAGCAAGCATTTTCACTGGCCGACCAGAAAAGAATGATTGATTTTTATTTGTCGCAATGTATCTTTCTTTATATTTATTTAATGTCGAAATGTATTTCTTTTTAACGTATTTTAACCAGCTGGTTCAAGACAAATTAAAGACCTAAAAATAGTAAGAAGATTGTTAAAATAGTCCATGAGTCAACAGTGGTTCAACCTTACGCCCATTCACAGCGTTAATGCTTGACAGAGTGTGTTTCTGGTGCTGACACGACAGTCATAGAGCAACAGCCAAAGTTTTTTTTTTTTTTTGGTGTTGCATGAACGCAATTGCCTAGCATCTGCTCCAGGATATTTTCCTGAGGCGATCTGATTGGATGATGCCTGCATTTGGCGCTTAAAAAGTTTTCAACTTCTGCCATGAGCAATGGACCCAACGTGACGCAACAGACCCACAATTCATTTCACAATGCTGGACATCACTCCATTCAAAGTAAACGAGGTGTTGTCGCCGACGCCCAATATGAATGTGGTGTTAATGTGATGGTTTGGAACAAAAAAAGAGTAAGTATAATTAATGACATAATTACATTTTATATATATATATATATATATATAAATACAAACATGTGCATGTATATAATTAAGAAAAAAAATTGTTTATATTTATGTACAATATAAAATACAAGAATATTGAACGAGTCAATCTCGGCTCGGTGTTCATCTTCAGTTCTCTCTTCACAGCAGTTCAGTCAGTGTACTGTTTGAGTAAATGAATTACTCCGGGATATTGGTTTGTTTGAACTCAGAGGGAGTGTCAGACACATTAAAAAAGTTAACAGTTTAAGTCATTTGTGGATTGATGCTTATTGGAGACATGAACCATTTCAAACGATTCAGTTCGATTTGGTGAACTGGTTCAAAAAGATCCGGTTACATCGAATGATTCGTTTTCGAACTGGAGATCACAAACTGCTTTGTTTTAAACTCTCTCACAACAGACACGGCAGAAAAGACAATGCTGAATAAAGTTGTGGTTTTTGCTATTTTTGTACCAAAATGTATGTTCGATGCTTCAAAAAATTCCAACGGACCCTCTGATGTCACATGGACTACTTTGAAGATGTTTTTATTACCTTTCTGGACATGGACAGTATACCGTACACACAGTTTCAATGGAGGGACTGAGAGCTCTCGGACTAAATCTAAAATATCTTAAACTTAAACTTGAATATACATCTATAAAGCAGTTTACGTGAAACAAATTCCACCTACAGGGATACAGGGTAACACTTTAACCAGAAGTTCATCCATCTAAAAAAGTATCTCACATATATTTACTGAATAATCTTTTACTGGAAAACATTTCCACTTTTAAAACATTTAGTACAATGACCCAACAGTCCATTGTAAGTTCCTTACTATAAACATGTTTTTGTTTGTTTTTACAAACTGAAGGAAAACTCAAGTCGAAATTATTTTCCTCCAATTTATTTTCCTTGGTCTAATAAACATTTAGAATGCTGTGACTATTTACCCATTGAAAGGAGTCAGTGCTCAAATCCTGACCATGTACCGTTATGAACTCTAAAGCCTAAAATAATAAAGAAAACAATAACAAAAGAACTGACTTCTAACCCACAAGCTCTCTGTTGTACAAGCTGATAATCGTCATGCCATGTCAGTGGGCCAATAAAAAAGATGGGGCGTGAGAAACTATCATGCTGAGCGTTCAGCCAAGAGAGGAAGACTGTAGAAGAACACAATAATATTTCTCTTATTCTGGCCACGCTGAGAGGAAAAGAAAAACAAGTCCCTGAGAACCCATGAGGAGCTGTTAGGGAAGTGAAACCTGAGCACCTTAAGTACGTCTGAACCAGATGAGGGCAGTTATTCCTGGACTGGTGTTGAAAGGAGGTGGGGAAGCCAGGTGGGGACCTTGTGGCCCCAGACTACCCCTTTGGGACCTGACCGCTACACTCCACCCTGGTAAGGGGGCGACTGAAGGTAACGCTGCTCCAGTGTTGGAGATCGCAGCTGGACGGATCAACAATCCAAGCATAGGTCAGCATGTCAACCGTTCTCGCACTGAATAATTGAGGAGCTCCGGACGTCAGGGTGTGTTATTATGGAACAATGTTGCCTGGTGATATTGAAATATTACCACCAGAAGAACACGACAGCAATGTCCCCATGCTATTCTTAAACTGCTCAGTCAACAGCCGGCGTATCATCAGATATCGGTCATCAGATTAGCGACATGCCTAAATTAATATGTCTAACATAGCTTTAATCTGGGAGGGGCACAGAATAATTTCCCCCTGAAAGACATTCTTACCTGACACTTTTGGGTCAAATTTTAAACATAACCTAACCAGAGAAGCAACTCAAAAAGCAGGTAGAGGTAAAAAAAAGGCAGGGTGGGCCAGAGTATGTGGTTAATGCAGTTCTGTAATCAAACCACTCCAGATCTTTTCTTGGTTTTCCCACTTCTTCCTTTTTCCTTGCTGCATGCATGCTCAGAATAGAGGACCAGAATTAACTATAATATACAGGCCTACTATGGTATAGCTTGGGCTGTTTGATATAGCCAAAAAAAAAAAATCATATTATTCAATATCAATATTACTTTCATACCATTATTGTGGATTTAAATGCATTTTGCATGTTAGATAAAAAAAGTAGCTAAAATAGATTAAAAAAAAAAGTTTTTGCTTTGCATACCTATTATTAACATATTGGCTGTTTATTAGTACTTATAAAGCACCGGGTAATCTTTGAAATCCACCCCCCCCCCCCCCCATTCTACGTTTGTTTGTTTTGTCCTCTCTGGATATTGTTTTATAAAATGGTGTGTAATGTAAGGAGTTTATTAAACAAATCAAGATTGAAATTAAAATATATTTGAAAATTAAAATCTGAAATAATTGCAAAAAAAATAAAAAAAAGGATTGGTGCTGCACTATAGCACATGGAATTTGTATTAAAACATAAATTAACCCTTATCACCTTTGCTCTTTGCTATCGCTATCGAGCCTCTGTCAATTACATTAAGATCTCCCCCTTTATTCAAAGGAATCATCCGTAATAGAACTGAATATAAACTATCATTGTATGCGGATGATTTGCTATTGTATATATCTGATCCTTCACTCTCTATCCCTGCTGTTTTGGGTATTCTGGAGAACTTCAGCTCTTTTTCAGGTTATAAATTAAATTTGGAGAAAAGTGAGTGTTTTCCCATTAATACTGCGGCATGTCATATGCAACAGTCAGATTTGCCTTTTCGATTTAGTCCATCAGGGTTCAAATACCTCGGTGTCAACGTGACCCGTTCTTTGTCTAGCCTTGCTTCTGCGAATTTCACTCCCCTTATCTCTAAGATTACAACCAATATTCAAAGATGGGGTAACCTCCCCCTTTCTTTAATCGGCAAGATCAATGTTGTTAAAATGAATATTTTACCAAAATTTATATTCTTATTCCAGTCAATTCCTCTTTTTCTGCCAAAGGTTTTTTTTGACGCACTTGATAAGTTAATTTATTCTTTTATTTGGGGTGGAAAACCACCTAGGATTTGTAAAACTCTACTGCAGAGATGCAGACTTAGTGGGGGACTAGCATTACCTAATTTTTTTAATTACTATTGGGCGAGGAGAGGATACGTTCTACCACGACTTGTGCTCGTCTTGGACTTATTCAGTTTAAGGTCTTACATAGGGTACATTTCTCTAAACTTAGACTATCTGAAATATATCCGGACGTGGAGGACAAATGCGATAAATGTCATGGCTCACCTTGTCATCTTAGCCACATGTTTTTTTTTTTTTTCCTGATTTGAAAGATTTCTGGCTGGGTTATTTTAATATTATGTCCTCTGTTCTTTGGGTTAATCTCCAACCTTGTCCTCTGATTGCTATATTTGGAATTCCTGACCCCTCACTTGTACTTAACCCTACACAAAAGGATATCATAGCTTTTACATCTTTACTAGCAAGGCGCTCTTTATTGTGACACTGGAAGTCAGCTAAATATCCTTCTGTCTCCCGATGGCTCAGAGACGTCATGTATTTTTTAAAACTTGAGAAAATTAAATACACGTTGAGAGGATGTACAGTCAAATGTTTCCATAAATGGCAACCTTTTATTTCCTATTTCACTGATTTAGTGGTACTTCCCAATTGAATGTGTGCCTTTTTTTTTTTTTTTTTTTTTTTTTTTTTGTTGTTGTACTGTTTGCATTGCATAAATAACCAGTAATATGTGTGTTGGTCGTGGTGAGCAAAGGGAGTGGGGGGGTTGTTCATTGTTCATTATAGTACTCTGTGATCCATTGTAATTATTTTCTCTTAGAGGGAGAAAAAAGGAAAAAAGGGGGAAAAAAGGATAAATTGTATCTGTGAATGGAAATATTGTATTGTTGTGCTTTTCCCAATAAAAAGAAAGTAAAAAAAAATAAAACATAAATTAAAATATTTTGGTTGTATGACATTCCTTAAAAAAATAAAATGGTAATAATAATTCAATGTGATGTTTTGATCAATTGTATTGTGACGTTATTATTACTTTGAGAAATAGATTTCTGTCACTATTCTTCAGATCACACCAAACTTTTATTTTGGGCGATTTGTCACAAAGACCTTTGAGTTTTAGTCTGTATTTGCCAGTAGCTTCCAAATGAAAGCATAAAGTGAGATTCAGTTCATGTGTAGTCTCCTCATACAGCGAGATGAGACGATCAACATCATGGACTTATTTTCTCTGATAAATATTGATATGGATTATTGCCTAGCTCTAGACATAGTTAATATAAGAAGCAAAAAACACAATGTGTACTGAATAATGAGGAAAATGAGAAATGCTTGGTGTAATTAGCATTCACAGTATCACTTGCACAAAACCCTAAACCTCTACTCACCAAGTCGGCTTTGCTTGTCCCTGCAGGCCGCGGTCAGTTTTGCCAGTTCCTCGTACTTTGCAGCCAATTGCCGCTTGCCGTTTTGAAGGTGAGGACGATGTGAGAGGCTCTCTTCTGCAAGACTCCGGTTGGTTACTAACAAGGTTTCCCTTTCCAGCTCGAGCTCCTGGAACTGAACACAAATTTCAATTATTCATCACTCAAAACACACACACACAAAAACAGAAAACAAAGACTGATTATCTTTAATACCATTTAACCCCAAACAATCAATCAATCAAATCAATCAATCAAATCAATCAATGGGACATTTAAGTTAATTTATTATGTTTCACTGTATGAAAAAGAGCAAATGTGATATTATAACGTCAATGTGTTGTAACCTCTATTAAATAACTGTAAATACTGAGGTAAAAATGATTATACTAGATTAGTTAAGTTTGTTATTATTGTTACTTGGTGTTGCAAGTGTGATTTACTCTAATATACTCTATACGATTAACATGTTTTAGCATATTGCTAGCGTGTTTTACATTTTTGCATGTTACTGTCATGCTCCTAAGATATTTAAGCATGTTGCTAGTATGTTTTAGCATGATTCACCATGACAGGAATCAGGATGTGCTGTTGCTTGTCACAGCTGCATCAGATATACAAGAGATAGCTATAAGCGAATTTGGTTTAATCACATAGTGTTTAGTTAGGGGACAGTATTACGGTCTTTTTCCTTCTGCATATTGAATGAGCACGTTTCACAACTTAGGCTTTTTTTTTACTCATTTGGAGCAGATAAACCTTTGCTTCAATGTAATCTTGTGTAGACGCCGTTAAGAATGCAGCTCCTCAAACAAGATGGCCATCAAGGACGTCAGGAATGCAAGAACACAGAGAACTCGAAACATTTCTTTGGGACTCGTGAGCGAGTCAGAGTGAGTGTGAATAATGCAACTCAATACATCAAATTCCTCAGGGGTCATATTAGGTTAGGTTATTATGCCAGGCATAGAATCCTTGAACGTGTCCAAGAGAGATTGTATGAAATCTAAAAAAAGAGAAAATATCAGCCTTCAGTTTTACATTAGCGTGATTACATTAGAGGATTTTAGCTAATATGTTTGATTTGCAGAGAAAAGCTCCTTATGTTTCATGAAAACACTGCGGATTGGGTATATGGCCCACATCTGTGTGTGAACAAAGACATTTAGTATTTAGATGAGTTTACTAAGACTTAAGGCTAGGAAAAAAAAACAAAAGCATACAGCATGCGAATGAATGATATGCATACATTCAAAGTATGCATACATTTTTTTTTTGCACTGGAAATTCAAATAAAAAGAGGCACACTTTATACTTTAGTATTTGGCTGTGTTCATTATTAAATCTTTAAAACAAAATATTAAGTAAACTGCAGAGATTGGGACCAGTACTGTACACGTTTCTCTTACCTTTTTCCTTTTAACATTTTCTTACCAGCTTAGAAAAAGTTAGAAAAGGATCCCTATATAATTTATAGCAGTAGCTGAGAGAGAATTTCTTTCATACAAGTGAAATGTATCAAAAGAATCACAAGTGAATAGATTTTGGTAGTCATTTAAATTTAGGGCTTGTGAATTGGGAAATGAATATCAATAAGCAGTTCTTAAGGTTCTACTTAATTTATATTATAGGAGTCATTTTATCTCAAGGCCCAATTCATGACTGTGACGGGAAGGCTTACAGCTCAAGGTCAAACCACAAGCAATATGAGAGAAAAATATATTAAACACAGGATGGCATCAGAAACAGCAATGTCGGAGATAAAGACCTCATTCACCACAACTTCATTCTGTCTGAACGACACTAAATATTGACATTCAACTATATTTTTATAAAAGCAAGTTGATGTTTTCCAGATGAGAGCGAATGAGCATTCTTCCAATGATTTGCCGTTGAAAAGGGGACATAGCCTGGAGCGGCAATAAAGACAATGCTCGATTAACCAACCGTCTCAGTCTACCATGCGTTGCTTGAGTACAATAAAACAAAGTCCCAAACTGGAATGGCTGCTGGACAAATCTGTCCACATATCCCTGAAAAAAAGTGCCATTATTCGCTCTGACCATCCTGCATGACACGGCCCAAGACCATTCTCTAACCATGGAGGGAAAAGCAGAGCCACGTCCAAACCAATGTCCTCATGGAAAGCATTCGCAAAGGCCCAGACATCAGTCGAAACCACAGACCCCTACTTTTACTGTAAGTGAGGGTTTGGGTCATAACAGAACTTGATTTTTCTTCTTCTGTTGCTGCTATGTATATTAACTGCCAGTTTTATGCATTTCAAAACTTGGGGAACATCATGAAGGCTGAGCGTGCTTAGTCAAGCATATAAGAGGATTAATGATTCATTCGCTCGACGAATATGAGAATTTCGCCTCCTTTCTAAATGCTGTGTGAGACCCCCAAACATGGCGCTGATGTTCCCACTGGTGGCACATTTATTACAGAATCTATCTAGCTAAGAGCGAATGTGAGAACGGCAGTCCCCTTTGATCAAGGCACCATCTTCTGAAGACGATGAAACTGGAATACTTGAGCTGCTTCGAGAAACTCAAAAGAGCATACATGATCAAAACGTGATTAAGTTTATGTGAGGTTCTTTTTGTTGGAAAACAGCTTCAAACCTCTAGTTTTTAAGGTCAATTGCTTGATTCAACTGTTGACATAATTGCTGTTTGCATGGGGATGTTCCATCAATGCCTCAAGAGAGTGGGAGATGACTGAATGTTTCTCCTCAGAGACAACTTCAATATAATGGCGGTGCACAGAACGAGCACATCATAATTTTCAAACTAAAGCAATATTATATACAGTCTAAGCAAAGTAATTGTTCAGAACTAATGCCTCATCAAACGCAGATGGAAAACGTCAAGCTGTTTTTTGATCACATAATGCTAAATGATTGCAAATGACATGCATTAGCTCTGCATGACGAATGAAGCTGTGAAGAGTAAAATGCAAACACATGAGATGTCTGTGCTGTCCCAGTTTGTCACCATTCAGTTCTTTAGGGCTGAAAACTTCATTTAGGCCCAAGGTTTGGGGTTTGGCCCAAAGTTTTTCTGGGGTTTGCACAAGTACGCTCTTAAAAATAAGATTTGTTTATTGGAATCAATGGTATAGAACCTTTCGATTACACAAAAGGGAAAAAGGTTAGTTGAAAATGGTTATTTGAATTATTAAAATGTAACAAAAAATTAGATTTTTAAAGAACTGTTTAATGAAAAGTTATTTGGGGAACCAAAATAGTTATTCTATTGCAATGCTACGAAAACCTCCTTTTTTAAATTTTATTTTTAAAAGTGTATAGATGTTTTTGCAAGTAAACATATTTAAAATTAAATAAATAAATAAATAAATAAATACATTTATGCATTTAGCAGATGCTTTTATCCAAAGCGACTTATAGTGCATTCAAGCTAACATTTTTTACCTAACATTTATCCCTGGGAATCGATACCCACAACCTTGCGCTGCTAACACAATGCTCTACCACTTGAGCCACAAGAACGTTATAAATACAATATATTTAATTTATATATTTTACCTATGCCCAATTCAAATGGACCAGTAGACTATTGGCTTTGTTCTGAAACAGGGACTTAAATCATTACAGTTAAATCATTTTCTAATTGGTTCCTTTGGGAGCATTTCAAAGCGAAACCATAATGGGGTTTATGCAGTTCACATGTGAATATACCTGTCCTCTCATTGGTCAGAGTGCACCTCTATGCTCCGGGATTATGCTAACAGCAGTGTCAAGGTTTCATCGGGACAGCATTCTTGCAATGCACCTGTTTCTGAAAATTGCAATTACTCAACATTTTAAGATGAATTGCTTTCTTTGGATATGTAATGTGCTCACCAACAGAATCAGACACTGTTGTAACATTTCCCATTATGAATTATGATACAGCTTGGATAATTGGTCCATTGAGTCGAATTGCTTTCTTACCACAACCAAACCACTCAAGAGTTTTCAGTCAAGCCGAGACCACATTGTTCAGCCAATCTTGGAGCAACTGGTTTGGAGCAGATCCGACCATGATTGCTGTGTCCATATACGTCTAAACAAACTAAACTAAGAGAGAAAACATGCCAGGTTTCTGAACAAAAGCTCCAAAAGAGCCAATTGTGTGGGGTTCTCACCTTAATGAATAGTTGGAACAGTCCGACATTAGCCAATCAAGTGTCATGTCACCAAATAAATAATGAACTATATAAACACTCTCAAAAATAAAGGTTCTTTATTAGCATTCCTGGTTATATGAAAAACCTTTGACAAAAACAAAAAGCTTTTTTTTTTTTTATATTCTCCTATGGCATTGCTGCAAAAAAACTAATTTTAGAACCTTTGTTTTTACAGTAAGAGTTTAGCATTTTTCATAGCTCAGGTAATTTGCTCAAAATTGGCTGCAGAACTGAGCAACCATTAGCAAAAAATGACAGATCAAATCACATACGTCCAAATAACTGCCACTGAGATGAAGAGAAATGCTAATGGAGAGCTCAAACCAGGTGTTATAGACCTCCTTGTTTAGGCCTAAAACATATTAAGTCTATGAATCATCTAACTATGCAAATTTGCATTCCAGAATGTGTCAACACCATCTGAGGTACGATATGCATTGCATTCTCAGCATTCTGAGGCATTCTGTTCTGGTCATTAGCGTAATATTTCTTTTCTATGGTCAGTTTTCAACTACATCGCTCCTTTGAGTACTAAAGTCTGTTACCGCTATGCAAGAATAAACGTTAAGCATGTACAATGGGACCACTTGATTCAGTGGCCAAAGCATTCATGCCTGCATAGTGTCAAGTTTCCTACCATTTATCTTTGGTTTGAGGGGTTGGTTATGGTTAGAATTAGGAATAGAGCTAAGGCTATGATCTTTTGATAATGGACGTGAATCCAGGAACCTGTCCTACTTGAGTAAATCATAAGGTGCAATTAACACCACAAATTAAGCTTGATGCATGCTACTTTTTTATGACTGGACTACAAGCTCTCAGCTTTCATTAACTGTTTCACATTACTGCAGCCCACTCCGACGGGGGAAGCATTTCCATGGTTTCACAGCAAACAAAGAGCACACTATCTTTCCACTTGAAATTTGGGAATCTATTAAAAGAAGATACAGATGTTGTCGACCACTAAATGAGGGTATGATCAGTGAAGGATCGTTTAAATTCCTACAGAGCTGTTTTGAGGATCTAGACAAGATGATAAATGGCTTGGGTGATGAATTGGATATGGGTTGTCATAGATTTTCCTACAGTTCTCACTCATAATCCAAAGAATGGCTCCAGCAGAGATGACGTGCTTCTTATCTCTCCTGCAAACCTAATCCATTAGCACTCAACACGCAGATATTACACTCACTCTGATGCTCTGCCTAACAATTATGCCTGCTCAGCGGGACTCGGTATTCATGTCATCTTTTTTAACTACACATGGAGGTCAAATCTTGAATATTTATCTCTTTCTTTCAAAAAAGAGCCATATATCCCAAAGCATGCTGTGTTAAATATGCATAACTGTTAGAAGTTTAGATAGGCGACATGCCAGTTTGCTTGTAAAATTGCTAAAAAAAAAATCCAATATAGGACAACAGCAGCTTTAACTCTTTAATTTTTGGTCACACTTTCAGGACTCTTGAATTAAGAAGTTTGGCGAGACATCAAAGCTTCTTCCATTTAGAGCTAGCTAAAAGGCTTCAGTTACATCCAGAGCGGATCCTCCCTATATCCAAAATACGCAAGTTGCGTTGGGGCCCGAAAAACCAGGGGGCCCCCTTGCTCTCAAAGATGTTTTAATTCTAGTTTTGTTTTTTAATTTGGCCAGCGGTTATGAAAAAATGAATGATCATTTCTTTTAATGTAGTGCGCTATCGCCCTTTCGATTTGAAAATCAGTCAAATCATGGGATGTGAATGTCGTACAATCTTGTTTGAGATTTAAAAAACGAGTTGAAAGCGTACTGAACCACGGAAGAGATACTGTTTCTCGAGCACTTTCCGCGAGCGCGATTTGAGACGGAGTGAAATATGGACAAATGCGTTTCATTCATCCATTCATAACCAATCATACCCAACTTAATCTTTTTAGTAAAGTTTTAGTAATTGTATGTGCTTTTATTATTCATAATATATTTGAATTTATGTTTAGTTTTATTAATTTTAGCAATTCAACTTGAACTTGTTTTGTTTCAGTTACTCTTCAAGACAACAATTCTCTTTTTTAACGTTTTTTATATATTTTATTTTATTGTATTTTAGCTTTATTTTAACTAAATACAAATTATTTTTAATAGTTTTATTCTAATAAACAACAGAAACAATGAGATGGAAAGTACATTTTAAGTACATTTTAGTATCTATTAAAAACCGGTATTAGAATTATACACTATACAAATGACCACAGTAAAAACCATAAAACTCTCAGTTTGATTTCACAGGGTCTTTGATTTGAGTCTATATATATTTATATCTTTTTGCTGTTGTTAGTTGTGGAGTTACAGGAGGCTCCCCTCACAACTGATTCCAATTTTTTTTTATTATGTTGCCATGATTTATAACTTTACTCCAATTAACATAAAAATATACATACACATTTTTTTTATGAATTCACGAGACAACTTAACCCCAAAACCAACAATTATACAGAGCTTTCTTTTAGTCATCTTGTCAATCGGACAACTTGCGTAAAAATTATCTTTAAGATTACTGGAATTTTTTTTTTCAGTCTTTCAAATTTCACTTTTAAATCAGTGTTTGATATTTTCTCATACCTAAATGCAACATTTTCTAAGCACTTTTTGAGTGTAAATTGTTTCTACACATTTTTAATTATTTATCTATTTGTTAACTGTACATGCAGCTCATTAAGTTTTAGAATACAGCTAATAAAGCAACCAGAACATCTCTTTAAAACTTGCATCTCTTTGAAACTATGCAGTTTGTCGCCTAAAACAAATTCATCTGAACATTTGCAACTCCAGGAAAAGATGTGGCTTATCTTGGAGAGGATGTAGCGCTTTCATACCACAAAGACAGCTAAGACACATGGTCTTTCACATTTCACAGGGCCATGATCAATCTTTTAGTTACTGGGGCATATTTCAGAGGAACATCTGAGTGAGTCCTGAGGCTCTTTCCCTCTCTGGTTCTTAGTATTCCATAGTGCTGAGTCTGCCGCATGCGTCATAAGTCACCCAGAGCCAATAACTGTCCAGTCCAGTCCAGCCCCTGTTGGTGTGCATGTCTTTCACACTTGTGGTTGGATAATGAACATTCTGAATGTGGAGGGAAACAGCAGGGTCGTTGGCGCATGTTCTCCACTATCTATGTTCTTTGCCAATTTCCTCTCTCTCTTGCTGTTTAATGCAAAATGTAAAAGTCCTGGACCTACAGAAAGCATTTTCCCTAAACAGGAATTGACACAGACTATCCATATCCGCTTGCAGCTGCCTGTATGTCTGTTTATACACTGTGCAGAGGCAAGTCCTCTGGAGACCATGTGGGCTGGATGATACAATGGTCATAAAACAAATATATCAAATCAAATGCCTACAGTCACAAACTGGAAAATACCGGACTGAAATAGTTCACCAAAAATATAGTGAAACTTCTGTCATTATTTACTCATCATCAAGTCATTCTAAACCTGTATGACTTTCTTTCTTTCAAAGAACAGAGAAGGAAAGTGTTTACTTACAATGAATGTGGTACAGTAACTTTCAAACCTCAATGACTAAAGCTCCACAAAAGTATCATGAAATCATGAATCAGTCGCGTGAATGAATCATTAAGAATCAATTTCAGTAAAAACAATTCAAAAGAACAGCTGATTCACAAATTACTGCTTTTCTACAATAGCTGATCCTTTCTTATTGTGTCCTTCCGGAATGTTTCTTTGACCAAAATGACTTAAATATTTTTTAAGTACCACTAGAATATACACCATTGGTCAAAAGTTTGTGGTTGCTGGGATTTTTTTTTTTTTTTTTTTTTAAATACTAATATTGTGAAATATTTCAAGAATTTAAATATTTCTCCAATTGTTCTCTATTACTCCAGTATTTGGTATCGTATGATCCTTCAGATATCATTCTAATCTGCTGATTTTGTGCTAAAAAAAAAGAAGATATTTTTGATGAATATGATTTCAGGAATCTTGATAAATAGAAAGTTCAGAACAGCATTTATTTGAAATGGAAATATTTTGTAAGCTTATAAATGTGTTTATTCATGTTATCATTTTTTACTGATTTATACAATATTTGGCCGAGATACAACTATTTGAAAATCTGGAACCTGAGTGCAAAAATAATAATAATTATGAAAATCGCCTTTAAATGTATCCAAATTAAGTCCTTAGCAATGCATATTGCTAATCAGAAATTTAGTTTTGATATATTTATGGTAGGAAATGTACAAAATATCTTCATGGAACATGATCTTTATTTAATATGCTAATGATTTTTGACATAAAAGAAAATTCAACCATTTGGATCTCATACAATGTATTTTTGGCTATTGCTCGAAATAAATATGCAACTTATGAATGGTTTTGTGGACCAGGGTCACATATATACTGTATATAAAATATTTAAGCTATGCCAAAAATGTAGCAAAAAAAATACTGTAAATAAATTCACACTTGTTCCTTGCAAGCTGCCACTGAATAACAAACAGACAGCTTCTCCCCAAACTCACGCCATTGTTTGCACCAATGAGATTCAACATCCAAGCTTAAGATGTAGTTGTTTTCAACATGTAAGCAATACAAAACAGCAAAGGCAGACATCTACATGATTAATGATGGCTGTACACATTAAGCATGCAGCGTATGTGCAGTACATTAAGACCATCTGTTTAGTCCGAGATAGTTTGGCTTGGTCAATAAACCATGAATGACCAAAGAGCTGCTGTTACTGATGAATTCAAGGAGTAAGTCTGACTCTCTCCTCTGTATCACTAATGAGCACATAAAGTTAACCATAAAGGCCGTCTCATTGCTATTCATAGGAAAGAGCACAGCTTGGGTATTACAGAGCCTTTTTCCATTTAGTAAAAACACCACAATCTCTTGTTAGGGAATGACGCTCATGCACACAAGAGCAATAACTGTATCCAGAGCACAAAACCATTTTGACCCTTTCATTGAGGTTGCCCTTGGAGACCTTGGTGTGTTAATAGATTGACCTGTTTTGTGATGGGAATAGTGATGGGCCTCACTGATCACAAGTCATTAGGAGTTTGACCTCAACAACCCCAGCGCATATCCCTCATGCACAGCCATCAATAAAGACCATCAATCCATAAGATGCAGTAGACAGAGGATGCATCTGTATTTGCAGTTATTTGTGTTGGTATAATTCTTTTTTTACTACTTCCCTCTGCTGTTACAAACACACTGACCATCTGTAACCTATCTAATGTGGCAACACTGCTCAGTTTTTAGGGGACAGATCAAATAATAAAATACTAAGGTGTGTATATATCATTTGTCCAGGCTGCTCTTTTACATACAATGAATGTGAATTGAGAAAGAGACTGTCAAGTTTCATAAATGACCAAAAAGCATTGAAAATGACAATGCCCATAAATGTGGTGTCACTTTCATATAGTCTTCTGAAGCTAAATGATGGCGTTCTGGACAATCTTTCTTTTTTTAATGTGTCGTGTATATACATTTAAAGTCAGTGATGCCTCCTTTGGTTCTCACATGTCAATTGTGAACAAGTCTGAACATGTGCAAGAATGAGATTTAAGAATCCTAGCGTAAATTTCGCTCCGTTTTTCCTCCACAGACTTTGTGATTGGTACAATTTCGGTCATTTTCTAAACTTGACATCCTCGGTCCTGGTTCACTTTCACTGTTGCTTAAAGAGCAGCCAGGGCATCTCCTGTTGTGTGTCCACAAATAAAATAAAGTCTAGTGTGACATAAGGAACTATTCCTTTAATTTATGAGTATAAAGTACTGTGCATGATGTGTATATCACATTTTATGAAGATTGAGGTTGTATTTATGACCTCGTGCAAACATATTTATCCTTATATTTCAAATCACATGCTCAGGCTTCCTGAAGGCATGCGGGGATCTGGTATCAAACTACAGCAATTTAAGTCTCAAATGTCATATACAGTGACACCGGATCAGTCCCAAATGAGAAAGGGATTTCTAAGCTGAAAATGAATGGTGCACCTTAGGAGCTCTCATATAACCTCGCTGTTTCTCAATACACAATAATCTGAGAGAGAGATTTTATAGCCTAAACACGGTGAGCTGGAAAATATTACAACCATACGAAATGCATTTCAAATGCATTTATAAAAACAGAATACAAAGAAGACTTATTGCATTACAATAACAGCTTGAAATGCAATGAGTGATATTAAAGAGATGATGTAGAGTCAGCTGCTCATTATTGTGACTCTCACACAGTCTATATGGGGGAGGGGCATCTATACATAATATACATATATGTGCATTAAATATAAGAGCTTTTGGAAAGAATTTGATCATTTGTTTAGTACAAAGCTTCAGCTAACAAAAACAGCCCATTACATCTATTAAAAAAAAATTATTAATAAAGTCCAATTAGAGAGAGAGGGCGAGAGAGAGAAACATAAACAACATGAATTACTAACAATAGTAATTTATATATTATTAATCACTTTCTGTGGTGCAGGATTTGTTGCTTTTTACACAACAGTGAAATATGCAGTTGGTGTATATAATGTCTGAAAATGTTTCACTGCTTAATGATGCGACTGACCAATCAGAATCAAGTATTCCGTAGACTTGTATTAAAACTGATTTTTACATCAAGGGAGGGAAAATAGCCTTTTTGTTAACACTTTTATTCTCTGGCAAAGCTGTAATGGGAAATTATGTTAATATGTGATGCAGCATATTACTAAAATTGTTGAATTCGTTATTAAGGCTACTTTTAATGCAAAAAAAAAACTTTAATGTGCCAGTAAATATTTGGGAAAAGATTCCATTAAGAAACATTGTCTGTACAAAACATAGGGCTATTTTATCAAGTAGATGGTGTTTGTAGTATGTCTGCAGTGCAATGGTCTGCAGCGCTGTACACGGTACACGATGTATGTGACGGCGTGTAATGCATATAACACGCTACACAAATCACACGATCAGTTTCATATGCGTGAATGGAATTACCTACAAGTACATCAGTTGATCAGAGAAAAATGACAAGCATGCAAAGAACCAGCCTGTTAATGGTCTAGACTCTGTGTGTGAACGGAAGAAATACCTTTTCACTGAGTCGCACGATCTGATTCATTTTTTCTTCATCTTGTAGGAGCTCTCGTAGTTCACTGCTATTGAGGACCCTGTACCCATCTGGGTAAGAGTTCACGTCCCTTTTCTGGGACATTCTTGTCCCCGTGAGGCGCACTAAACAACTCCGTTTGCCAGCCATTTAACTTCCATTTTGCTCACGCTCGGCACCTAAAGCGCATGAACATCGGAGCAGCTCTCATCGGCACGAAGGCGCTCCAGGACTGACTGTATGCGAAGACAATGCACGGAAAGATTATGGCACACGTTTACAGATTCGTCCAGTTCCGCATTCCACCGCCAGGAGGCGCCAAAACCGCAGCACTGACAACGTGCCATACATGATATACAAACACCAATCACTTACAAACGGCAACGGGTCTTCGTGCAAAGAGTACGCTACAGTAACTTTGCAAAGTTCTCTTACTTATCTTATGCAAAAAGACGCAGAAATAATTTAACCCTTTTATTAGCTAGATATTAATAAATATTATTTACAAGAAAAGTAAAATTGTAATAATAAGTTGAGAAGTAGCTTTCAGTTTGGCCTAAAGCTTCAGCTAAGAAAAATTACATTACAGCTAACTAAACAACAACCTTGCAACAACATGAACACTGGAATAAAATTAAACATTGATGTCAATCATTCATTTCACTATGATTTCAATCTCTGACATGGTCTTACTCAGTCAATATTAAATATATCAAAGTTACATTTTCACAAAATGTTCAACTTCTGAAGAATTTAAAAAATATATAATAATCTGCAGTGTGGGCATGTTGCAGTACACACTATTTTACTAACTTAACATATATATATATATATATATATATATATATATATATATATATATATATATATATATATATATATATATATATATATATATATATATATGGACATAAATTGGAGTTGTTCAAATTTTCAAGTTTTCAAATGACTAAAACCTTTCATGAATATCTACGAATATATTTCAGTTTTAAAAAAAAAAGTAAAAAAAAAATATATAATAATTGTGTTAATTGTTGCTTAATATTTAGACTATTTTTTTAGTGTTGGTATTGTTAACTGAACTAAAAATATTAAAACTAAAAATATTAAGTAATAGTAAAATAGTTTTCATTAATTGAAATAAAGCAAAAATGTGCCTCGGCAAGTAAATAAAATCTATACATTTATGGTGTTTTTTAATCATTTATTTAACTTAAAATTTAATATTTCATATTGTATATTAAGTATATGAATTATATAATAAATTGTATTATTAGATTCAGTTTTATGATGTCATTGTTGTCATTATTGCAAAATAAACCCAGATAATGTAGAAAATATTATTATTTTGATTTAATAAATGCAAAATATTATTTAACAACTTTTATTGTATGTTTATATATATATAATTTCGTATTTCTTCCTTTTTTATTGTTACAGTAGTTAGGGCTAAATGACTACGCGCTTTAATAAACGACAAATCCCATGATGCAACAGGAAAGTTCTATTCGTGTAGCGTCATCCTATTGGTGGATTTCTCTGACGACTTTATTCTGTCCGTGACGACACAGAAAAACATGGCGTCGTTCGCGGGAGACCGTTGGAGGGAATCGCTGAAGAACCACGATATCTTCACTAAATTACAAGAAAGGCTTCATTTAGAGTCTCAGGGCACAAGCAAAAGAATAGCCAAGAACCTTACGTTTTGTCTGAACGGTGACTTATTCATATGGGATTGTGTTGAGAGTGTGTTTTACACCACAAACCTGCGACAGCTGAACACTGACGGCGACACGGACACTTCGAAATACCAGGTCAGTGAGTTTGATTTGAGTCTGTCTGGTGTAGTTATTTCTCTGACTATGTGTCCCGTATCTCTCTGCAGACTCTGCTGTGCATCAACCCGCCGCTGTTTGAGGTGTGCCAGGTGCTCGTAAGCCCGACGCAGTATCATGTGGCTCTCATCGGTCAGCGCGGAGCGACGATACTGGAACTGCCTCAGCGCTGGGGCAAGAGGTCAGAGTTTGAGGGAGGACGCATCCAGATCAACTGCAAGTGAGTTCGCCTCAGGTTGAAAAGAGCTGCTTTATTCCTCCGTGCTGCCGCAGGTTCTGTAGTGTTATATGTATCTCTTTGACAGAACGATTCCCGTGGCCGAGCGTTTCTTCACCAGTTGTGCCTCAGTGACGCTCCGGCAGGCCGCCTGGTACCCCAGTGAAACCGAGGAGCCTCATCTGGTTCTGCTGACCTCAGATAACACCATCAGGTATCAGGAATAAATGACTGGCAGAGGTGTTAAAGGGATAGTTTACTCAAAAAGAACACGTTTTGTCATTGAAAAGTTGTCTCTGTTTACTCATCCTCGTGTCTTTCAAAAACCTTAAAACTTTGGTTAGTCTTTGCAATACAAATTATGCTATTTTGTTTAAAAAAGCGGAAAACTGAGAGGTTTCATTTCCTCCATTAAAAGTCCAGGCAACCAAAACTAAAATTACCGTTATGATTGTATTGGGTTGTACAAAACATGTATTTTTTCCTCCAGATTTTATAATCTTAAGGAGCCACAGTCCCCTGCCAAAGTTTTGTCTGTGTCTCAGGTGGACGAGGAAAGCATTGTTCATACAAGAGGGTAAGTGCAGCTGTTTTCTTTCAAACCAGAGTGTGGCAGTGATGTATTGTTGATTTTATTAGAAGGTATTGCTAGAAGCTTTCGGTATTCTGCTTGGAACTAAAATTCAGGTTTTAGGATATAGATTAACAGATATATTTTGGACAAATTAACTTTTGTGATGTCTGTTTTATAGGCGTTCCTATGCAGCATCTCTGGGCGAGACGGCTGTGGCGTTTGACTTTGGGCCGCTGGCAGATTCTCCTCGTCTGAGCGCTCTCCGTATGAAGGCAGAGCTGCTGGTGTATCCACTCTACATACTGTATGGAAATGGAGAGACGTTTCTGAGCTATATTTCTCTCACACACAGGTAACGAACACATGTCTTTGACCCTGTCACGATGTGGTGACAATACTCTCTATTAACAAATCATATATTAGGGCTGCACCCTAATAGTCAACTAACCATTAGTTGACCAAAATTAGTCGCAGGGGAAAAAAATCCACAGGTGAAGTCACGCAGTCCAAGATTGACAGACTGTTAACGGCTAGTCTGTGGTAATACAGTACATCAGGCAGGACATCCAAACACTCGTCTATCATTCATCAAACTCAATATGAACACTTGAATAGCGTTTAAACAGAGTAGAAAGATGCAAGGTTTCTAAAAATAATAAAGTATAATATATAGGCTACAATGAGGTTTAATCTAGAGCTGTAATCAGGCCTTAAAAGTTAGGCCTGTAGCATATAGCATATCATGGCCTCTGTATCAGGATCACATTGTGACTTTGTTGACAATGCGTTGCCCTATTATAGTATTTGTTGTACTGACTTTTTATTTTTTTATTAATACATAATGTGTCTTGGCACATTACTGTAATAAAATGTAGATTAGGGCTGCACGATGTGTCGTTTAAGCATCGATATCGTGATGTACGAATCCACGATAGTCACATTGCAGGATTCGTGATGTAGGCTGTCGTAGTTGATCCGTTATTCATTAACTGTACGGGCCAGGTGCTCCTCTGCCCTTGACAAATGTGATTTGCGGATTAAGAGCGAGAGAACGCGAGAGAGATAGAGAGATAGCGTGCGAGAGAGAGAGAGAGAGAGAGTCCCGGCCATACGCTCACTGTCTTCAAACAACAGGAGCGCTGTCTTGCTCTCTCTCCCTCGCGCATATTAATCAATTGACACGATGGTGTCGATGTTTAAATCATTTAAAATGAGAATGTAAATCTACTCACCCCATTTTTGTTTGTAAGAAAAAATTTGATTAGATTTCATATCGCAATATATATCGCAGAAAAATAAAATATCGCAATGTCATTTTTTCCCAATATCGTGCAGCCCTAACGTAGAGTGAAATGTGTAAAATATGTATGAATACTGTATATAAATGTATAATGAGTATTTTTCCTGATGTTCACACAGTTGCCCTGAATTTGTTTCAGCACATATTTGTTATGGATCCGAACAGAGATCTTTTTTTGGTTCCTTGTCACAATAATGATTTATTAATGTGATGCCTGTGAGATATCTGCTCCATTTATCTTCCGTCTTTCTCTTAGTGTCAGTAATTTAGGGAAGCCGATGGGCCCATTACCCATGTACCCCGCGGCAGAAGATAATTACGGCTATGATGCGTGTGCTGTGCTCTGCCTGCCTTGTGTGCCAAACATCCTGGTCATCGCCACTGAATCAGGAATGCTGTACCACTGTGTGGTGCTGGAGGCCGAGGAAGAGGAGGATGGCGGAGTAAGACAGTCAATACATCTTCCAAATCCTCAAATGCAGCTCGTGCAGTGTGAGAGAGATGTTGAGCCCCTGTGTCTGTGCTCCGTTCAGGCTGTAGAGAGATGGTCCCGAGGCTCAGAGACTGTGCCCTCGCTGTATGTGTTTGAGTGTGTGGAGCTGGAGCTGACACTCAAACTGGCTGCTGGGGAGGAGGAGGAGCTTACAGAGTCAGATTTCACCTGCCCAATCAGATTACACCGAGGTCAGGAGGTCACTCAAGCACTCACCACACCCAGAGGCTACATCATAATTTAAATACTTCTGTTACACCCTAATGATACTTAATTTGCTGGGGAAGAGAATCAAAATGCTTTTGGGTATGTCATAAAATGACATTCTGATACCACAAACCTCTTTGCATACTGTCTGGGTTTGCAAGTATGTGTTAGTGCTTAGCAAATTTCTACTTGGCTGTTGGCAGATTTGGCCCCACATTTACTGTGAATGCTAAAAATATTTGAAAGAGCTATTCTGCAAGATGTCATGGGTAATAGTCGGCCAGCGTTTAAAAATCCACTGGATACTCTACAATTTCAGGAACTTTCTGCAGACTTTGAAAAATTCCACATTTTAGAATCGTTAGGAAGTGTTTTTGCAAGTTACTAATACTATTATTCTCCAGAGATGCATTAAATCGGTTGCTTGTAAAGACATTTGTAAAATAACAGATGACTATTTTGTTTCATTAAATGTTTCTTCATTTCAAATCAAATCAGCACAATAGATTTGAAATCTTCTTTAGGATGTATGTAACCTGTTTTATTAAACGAGAGTGAAGGCTGATGTGCCCTTATGGATAAAAAAAAGTATAAAATCTATATAAAAAATATTAAATATAAAAACAAAATAGGCATTTAAATTTTTTTAAGCACCATATATTACGTTTGAGAAAAGAAGCATTATTTATTATATCAAATTCTCAAATAGAAATGTCAAAAGAACAGTTATTTGATGTTTTTTAATGTAACTATTAATTTGTATCAAAACCCCTCTGTTTCAGACCCTCTGTGTCAGCACAGGTACCACTGCACCCATGAGGCCGGTGTTCACAGTGTAGGACTCACCTGGTTCAAGAAACTGCACGGGTTTCTGGAGTCTGGTGAGTACATCCTTTGCTTGGGACATTGAAATATTCCCCATCACCGTGTTTGAAGAACTCGGTGTGTGTTTTGATATTGCAGATGAGGAGGATAAAGACAGTCTGCAGGAGCTGGCAGCAGAGCAGCGCTGTATAGTGGAGCACATCCTGTGCACCAAACCTCTCGCTAACAGGTAGAAGAACACTCACAGAAAATGAACATTTCAGTGCCATGGCACCAGAAGCGACGGTTAAAGCTAAAAGCCAGATCTCTTGTGAAACAAAAGCCCAATTTGCAGCTGTTTAAGCAAACCTTGAGGGACGATGAGTAAGCGCTGTCTTATTTAAATTCCCCTCTCGTCATATCTCTCTTTCTCTCTCTCAGTTTGCCGGCTCCTGTTCGTGGGTTTTGGATCGTGTCAGACCTGTCCCTGGGAGCCACCATGATCTGCATCACGAGTACCTACGAATGTCTCCTGCTCCCTCTGCTGTACGTGACGAGCACACTCTGGCTCTTTCCCATAGAGGGGATTGTGAGGGAACTGTAGGGGGTTCGTTAGTTCAGGCTGGGGGAGCTAATTACAAATCATATCAAAAGAAAAAAAAATCTAACAATGTAGCAACTCTTTAATGTGCTGCGTGTTTCTAAATGAAGCATGCTGCGTATTACATTATAATTGTCAGATCTTTTTTTTCTTAAATTGAATTGCTGTCAACATTTTCGTTGAATCCTATCCATAATGATAATTATTATTAGTAGTATTATTTCCAGCACCAGAGAACATGCAAATGTGTTGTTTATATATTTAAAGTGTTGAGCTGACAAGAAGGTTTGGGAATCCCAGTGCTGAAAGTACTATCTGGTTTATATGGTTTGATCAGAAGATTTTCTTTTTAAATGTGTGCGTAGGAGCTCTATTCGTCCCCCCTCCCCTCCGTTGCTCTGCTCTCACCCGGGGGCGGGGTCAGGAAGCTCTCCTCTGCGTGGATTGGCTGAAGACTCCTTCGAACAGCATATTCGCAACATCCTGGCACGCAGCTCAACCAATCCGTTAATGCTGAGGTAAAATGTGACTGCTTCTGTTAACTTTTAATAAAAACCGTTAAAACCAATTTGAGATTAAATGAATAATCACCTGGAATATCAGCTGAAAAACTAGTTTAGGCCTGCTAGATCATCCTGGTCTTACCCTTTAGAGCTGGTAGACCATCTTGAACCAGCAGCAAACCACCTATATATTCCCTATTGGAGCTTTTTTTTTTTTTTTTTGCATTGGTTATTTTAACTAATATGTCTCATTCTGAATGTATGTTTTCTGAACTTTAGTGAAGCTGTCGTTGAGGTTGTCACATCCTTGCGTGTGTGTGTGTGTGTGTGTTTTAGGGCAGGTGATAAGGACTCGTCTCCTCCTCCTCCAGAATGTCTGCAGCTGTTGAGCAGAGCCACACAGGTGTTCAGAGAGGAGTACATCCTCAAACTGGGCCTGGCGCATGAAGAAATGCAGAGAAGGTACAAGATAAAATTGTTTTAGGATCATATTGTTAACTGCAATAGAAATATGCTCAGTAGAGTACAAAAGTGTTGCACATAAACCGCCTAATCAGCATTTCTTGTTTAGAAGTGTGAGACTGTTGCAGTCCATGTAAATACATCTGTGATCATTTCTTTCATGATTGTACTCTTTTCAGAGTAAAGCTCCTGACTGGCCAGAAGAATAAGCAGCTGGAGGATCTTGCTCTTTGTAGAGAGGAGAGGTGACCCCAATGTTGCCTGAATAGCACATACAGAAACTCATTTAGCTTCTCAATGAGTCATTGAGAAGAGCTACAAATAGAAAGCAAAAGCTCTTGTTGTTATTGAGTGTGGTGGACATTGGTAATATATGAGTGGGCTCTGCACAGAAGAGTTATTAACACTGTGGTATATGGCAGTGTGTGCCTGTGCTAAAGATGGTAAATGTGATTGTGTGTTGTAGAAAAAGCCTGAGAGAGGCTGCGGAGCGGCTGGCTGATAAATATGAAGATGCCAAGTACCGTCAGGAAGCCAACATTAACAGGTTCACCTTTCTTTGAAATTAGTTAAATAGAAAAATGTTGGAATGGGCATGATTTTCTAAACTCGGAACTTCCTTATTGTATTTATTGTAAATGAGATACAACTGTGCGTGTGTGTGTGTGTGTATATATATAGAGTAAAACAGGTTTTGGGAAGTCTGCGGAGCCAACTTCCTGTGCTGTCAGACAGTGAGAAGGACATGAGGAAGGAACTGCAAACCATCAATGATCAGCTCCGTCACCTTGACAATGGCATTAAACAGGTCTGTTTAATGCAGATGGTACTCTGATATGTACCATTTATCCAAGTTAAAACCTGCTTTGTTTTTTGGCACTGTTCTAGGGCTGTCACTTTTAGTTCGTAAATCGATTGCACAATCGATCGGACCAACTAAAAAAAGTTTCGAAAATGAAAATAGGGAATCGATTTTAACCAAATATGTACACTATTAATTTTAAAATAATTAAACTATTAAAAAATATACATGTAACAAAATTCACAAACAAGCAGAAAAAGAAAATAAAGAATACCGAAAGTGCAGTATGCCTTGTGAAAGCTAGAGAGAAAATACATGACAGTGACATCGAAAGCGACCTCTTATGCTGCGTTCACACCAAATGCAAATCGAGCGTCTGGCACGAATTATTTCAATGTTAAGTCAATGTAAAGACGCATTTACGCGCGTATTGAGGTCTCGTGGCAGGGTAGACGTGAATTCGCCTCATTTGCGCATCTAGTTACAGGAGATTCTGAGTTATGAAAAGGACCATTGCAAGCTGACAGCGACCGGTAATACCACCACCTTGTACAGCTGTACCTGAGTGTCCCTGCGACATCAGTGCGGTCGGAGCGTGTCTTCTCAACAGCTGGACATATAATGAATAAAAAACACCCTGCTCTGGACCCTGAAAATGTTGATCGACTTGTTTTCCTGTCCAATCAATTCGTAATGGTCCTAGCCTTTTTGGGCATGCCTGCCTAGTGCCGCCTAGCCGAAGTGTCGGTTACATTTAATAAAAAAAAAAAACACACACACATGGCCTGTTCTCAAGTCCATTTAAAGTTTCATTTTTTGAACGGTTGTTTGAAATGGATTGAATCATTATTTAAAATAATCTTGGAGATTTTTGAATTGCCTAAATCATAAATGCAGCCGGGTTGAAGCCTGCAGTGATGTTTTTTTTTGTTATGGCAGCCGTCCCCTCTGAATATATATTTTTTCGGGAATGTTGCACTCCTTTTGCTGTTTGTTATTCTGCACGAAACTTCATGCCAATAAATAAGAAATATTGCTGAGTTGTGCGTCTCCAGTGCTCTCTTTACCTACCGTCCGTTATTTGACGTTGAAAAAGGAAACTTCTTTTTTTAGACATGGAAAATCGATTTTACAATCGATTCAATGAACACATGTCTTAAATTGAAAATGATTTTTTCACAAAAGTGACAGCCCTACACTGTTCCTCTGTTGTCATTTCCCCAGTGTCACTGTGTGCTGTCATGTGTTGTCAGGTGAACATGAAGAAGGAATATCAGAAGAAGCAGATGAATACAGGAGCACCTCCGGCTCGCTCCAGTCTCACACTCAATGCCCATCAGAGGAAGTGTGTCCAGGAAGTGCTGAAAGAGCAGTATGTACAGAGAGTTACCACCTGCTTTACTACACACGTATACAAAACACCAAGGTCAACGCTAGCGCCATTCATATGTGTATTCAAAGAGCTTTGCTGAGGTCTGTTGTTGGTCCGTGACCATCTCTTATTCTGTAGCATGTATAGGTCATATTATACCCTGAAACCAAGTGAATAAAAAGAAATGACAGATACAGATTATAGAAAATAGAAATTACACTTTTTATTTTTAAAACCATGACGGTGTTCTACAAGACTGCAAATATAGGATTATATGTAGTCTGTGGTGTGGGTGAAAAAAAATCTCATACCTGTTATAAAGCAAAACTATAAAGCAAAAAAACCTAATTCCTGTTACCATAATGTGCAGAAAACTGTTATTGTATCATGAAAAAATCTAATAACTGTTAAAATCCCTGCTAATGTTGTATATAGACAAACAAAAAAACAAATCCGTTACTGTTTTACATAGACTCATCCTTGTTGCGGTTTCAAAAAATAAAATAAAATCCTTATTACTCTTACACAAAAGGCTTATCCTTTTTGCTGTTACATAAAAAACAAATCCGTTACTGTTATGAAAAAAAAAAAAAAACTTGTTACTGTTACTCAAAAAACAAATTTGTTACTGTTATGCAAAAGACTCATCCTTTGAAATGGTTATGCAAAAAATCTGTAAATTATTTTTATAGAAGACTTTTACTTATTAAACAAAAAATCTTAACTTTATTACTTCAACACTAAAAAAAAACTCATTCTAATGTAGAAAATCTATTTAATATATGAAGTGTTTTTTTTTTATTAATATTATATATTGTTAATTATAGTCAAATAAGAATCAACTCAAGTAAAATTTCAAATGTTCAGATGTCTTATGATACTGTAGAGGGGATCTTGCTTTGCATTAAGTGATGAACGATATATAACTGTTGTTAGTCCAGTGATCCTGAACGGCTTGCTTCTGTCCTGCAGGGGAGAGCACATCGCTGGCATGATGAAGCAGATCAAGGACATCAAGAATCATTTCAGTTTCTGACCATCAGCAATCAGCAGTCCACAAAGGCCAATAGATGATCATTTTTATAACATTCAGTGAAAAAGAACCAAACAGCATCTCCCCAGACTCCTTTCAAGTATAGTATTTGACCCAAACCTCCCATATTCAGAGGGGCTTCAAGAAAGAAATAGCTTGGAGTTTTGCATAAACCTTTTTTCTTTTTTTATTAAGTAGTATGTACATGTACACATCTCTTGGACAATAAAGCGTTCTGTACTTTGAAGTGAGTCTTTCCTGTGTATGTTGCTTTGAGTTTATCAGCTGTGAGACAGCAGTGTTGGGCATTGGCGTTATTTCCTGAACGGAGACAATGGCTTATCTGAAGAGGTCGTGCTGGATATGAAGACTTCTCCCTCTTTTCCTTCCTTCTAATCACAAGGCAGAATGTGACGAGGGAAAGAGATCATGTCGAGAACAAGGAGCTTGAATATTTACTGTTGTGAGGAGAAGGAATGTCCCGGGTTCAAAAGATGATGAACTCAACTGTATCTGTTGTTTATTACCAAAGGTAAAGGGATAGTTAACCCAGAAATGAAAATTCAATTACTCACTGTCATGTTGTTCCAAACCAGCAAGACCTTTTGCTCGTCTTTGGAACACAAAATAAGATATTTCTGATGAAATCCAGGAGCTTTCTGTCCCTGCATAGGCAGCAATGCAGCTGACACATTAAGAAAGGTAGGAAGGACATTGTTAAAGTGGTCCATGTGACATCAGTGGTTCAACCATATTTTTATGAAGCTACAAAAATATTTTTTGTGCACAAAGAAAAAGGACAACTATTTCTTCTCATCCGTGCATTCATGACAGTACCACGATGCATGAACGAAGGTCTTGTGGTTTTTGAACGACATGAGTGAGCTACTCCTTTAATCTTGATTGCTCTCTACAGTACTGTACTGTTCCTTTACAAGTCATTTACTTTACATTGGATATTTATGGGGCAAGCCAAGGCATTGGAGGCCCATTTCCATGATTCCAATCAATCATGACGAAAAAGTAGAAATTATGAAATTCACAGTCATGACATTATATTTCTTGTCATGATTGACGTCATCATAACTGACTTTTCATAATTGACTTGTAATTGTGACATATTTGATGTCATAGACTATTCAATTTTCACTTGTTAATTACTTCATTTGAATAATTTCTCAATTTAAGTTTTTTTTTTCTTCTTTAAACAATTAAAAGAGAAGTCATTTATGACAAATTGATAGTCAATTTTTTGTCATCATAATTGACTGAGTTATCTCATTATTTAGACTTTTTTTTATATCTCAATTGATTTTCTGCTTTGACTTGTTATAACTTCAACTCTTCCTAATCTCGGGTTATGGCAATTTAACCCTTTTCTCATATTGATGGTATTAATTTAGACTATACGTCAACTGATGTTTTATCTCACAATTTTGACTCAAGATTTGTCAGTAGGCTATTATAACTTGATAAGCATAGCTCATATTTGTAATGTCACAGAAATTACACTGTTACTAAAATGAAAAGATTTTAAATGTAAATCGAATGAAAAACAATGTATAACCACATCTCAAACATTTATGCGATCATGGGAAGGAAAGCGAACAAAGGTGAATGGAACGACTGCTGACTTCAAATCCACATCAAACTTAACGTTTTAAATGTTTAGTTTTATTATATAGATATATACAGTGATATGTACACAGTAAAGTACGTAAATCTGCGAGCGCTTCTGCATTTGCAACAGCATGCAAAAAACAGAAACATAACTTGTTATTGTGAAAGTATCTGAACTATCACTCTTCACAAACCCATTAGAAATTACTGTCATGAACGTTAAATTATACTGACAGCAGAAAAGTCTTTTTAAAACAATTTTTTATTAAAATGGTAGTCTTCTCTCCCCACATCAGTTATTAGAGTTCAAACGGGGTCTTAACGAAAAATGTCGTTCCTAAAGTATTGTGACGTCAAGACTACACTGAGGTGAATCGTTTCTGTTGCTCTGTAGTGAAAAAAGAAGCCACTGAAGTAGCAATTACATGAAGCTTATGTGAGTGTATCTGCGATGTGAAGACTGCACGGTGAAGTGAGCGCTGAAGTGCAACTTACAGATAAATCCACAACACACATGGTTTTAATATGATACACATTCACACAGGAGAGCTTCATCGTCGTTATCATCATCATCGTCAGCTCTCTATAGTAGCGTTGTTATAGTTCTGTGTAATCGTCAGATGTAGTTGATAGTATTTATCGATGTAAAAAGCCACACATTTTAATACAGGGAATATTTTGTCGGAATTCAAATTTAACTTAACAGCCTGAATATATTTAATTTTATTTTTAAAAAGACCATGCCGTAAAATCACATGCCACTTCTGGTCTTGGTCTTGTAAAAAAAATACTTTTTTTTTTTTTTGCATTTAGAAAAATGTCACACACACTTGTTTCCTGTAGCCGAGTTACATCGCCTGGTATCCATTATTTTAAAGTAAACATGAGCCAGAGAATTAATTAAACCTTTAGCCCTTTCCATGTTTTCATTTTCTCAGTATGATTTAAACGAATATGCCGCTTTGAGAATTTAACATGATCAACTGGTTTTGTGAATCCCATACGCTATTGTTTACGCCACATCCAAAACAGACATTATTATACCCTTTAACAAGGTACACAAGATGCCCCTTAGTCCCACAGGACATCCCAATGGCTGCAAATCATAAACATAGTGTGCTTTCATTAATACACAAACAGCAGAAGGATGGCTAAAACACTTTCTAGAGCGGTCAGTGGAAGTGCTGTTGCCGTATACTCAACACAAATCAAGCGAATATCAAAACCAGACGTTAACTGCAAAAATCATCAGATGTGTTTGCAACATCCTTCTGAAAGAAAAAAAAAAACACTTGCACACAGAAAAATATGCAGAAACATCAGTCGGGTTCTAACAAAAGTAGCAGTAACTTCAAGCAAAGGTCACTAATTTCGTTAAAATTGTCAGGAAGCGAAAAAAACTAAAAATATGGACTGTGGAGAACTTGGAGGATGAAAAGCAATGACACAGCTAGTAATTACATCCCAGTGAAATGATTGGCGGATGAGGAGAAACAGTGTTGCTTGTGAAAACGCAGGAGGTGGGTCAAAAAGGGAATCACAGTCTTGTGTATTAACTTAACTCACGCAATATACACAAATAATCTGTATACAAGTATGTACAAAACACTTCAGAAGTGTCCGTTTCCTTCATACGTCACCGCTGCTAGCTTGGGAGATGGAACGATGAGGAAGGAAGAGGAGGAAAGGCGGAAGAGAAGGGAACTTTGGGAATGAGACTGTCATGTTAGTTGATCCTCACAGACCCATTTTCTCATTTCCTGAATTGAGTGAGGAATAAAAGCAGCTTTCGTTAAAAGATTGGCAGATCTCTTCTCGGGATCCGCTTTTGGAGACTGCATTAGAAGGGACCAACCCTCCACTCAAATTGAGACGGGAGTCCTTTCGTGCTCTTGAGAACACACATGTCTGAGCTGGATAGCAGTAGAAGCAATCAGTAGTGTTCACTTGAGTCTTCCTCGCTCAATTTGGTTTATCTTGATGGAGTCCCCAAGATCTGGGGTACACAGGTGGAGTGTGTGTGTTTATCTGGACAATAGAGTCATAAGGAGGAAGTGACATCATGTCTCGGGAAGCTGGTTGATGTCTGTAAGGTTGGTGTCGTTTAGGATGACACGGATCCTCTCTAATGAGTCCGCTTGCCGGATGCGCTCCAATTGCACCTGTAGGGTGAACAAGAACACTGTATCTCCTGCTGTACACCTGTCTGTGTGTGTGTTACTACAATGATCCCAAAACCAATCAAGTGTCCATCCTCTATTTTTATTTTATTTTTTAAATGGAGGACTATGAGTGTCTTTAAAACAAACAAAAAAAAACCTTTATTTTTGAATGATTACATTTATAATTCTTTCATTCTTAAAAATGTTTTGTTTAAAACGCTACATTTAAATTATATCTAAACAGTGATATTGCAAAATATTACTACAATTTAAAACAACGGTTTTATTTTTTTATATATTTGAAAATATCATTAATTTCTGTAATGTAAAGCTGAATTTTCAGCATCATTTCTCCAGTTTTCAGCGTCACATGATCCTTCAGAAATGATTGTAATATGCTGATTTGGTGCTCAAGAAACATTTCATGTTGAGTTTGAAAATAGTTGTGCTGCTTAATATCTTTGTGGGAACAGTGATGCATTTTTAAAGATTCTATGAGATTCAGAAGAACAGCATTTATATAAAATAGAAATCTTTTGTACCGCAACAAAAGTTTATAATATTGTCTTTACTGTCAGTTTTGATCAAGTAAATGCATCCTTGCTGAATAAAAGTATTAAATTATATATATATATATATATACATACATATACATACATACACACACACACACACACACAAACACACACACACACATATATATAAAACACTACAGCTCAACTTGAAAGAAAAAAAGTTAAAATGTAAAAACAACAACACTTCAATTGGGATAAAAAAAAAAAATTTATGTATTCATTATTTAACAATTAATTCATGTTTGAAATCATTTTACATCGACACTCCTAGTCACTTGAGCTGTATAAAAGCACAAACTATCAAGGAACATTTACTGAAGAAATTCCTAGATGTGCATCAAAAAAATAAAATAAATAATAAAAAATATATATTATTGTGACTTTAAAAAAATAAAATAAAAAATAATCTCTTTGATCAGTCTTGGCATGCTGTGCTGTGCCTCGAGCAGTCCCTGAAGTTCTACTAGTGAAATGTGTTCACCTGAAGCGTCTGGGACAGCTTGACGAAATCTCTCTGGACCTGCTCGCTGACATCCAACTCTGTCTGAAGTCTCTGCGCCTTGTCTTTCTCTTCAAACACCTGAGTCTCCAAAGCACTCTACAACACACACAAACATTTTTTTTTTTAAATTAGGGTTTCAGTTTAATTTAGAATACATGCATTTATTAATGTGCCCCTTTTATGGGTAATGAAAGTTCATATTTTGGTTTTGGGAGTCCCCAACTACAGGTTGAGATTCATGCAAAGTTACTTTCATTGTCTTATAATATTCATTTATTTGTAACTTATTTGCACAACGATTTGCTCAAAGGTGAATATTTCCGTTACCGGGGAAAAAGCAATTTTACAAGCACCCCCTAGTGGCAAACAATGAATTTGCTTTTTTTTTTTCATTCAGACCAACCTGAAAAGACCAACAAGTTGGCGGGCAATATGCTAACAGCTTGGGATTCGTTTTAAAAACTACCTGTTTCAATGATTCAGAGTCGACTCAATAACTTTATAAAGGTGCACTTTCAGATTTAAAACAGGATGTTTTCATTCAGTTAAAATTGTGTTAGCCACTACATGAAAGGTCACTTTCAGAAATCCATAATGGGGCACTTCAATAAAAAAAAAAACAACAACAAAAAAAACAACAACATGCATGCTTTTGTTAGATGTAAATCCAATACTGCTGTTTGTATGTACTTTTTTTCTAAGAATTCTGCTTATCTTATCAAAAGATTCATCACATGCACAGGAAGCACTGCGCAGACTATGAACTTGGCAATGAGTTTTTATGAGAAACAAAACTCAAAAGATCAGCAAGCAGAAGTCTAGTGCAAAGGCAGAGCGCAGTGATCACATGGGGGCTCGGACCTTGCTGCCGATGGCATCTTTTAACTGTTGCTCCAGACTGTTCTTCAGACCCTGGACACTCTCCAGCATCTGGCTCTTCTCTGCCAAGCTGCTCTCCAGCTGTTGTAAAAACCACCAGATTGGTCAACAAGTACAGACAACAACAAAACATTGATTACAATAACTACAAATACTGTAGGAAAAAAAGACTCCTATTATTCCTACTACAAGTGCCATATGCCATCCAATACCATGTCATGTAAACATTATTTATTAATATTTAATACATTATTGAGAAAATGCACATCTCGAAAACTATTATTCAAATAAATAAATAAACTCAGCAGTATGCCTTGAACTTCTGCCCTACCTGTTCCTTCTCACTCTTCACTCTTTCCAGTTCCGTTTTCAAGCTGGAAAAAGATGCTGTATGTTGAAAGGAAAAAAACAAAACAAAAAAAACCCCAAGGTCACATGCTGTTGCTGTGTTTTGCATTAGTCATTGCATGGCTAGTTCTCCTATGACAAGAGCACAAGAACAAGCCAAGCCTTCTGCTCTGTAACAAGAGCAATCATTTGCTCAAACATCTGCGTGTTAGTGCTGCTGACTGAGCCAGAGTGAAAACTGAAGAATGTGACTTGATAATGAATTCAACGTGACTTGAAAATAAATTACAAGTAAATAGCTGTGGGTGTGTTTTAGTCAAGTTTGGACTACTGTATCTGCACTGTGTCTCCTAAAGAACCCTTACAAGCAGTATTACGGTTCCCTCTGAGCAGTGCTAAATAACTGAAAGATATGTAGTTGATATTTCATTATTCAGTAGCATAAACATATGTTTCGAAACAGTGTAGCATTTTTTATTACTTTAACAAGGTACAAAGCCCTACAGTGTAGCTTAAAAATATATGTGGAAATTGAAAGCAGGTAATAATTAGTTAAATACTGTCTTCCACCACCAACATCAAATGCTTTTTCCCTTTTTTTTATTTTATTTTCACTTTCAATGTACTACTTGCCTACAAAAGACTAATTCGGCCAAGATTGAACTGCTTTAAACCTAAGCTTGACAACAGTTACAAAGAAATTTCCACAAGTATTCTGACAACATACATTTCAAATGCACCCTGAAAAGTGTGAGGTGACATTTCTATTATGTCATGCACATTTGTAGGAGCATGAACACATCTCAAGTTGAATTTCTCCAAGCTGAACCCAACATCATGTGAAGATATGTTAGTATTAGTGTAGTACACAGCTAAAGGAAGTAGCATGCTGTGATGTGGATGTGACAGAGCAGGTTCAGTACACACAGTGCTAATGGGATTAGAGTGTGTTAGGATGGCATCGGTGGTGCTACTACAGACAGACACAACCTAGACAAACAAACAGTCAGGCAGGGATTCATACCTTCCAGGATGTCTGAACATAAGTCACCAATGCAGGGAGAAGTGGAGGAGAAAAAGACAGTATTGAAATGCAAGTAGATAAATGTGTGCACTCCTCTGATTGAAGGAGCTTCACAAGCCCTTCAATGCGTTTAATCAGTTTTGGACTTGGATCAGAAGTCGGATTTGGTTATATTATTCCAAACCACTAAAGATTCACATTTCGAAGCCTCAGTGTAAGCCAGTGTAAACATTCAGTGCCGCTGAGAGCAGCTTTTGATCATTCAAGGCAAGAGTGGGCGGTATAAACCATCTTATATCACAAAGACATTTCAAAATGTGCTTATTTTAGCCTGAAATTCAGATGGTAACAGTTTCTTTATTATAACATAAGCATGAATTTTTTAATCATCTAGTGAATGAAATGGGTTAACAAATGAGCTGACAAAATGAATCATGATTTAATTTTTCTTCCTTTTTTTTAATGAGAACTTGATAAAATCCTACTAAAATCTTAATCTGGAGGGCCAATGTCAACCCTAATTAAACGCACCTTAGTAAGCTCATCAAGGGGTTCAGGATCCCTAGAAAATCCCAGGTAAGTGAGTTTGATCAGGGTTGGAGTTAAACTAAGGGCAGTGGTCCTCCAGATTTGAGGAACCCTGGCATAAACCATCATGGTGTCCAGCTGTTAGCTTTCTTTGATTATCAAATTCATCTGCAATCCACTCACCGATCTCTTCTTTACAGCCCTCTATCTCCATCTGTAGAGTGTCCTCCATGTTCTCTTTGAGACACTGCTCTGCCTGAATCTGCTCCTTCAAGAACAGAATTTCAGCCTTCAGCTTCTCCTCCAAATGCTCTGCTGCTGTGTGAGCTGAAACAATGTCCTCCCTGTACTGCAGCACCAGCTTCTGAAGTTCCTAGGTGGCAAAATTATATATGTAAACAGTTCAAACTTTATAATTGGATGAGCTCAATAACCAATATATACACATACATCTATATATATACACAGGTGCTGGTCATATAATTAGAATATCATCAAAAAGTTGATTTCATTAATTCCATTCAAAAAGTGAAACTTGTTTATTATATTCATTCATTACACACAGACTGATACATTTCAAATGTTTATTTCTTTTAATTTTGATGTTTTAACTGACATCTAAGGAAAATCCCAAATTCAGTATCTCAGAAAATTAGAATATTGTGAAAAGGTTCAATATTGAAGACACCTGGTGCAACACTCTAATCAGCTAATTAACTCAAAACACCTGCAAAGGCCTTTAAATGGTCTCTCAGTCTAGTTCTGTAGGCTACACAGTCATGGGGAAGACTGCTGACTTGACAGTTGTCCAAAAGATGACTATTGACACCTTGCACAAGTGTACAAGCAATAGGGGTACCCGAATCCTGGAGAGGATTGTGAAACAAAACCAATTCAAAAATGTGGAGGAGATTCACAAAGAGTGGACTGCAGCTGGAGTCAGTGCTTCAAGAACCACTACGCATAGACGTATGCAAGACATGGGTTTCAGCTGTCGCATTCCTTGTGTCAAGCCACTCTTGAACAACAGACAGCGTCAGAAGCGTCTCGCTTCAAAAAGGATTGGACTGCTGCTGAGTGGTCCAAAGTTATGTTCTCTGATGAAAGTAAATTTTGCATTTCCTTTGGAAACCAGGGTCCAAAAGTATGGAGGAAGAGAGGAGAGGCAGACAATCCATGTTGCTTGAGGTCCAGTGTAAAGTTTCCACAGTCAGTGATGGTTTGGGGTGACATGTCATCTGCTGGTGTTGGTCCACTGTGTTTTCTGAGGTCCAAGGTCAACACAGCTGTATACCAGGAAGTTTTAGAGCACTTCATGCTTCCTGCTGCTGACCAACTTTATGGAGATGCAGATTTATTTTTCCAACAGGACTTGGCACCTGCACACAAGGCCAAAGCTACCAGTACCTGGTATAAAGACCATGGTATCCCTGTTCTTAATTGGCCAGCAAACTCGCCTGACCTTAACCCCATAGAAAATCTATGGGGTATTGTGAAGAGGAAGATGCGATATGTCATACCCAACAATGCAGAAGAGCTGAAGGCCATTATCAGAGCAACCTGGCCTCTCATAACACCTGAGCAGTGCCACAGATTGATCGACTCCATGTCATGCCGCATTGCTGCAGTAATTGAGGAAAAAGAATGAGCTTTCAGAAGGAGACCCAGTATTGAGTGAAGTACATGCTCATACTTTTCATGTTCATACTTTTCAGTTGGCCAAGATTTCTAAAAATCCTTTCTTTGCATTGGTCTTAAGTAATATTCTAATTTTCTGAGATAATACATTTGGGGTTTTCTTTAGTTGTCAGTTAAAAACATAAAAGTCAGATAAATAAACATTTGAAATATATCCGTCTGTGTGTAATGAATGAATATAATATACAAGTTTCAGTTTTTGAATGGAATTAGTGAAATAAATCAACTTTTTGATGATAGTCTAATTATATGACCAGCACCTGTATATATACACACAGATGCCAACTTTTAGGTGATCATGGGATAAGTGTTTAAATGTAAAAAGTTTACATTTTATATAAACTAATAGAAAAATTCATTTTACATAATGTTCTAAGATTTTATTTGGCAATTTTTACAGATATTCTAAGATTTTTATTAATTCTCCTGATTTTTAATCATTTAAGATGTTACTGTATTACTAATTTCACTCTTCTTCATAATGTTCTAAGAGTTTTTTATTCTATTTTGCCCATCATTTTCTATTTACATATATCTATCAAAAATATTATTTCCCTAATGTTTTCCCATCATTTTCAAAAACTATTAAAAAAATAAACTTTTTTAAAAATATATAATTTAATATTTTAATTTTCCTATTTATGGTTTTTTCTTGAACAGTTTCCAAGTTTTCTAAGATTTTGTCAGTTTACCTTTTTAATAAATAATTTCTTAGATTCATTATACATTACATACATTTATACATTTTCAGATTCAAAGAATATTCCTGATCAGTTTCTATGATTGTAATGAGCATTGCCTCTTGGTATAATTGTTATTTTCCAAGAAAACATTTGCTCATCCTGCAGGCAAATAAATAAATAAAAATAGCTGTACACATGATGCATATCACCCAATAGCGCCTTCCTCAAAGTACATCGAGATATAATACGAACTCATTTCACTTTGTGTCATGCCTAACAACAGTCCTTAACCTCATCTGCAGAATTACATTAATATGTGAAATATTTTCTCACTAGGCTACAAGGATGGGGGACCAATCAAACAGGGTGTGTTCAAATGTTAAAGCTGACTTATAAAACGCAGTGGAACAGAATAGAAGGTACATTTACAGGTGCAACGTTCACGTGTTGTAGTACCTGTACAGTGGTGGGCATGTGAAAGTCCTCTTGCTGCTGCAGCGTCATGTGAAGTCGGTGTTTACCCTGAAGACTCTCATTATCTCTCTGCAGTCGGTTCAGCTCCTCAGTCACCTGCTCTCTGGACTGTAGCAGAACAGCCTGAACACACACACACACACACACACACGGTGTTCTAAAGCATATATCCAAGTAAAGTGGAAAACAATCCATTATAAAAGAGGTTTTTAATGAAATTGGCCAATAAAAAAAATCAGTGACATTGAGAGATTCAACGTGCATTCCTCGGACAGAAACCTTCCAAGGGTGATTTATTTAGGGGATCATGTCACAACGGAATGAAGTTTATCATCTTAACAGTGCAACTTCATATTGGAAGCAGATGTGCATCAAGAAAGTGCATGAATACTGAATGCCGAAAGGTGCATTAGTATAAATCACATAAAGAAGAAATCCCAAATAGGACAATATTTAAACCAAGACATTGTTCATTAAATATTTTTCAATGAAAAAAATAATAATAAAAGGAAACGTGTTTTCACTGAAAGTCATCAGGCAAAGCAAGTGAATGTCGTTGTTTAGGAGTGTGTGTATTTGGTCATACCATCTGTTCCTGGGTGTTCCTCTTGGCCTGGCTGAAGGCCTGTTGGAGAGCACTTATGAGAGATTCAGACTCCTCAACTTTCTGCTTCAACTCCGAGATCTGTGCCCAAGACAAATGAAAATGACTCCAGTCATTGGACTTGGAAGAACAGTAACATTCAGAGCAGTCCATACATTCTTCACATTTGTGAAGAATACTATGAAGACACTGTGGCTGTATTCTAATCCCCCCACATCATTTTTAGTCAACAAATACTTGCTCTTCTAAACAGCTGCCTTGTTAGGTACACTACTGTTCAAAAGTTTGGGGTCGGTAAGAATTTTTTTATGTTTATGCACACCAAGGCTGCATTTATTTAATCAAACAAATCTCATTACAACTTAAAATATATTAAAATAGTAAACGGTTGTTTTAAATTTTAAATTTATTCCTGTGATGGCAAAGCTGATTTTTAGCAGACATTAGTCACATGATCCTACAGAAATTATTCTAATATGCTATATTGTTGCTCATAAGACATTTCTTCATGTTAATGTGGGCGGAGCCGATGCCGCCATCTTGGAAGCACGTCACTCCCGGATAATCGAAAATGGGAGAAAAATGGGCAGAGGTTCGTAACCATAAGGTAAACTCATAATGATTATTCCATGTAAACACCACATTTACCAGATCAGTCACAGGGAAAGTGAAACTTTAATGATGCATAGTGCTTATAGCCACTTTAAATTTAAATGTTTACAGCCACATGAAGCTGTTAGAAAGCATGAGGATTTTCTAGAAGTAAGGATAAAATAAAATTTTGTGCACATTCCCTAACAAAAAGATGAAATGTGGTACTTTATTCACTAAATTAAGTTTAATCTTACCATATCCCAAAACTCTTAGCATATCCAACAATTTAATGCAATCAAATTTAACCGAATAGTACTAGTGGAGACACATTTTTAATTAAAATATTCATATTAATCAAGGATTTATTGACTTAATGCACCTCATTTTGAAATGTACAGAAATACGAGCTTTCTTTTGTCGTTTAGATATGATTATTTAATTTATTCACTATACTATTTATTACTAATGTTTCATTTCAGTTTTAGTTTCATGGGATTCTGTAAACAAGCAACGACTAGACCACTTAGCAACAATAATTCATCTTTAAGGTGTTTTTTTTTTCCTTTTTATAATGCAGATTATTCACTCAGTGCCAGTTGTCAGTCTGGGGCTGCCCACTTCTGCACGTGTGAGGAATCGAATGCCGTGACAGCGTATCACATAAATCTGTAACTGTTCACAATTAAATCCGTTTCCTACCTTTTCTTGTAACTTAACAAAATCCACTGCAATGAACGTCATCAGAGAGGTTTCATTCACAATCATTCTGAGCATTATTCCTGCAGGTGTTCACATTAATAAGTCGTTCATATAGGTTATGCGATTTTCATTCAGTTGGATGTAAAAACAATAGGCTAAGCATGTCTTGCATCCTTTAATATAAGCAAACATTGCAAATTAATTGGTTGCAAAACAGAGTTGTTGTTTTTTTTTGTTTTTTTTTTAAATCACATTACTATATCATATAGCCTATTTTATTCAGATGTTACTATAATGATTCTGTAAATGGCGATCAGCACCCAAATATTGTATTTAATGTGGAAGTTACTGCCTTGTGTCTTGGCATGACATTTCACTTTTTACAGACAGTGCAAACGCAGAGTACCTACAATAACTAAAAAAATAAAAATAAAACAAAAACCAGTAAACATCAAGTTTGAGATCTTTTTCATTAAAACCTCTACTTTCCAGATTTCCAGTGTCCTACCCATAATACATATTTTTCTGGACAAATAAAAATCTTTAAAGCCATTTTTCTAATTTTCACAGTCTAGCGACTTTGACACGCTGGAGCAGAGCGGCAGTCCACCTGTCACTCGATTAATAATCAGCAAATTAGGAGTTTGAGGCAAAAGTTGTAGTTATTGGTTTGTTTATAGCGAAAATAAAGAGTGACCCAAAAAATCTAAGTTTTGTGGCTTTTGAGATTCCATTTTGGTTAGTATGCTGCCTTAGGGGTTAATACATAACTGTTATCTTGCTGATATGAAGAAATATTAAAAAGGTGTAACATTACTTCAGTTTCCTCACTATGATGCTCCAATTAACATGTGACCCCATCCAGGTTTAACCCGTCAACAGATTTGTTTTTCACCAAATCCATCATAGAGATTGATGTACCTTGGCAGTAGTTTCCTCATTGGCCTGTTTGACAGAGTCCTCTAGCTCCTGCCTCTCATCCATCGTCCGCTCCAGCTGATCGTTCGCCTGCCGCAACATGGCCTGAAGCTTTTTAACCTAAAAGCAAAGGAAGTTCATAGTGTAACGATTACAACAGACTGTCCTTTTGAATTATTTCATGATGGGCCTTGTACGTGATAAAAAACAAACCTGATCTCGTGTCTCGGCCTCTTGTCCCTGAATGACCTGCAGCTGTTTTTCATAATTAGAGCACATATCACATCGCCGCCCCAACTTCCTTCCAGCGTTCTTCAACTGGGGTGAAACCACACCAAAAACAAACACAAGAAGTATTATGAAAGCATATTTAAGATATCATTTGCTACCCTGTTGTCATATGTCCTTCCTTGTTATATTGCATGTTTAAACAAACAGTGTCTGGTTATCAAACGGAGGTAAAATGATTAAAAATCATGAATTTTTGATCCAGATCATTCATCAAAATGCAAATAGAAAGTGCACTGCATTGTGGGATACAGTTCTGTATGTCCTGCAGAAATCTGTTTTTGCAGTAAAGGATATCACGGAGTAATGATACAGATGATACAATGATACAGTTTTACAAAACTTCCTTTTGAAATGGACATCATTGGAAACAACGGCAACTTATAGTTCAGTGAGTCAGATGTTGAATCAGTAACCTGTGACTGATTTAGTGATTCAGTGAGGGACTCATTACACTGATTTGGAAAGAACTGGCTATGGTTTCACTGTAGGTTTCTGATTTACTAAAAAGAACCAGCTTGAAAGATTTGTGTGTTTGGTAACTAATCTACCAATATACTGGCTGAATTGTATCTTTCTGATTCCCTAAAAAGAAAAGGCTCAGAAGAGGAATTTATTCATGGAATTGGACAATGGTTGTACTGTAGGCTTCTAATAGCTAAATAAAATCATATTTGGTAGATCATTAATTAAAAAAGCCATACTTCACACAGTATCAATACCATGTAGTACAAAAATATTGCAAGCAAAATGATAATATAGCGTTCCATATATATATATAGTTCAGTCATGAAACTCTAGATGGCACTGACTGGCTGTTAAAGTAACTGATGATATTCAGAGTTAAACGACTTGGCACAAGCTGATTGGTTCATGCTGCATTGACAGCTAATGAGCTTCCTACCTTGCATTTATACGGCTGGCTAGCATTCACTTGAGATTCCTGCAGCATGCTTTCAGAGTTTCTCTGAAACTCAACAGCTAGATAAGTAAACCATATTCACTCTGATTTCAGTGCATTATTGCATCCGTCAGATGTACAGTTTGAAACTAGAACACATACAAGTTGTTAAACTCTGCCCTTAGCATATACACAGCCCTGAGTGAGAAGCAGCGGTCCTCCATTACTGTTTTCTTGCTGTAGCTGCTGGAGATACAATGTCAGTGCCAAAGAGCCATTACAAGTGTCTTGTGATGGGATCCACCAATGAACATAGGAGTCTCCATAGACCGCTGAGGACATAGTGGTTAACTTTGATTTTTGAAGGAAATGTCCCGGAAAAACCCCCGAAAAGGTCCTATACGTTTGTGCTAACATTTTACACAAGACTGCCTCACAAACGAGGGTCAGTTCAGCCCTGGAGTTATGCAAAGATTGCTGAAAGAGGGATCAATACCGATGCTTCCTGCACAAACATCCAGACTACAGACAAAGTAAGCATCATGCGTCAAATTTTGTTTTCCAAAAGAGTTTCTTGGCTCTCTGTAGGGCTAATGTTGCTGAAGCTACCATTGTCTCTGCCCGTTTTCAATAATGCTGCCTTCACGTGCTACCACAATGATGAATAGGAATGTGGTAGTTAAAAATTGCATTTGGAAGCAATGTGCCAGAAGTCACAGTCAGTAACACGGTCACCAGCAGTTAAACCGTAACACTGGTATACCCGTGAGCATGAGCTCTTGAAGCTCTGCCAGGGTTGCCAGGTTTTCACAACAAAACCCACTCAATTGCTACTCAAAACTAGTCTAAATCACTAACCGTAAAATACACATTTTTAGTGGGATTCCCCTAATATAAAAATGATCTGTGGGGGATTTTTAGACAGAACTTCATATACACACTATGGGGATATCAGAGTTTTCAATGCATTCTATGGCACCTTTAATGTATTCTGTAGGCATTCATTTCTAGATTAACCATGAATGGATCACTTTCCAATGCACACCTCAATAGTGGGGTCGGTTTGCAGTTGGCATTTCACAGTCGTTCACAGATTTAAGTCAAAATAAACCTATATAGCTGTCTTTCATAAACATCATTCTGTCAACAGCCTTAGCTATTTAACCATTACAACTTAATGAGCAACAGAAAATAATAAACCCGCTCATACGTGTACTCTTGCCGCATTGCAATGCACTTCAGAAGAGGGAGCGTAATAGCAGTATGCATCGCAAATGCATAGTCAAATTATTACTATTGTATATAGCAGCCAGGGGCATCAGAAAGTATCTGGTTGCATGAAATTTCAGCAATAACATGGGGCAAGTAACTCTAAGACTGAAATACGCTTTTATTACTGTGTTTATTTAACACAGTACAGTAGATTTTGTGAGCTCTTCAAAGCAAAATAGGCATTATTTGTTTGCATTTCACTGTTAAATAAAGATGCTTGTAGTAATTCTATGTACATCCATGCAGCTTTAGCAGCAGTATGCATAGCTATTCAGATCGCTAGTTTAGTGAATTGTAATAGCAGCAGCACACAGCACAATCCAGACGCAATGTTAGAAATATCAGTAGCAGTCTGCAGGGCAATCCAATTATCATTGTTGCTAATAATATAACAGTGGCTGCAGGAAGTACTTTTAGCTGCATGAAATTTCAGTGATAAGATTTGGATGGCAGTTCATTTGCAAGTCAACAGGGTTTATAGAACTCTTCAAAAGCCAAATAAGCATTAATTTGTTGTATTCGTTTATTTAATAAAGGGGCAGTAGCAGATTGCAATGTTAGCTAATTTTATAGCATGCACAGCGAATTCAGATGCAAGGTTAGAAATAATATCAGCATCAGCATGCATAGCAAGTCATGTTAATATAGCAGCGGTAGCAGAAAGTGCTTTAGTTACATTAAATTTTAGTGATAAATCATGGAGGGTATATTAACTCTTTAAAGTGCAATAGGCATTTATTACTTTGCTTATTCAACAGGGCTTACAGCAGGTTTCATGAAGCAGCAGTAGAGTATGCTTCACAAATTTTGATTAAATATTACAACTGCAACAGCTCGCAATTCCTACTACAACTTTGTGAATATCATTAACAGCAACAGCATGCGCTTCAACTCAGTATTGAAATGTTAGGGAATATTATCAATAGCAGCAGTAGCAGAGGTTTTGTTGCATTGGCTGCATCGCACTGCATACATTTCGGACAGCTTTATCAATTTTAACGAATCTATTGACTTTGACATGGTATTTACGCCAGACACAATTGGACACAATTAATATAAAATAAAGTCACTGTAGTTTCTTGCTCAAGACCATCTTGGAACGAGCCAAGCATTTAGCAATGATGTGTTCATACAATGCGAAGATTATTGTTCTTAATATGCAATATAAATATTTTCAATTATCAAAATAAATGAGCAGCTGCTTTTGAGGCAGAATTAGTCCGTGGCACATGACACCACAACTACAGGGTGTACAGTGATTTATTCTTTCAGCAAACATTTTGTTAGTTATTAATAATGTAAGGTGCGCTATTTTCCACTGCAGTAACATTGATGAAAGTTAATGAAAAAAATAATAATTACATCTCTTGAATGACAAATTTTGAAAGTTTGCTGGGGGTTACTTCATCTATCAGCCTACAGAGTGATTCCTGTTTGTTAATGACACACAGTGCATGCTTCTACCAGGGTAAGTTTGAGCTATTGGCTCAGACACGCATAGTTATTTAGGTCATTATTTAAATAAGCCTAAGGTTACAACACCCCAGGTTTATGTTGTTAAGCCACTACTTAATTTATCCGGGCTCCATTAGCGCAGAAACACATTTAACTCGGGTCACTAATTTAAGCTACCCGGTCAACAGATGAGGTACACACAGCAATAGTGCCATTCTGCAAAGACTGCCCAGGCTCACATAGATAGCAAACAAAAAGTCTCACAGCTCTCCGGAGCAGCAGCGTTGCAAACGTCTTGGCAACAGATCTGCTTCTTCTGAGGGTTTTATCTTTTAATTTCCTTCTGCCTCATATCCTCTGGTGCAGTTATAATGCAGCGTTTTGACTAAATCTCTTCTACTTCAGCTGCATGAGAAGAGAACCCACTCATCACTCAAAAGAGGGTCAAACCCTATATTAGCAAAGCGGCCAGTGAGTGTATTTTCACTAACAACAAAGCTACTTTTCGGCTGGGTTCAACAGTACAGAAAACAAAATAGAGAAAGTTTAGTGACCACATTCTTCATCCCTAATCCTACTCAATACCCAAACGTAACAACTGCCTTACTATCTATTATCATGTAGCAAATTAGGAGTTTTGAGGCATTGTCATAGTTAATAGTGAGAACTGGATCTTCAAATAATTTGTGATTTAAATAAATAAAAATGCCCCCTAAAAAGCATCTACTATCTGACCTCTTGCTGCAGCAGACTCCACTCGCTCTCGCTGACCAGTCGGTAGCCAGACGGAGGCAGGTAAGCCATATCAGCGGAGTGAGAGATGCTGGACAGGAGTGATGCGGTTTCCTCCTGCTCTGGGGTCATGGCCTTAATGGCCTTCTCCTGGTCCTTGGTGAGGAGAAAGTGTCCTGGCTGGAGCGATGATATGGAGGAGGTGTCCATGCTGTCAAAGCCCCCACAGTCTGCCCCCACTAGAGGACCAAAGTCTGACTCATCCAGCTGGCTGGCTGACTTGGCTTTGTTGTTGTGTCCGCCGAGCCCGTGAGGCTGTAGGGCCCCTCCTGAAGAACCCAGGCTGTCGGTGGACTGCACCCTCCGAAGCCCATCCTTATAGGGGTCAGAGCTGTCCGGGCGGCCCGGGGTGTCTGCGTCCAGGGAGTGTAAAGAGCTGTGGATGCTCTGGCTGAGATGGGACTGAGATCAAAATTAGGAAGAGAAAACAAGATGCTTAACATTTAAAGTAACATTACAGTCAACATTGTAGATTTTAAGTTTAACTGGAATTCTGTTTACAACCCAAAATGATGAACAGTTATTTTTATAAAAATACAAACAATATTTCAACATAGCATCCAGGTATAATTTCAGTCCCTTGATAAAAATGTATGGTATAATGTGGAACGTAGTGAAATTTGGCAAAATCTGGATGAATAAATCAAAGTTGGGCTGTACACTTTACCAAATCAAGATATAGACTGGTGTCTTTAAAATATAGAACATTTAAAAATATATAGTTTTTCAGCCTGGTTCTCGTAAGAGCACTCGGAGATTTGGTTTTGTCCTCATATGGCACATATTGTGACCCATTAAACATAACAACAAAAAAACCTATTAAAAATAGTGATAAAATATTATTGCACTATGTATTTAGTAAAATATATATATTATATATATATATATATATATATCTATATGTGTGTGTGTGTGTGTGTGTGTGTGTGTGTGTGAAAAGTGTGATAATACTATTATTTAAAATAAAAATACAGTTCATTTGTAAAACTTAAAATTAAAATGCTAATATGTCCTTTATTAATAAATGATTTTTCAATATTTTAAATTTTAAATTAGCAAGATTTTATTTTGTTGGGTTGCTGGTAAGGAAGTATGTGTGCGCTGCCAGGTTTAGCTCTGCTGACTGAAGCGTGTCAGTGAATGAAATGTGAAATATCACAGTTTTGCATTGTGCTCTGAAATGGTAGTGGATAGCCTAGATTTATGCTTTCAGTTAGAATAGAAATCTTATACAGTATTACAGTTTGTTTATCTAAAATGGAAATTTGGCTTTAAAGGCTGTCAACCATGTCAGAATGCAAATGATCAGTCTGAACTTATTTACACCGCGCACTTCCTTATTTTGGTCATGCACGCACACCTGCGGACCACTTATGTGCAACCCTGTATAAATAAATAAATCAAATATTTAAATCAACCTTTGTGTGCGTGTGTGTGTGTGTGTGTTTGTGGGGGGGTGGGGTGCAAGTTTTAATTTTAACAATAAACCTCTGTTGTGCAGCACTTTGTTTGCCAAAAAATAAAAAGGAAATATTACATTTTAATCATATTCCATAGATTAAATTATTATTGTTCAATGCCTTTGATCGCAACAATTTTTGATAGTAATTTATATTACATCATAAGTCCAGAAAAACCCCCACAGAATTTCTGTAAAAATACCTCTTCTATGGAGAGTCCAAGCAGAGAGTCCTCCACTGCTTCTGTATGCTCCGTCCCATCATCCTCACTGGCCTCTTTAGCCTGGATCAATCTTTCCTTCTCATCCTCTTCCTGACAAAATATTTGTATAAATTTACAGTAAGACTAACCAGACGTCATAGTACTCTGTGTGTGTGTGTGTATGTATATAACTCAAAATATATATATATTTTTTACAGTATTCTTGTTATTGTGTTCCCAGAATAATTTGGAGGTTCAACAGACCTATTAACCTGATAGCAGTGAATGGAGGACGCCGTGATCAGAGCTGTTTGCGTGGTGTCGTGGGTTTCGTGTTAAAGGAGATGGAATGTAAATGCACAATTTATATGAGTAAAAGAGCATGTAAATCTTTCTAAATCTCCCATAACAACTTGCAGTGTTACATATCATATCAGAACACACAGTTAAATGCCGTTATCGCTGTTTTGCATGTTCACAGAGCAAATAACCTGCCCAGCTAAATCAGAGCACAGTCCTTAGTTATTTTCAAGAATCGGCTAAAAACACATCTCTTCATCCTATTATTTATAAACAAAAGTGTATCTAACACTAACACTAGAGTGCTCACTTTTTCTATTCCATTGGTTTACTTTTTATTTATTGTATAATTTTTTTTAATTATAAATGATAAAAAAGGTAAAAAAAAAAAAAACTAGCTATGTGTATTGCATTAGGCTAACTGAGACTTGTCTTTTGTTGATTTTTTTTAATGGCTTCCATTGTCCTCATTTGTAAGTCACTTTGGATTAAAGCTAAATGATTAAAAATGTAAATTTATAGAACTGTTTTAGATCTTACTCTGAAGTAGGAGCTAATTTAGTTCAGCCAAGCACAGTTCCTAGAACTAAATAAGTTCCTAGTTTCTGTTGTGCTAACACGGCAAAAGTGGGTACTTCCGCCAATAGTTCTAGGAACTATAAAAAGTTCCTCTAGTGCGAAATTCATCTAGTGCTTTTGGACACACTCTACACGTTGTGTGTAAAATGTATATGGGTAATACATACTGAACAATTTAATATTTAAAGATTGGTTTCTGTCGACTCATACTAAGCAGCTTCAACCACAGTGAAGTCGCTTTGGTCTAAACTCCTGCTCCACATTGCTGTGTGTTAAACAACGTTTTGACTGGCAAAGAGGTTTTTTTTGGTGCTTGATGAAGCGCTTGAGCGTTTAGTGAAACCAGAAGAAAAAACTACTTGACACTGAAAGCTTGCTGCTTCATGTCTGGTTAGGACAGAGCACAACCAACCAGATCTTACCTACTAAACAGCCTCAACTGAGAATTGCTCGATTCTGATTCAATGTTTCCAGTTCATTAAACAACAGAAGTACCTGGTCCCTCTTCTTCATCTCCTCCACCTGCCGCAGCTGCTCGGAGGACAGCACGCTCTCAATGCGCTGCATGTCTCGCATCAGCAGCCGCTGTGACTCCAGGAACTGATCGTTGGCACGTTGCCAAGTGTGTTTCAGCTGATCGTGCTGTTGCCGCTCCAACTCCAGCAGGTGAACCACTGGAAGACAAACTGGAATTCAAACTGGACGCCAATCAACTGAAATCAACTATGTAAAGGAAATGGGATCTAAAGCCCTCTGGCCTACCACGGCTCTACAGTATGAGCATGTCACTCACATTCGCAAGTTAAAGTGAATGTGAAAAATTATTTGGTAACGGAAATTTCTAAAGCATTTCTTATTCTTAATGTTCATTCCATTCAAAGCTAAATACACATAGAAACAGAACATCCTTGTGGCAGAGAGGACACAGAAAAGCATACGCAGCATGGTGATATGGAGTGACACAAGGACAAAGGAAATATTAAATAAAGTCATTATTATTTTGCATACAAAATAAGTGTTCTCGAAGCATCATATAACCCAGATTGCATGTCTGATGGCAGATGGAGTATTCTGACGAAGACTTTTTAGACCTTTTATGGACCTTGACACTGTTATTTACTTAGCAGTCTATGGGACAGTCTCAAGCCTCAAGATTTTCATCCAAAATACCTTAAACTGTGCTCCAAAGACAAACAGAGATTTTACAGGGTTTGAACAACATGGGGGTATGTGAGTAATGACAAAATTTTAATTTTGAGGTGGAGTAACCCTTTAAAATTAAAAGTTGCATCTTTTAATGTTAGTTAACAGACCTGAGCTAACATAGACTAACACTGAACTTTGTTAACTAACGTTAACAAAGATTAACTAACAGTATTTATTTAATGTTAGTTAACACATTAAATACAGTTGACACATGGAACCTTATTGTAAAGTGTTAACAATAATTTTGGTGCACATGTACGATTGACATCTGATTATAACATATGATGATGAAACACCATCCGCACAATCTAATGCATCTAACCATACAAAAAAAAAAAATCATTCGGGTTGAGTTTATTACCGTTTAAGTAAACAAAAAAACATGTTTGCTTCTATGTTTGGAACGTTCACACAGGATGCATTTGTTCTCTATTGTGAGCAACTGACAACAACAATGCTGAGTTTTAAAGACGGAATCAAGTCAAAAATAGTTTAACTCTTGAAACGCCTTGAGAACTTATGTTCTGTTTCTGAACGCAAAACACATCCTGTATGCATTTCCTTATATGACATTAAGGTGTAGTGTAGTGCAAACGATAATGCTTGTCAATAACTAAATTGAAAAGAAAAGAAAGGAATGAAGAAAATGGA